>NC_058131.1:443489266-443500575 GCF_016433145.1 Gracilinanus agilis | reverse complement strand
TTGATCTGTAGTTTTCTTTCTCTGTTTTTGATCTCCCTGGCTTTGGAATCAGTACCATATTTGTGTCATAAAAGGAATTTGGTAGGACTCCTTCTTTGCTTATCATATCAAATAATTTGTATAGTATTGGGATTAGTTGTTCTTTGAATGTCTGATAGAATTCATTTGTGAATCCATCAGGCCCTGGCGATTTTTTCTTAGGGAGTTCCTTGATGGCTTGTTCAATTTCTTTTTCTGATATGGGATTATTTAGGTATTCTATTTCTTCTGCTGTTAATCTAGGCAGTTTATATTTTTGTAAATATTCATCCATATCTCCTAAATTGTTATATTTATTGCCATATAATTGGGCAAAATAGTTTTTAATGATTGCCTTAATTTCCCCTTCATTAGAGGTGAGGTCTCCCTTTTCATCTTTGAGAAAGTTAAAAATTTTTAAAAATTTTAAAAATTTAAAAAAAATTTTAAAAGATTTAAAAGCATGTCCTTTGATCCAGCTCTACCATTTCTGATTATGTATCCCAAAGAGATAATAAAGAAAAATGTTTGTACAAGAATATTTATAGTCATGCTTTTTATGGTTGCAAAAAATTGAAAAAGAGGGGGTCATCCCTTGATTCGGTAATAGTTGAACAAATTGTGGTATCTGATGGTGATGGAATACTATTGTGCTGAAAGGAATGATGAACTAGAGGATTTCTATATGAACTGGAAAGACCTCCATGAACTTATGCAAAGTAAAATGAGCAGAACCAGGAGACCATCTTACACAGTGGCTGAAACATTGTGGAATGATCAAATGTAATAGACTCTACTACTAATAGAATCCAATACCAAGGCTCCAGGACAATCCCAAGAGACTTAAGAGAAAGAATGCTATCCACACGCAGAGAAAGAACTATGGGAGTAGAAAAGAAAAACATATTGTTTATCACTTGTTTATATGGGTATATGTTTGGGGTTTGGGGTTTTAAAAGATTACTCCATTAAAAATGAATAATATGGAAATGGGTATTGAGTGATAATACACAGATAACACCATGGAATTGCTTGTCAGCTCCAGGAGTGGGAAGTGAAGAGAGGAACGAGAACATGAATCATATAACCATGGAAAAATATTCAAAATACATAAATAAATATTTTTAATCTCCTTTTGCTCACAGGGAAAATCAAGACACACTCAGTAGATAATGAAGTCAAAGTAGCTATAACCAAAATTTCAAAGAAAAAGTGTAAATTGGACACAGACCCAACAATAACTCCTGGAAGAGCTAAAAAATTATTTTCATAGTCAAATAATAGTGACAGAGGAAAAATTAGTAAGTGAAAACAAAGGAAGAAAATTATGGGAAAAAGGTAAGAGTTTGGTAAAAGAAATACAAAAAATACTGAGAAAAATAACATCATTTAAATAGAAGTGGTAAAATGGAAAAAGATATGAAAGCTGACTGATAAAGATAATTCCATAAAAATTAGAACTGAACAAGTGGAAGTTAATAATTCCACAATACATTAAGGATTATTTTTTAAAGAAAGAAAGAACAGAACATGTCTCAGTGCATAGACAGCCAGGCCTGTTGAAACAGGTTCAAATCTGGCCTCATACACTTCCTAGCTCTATGACCCTGAACAAGTCACTTAACTCCAGTTGCCTATCCCTTCATATTCTTCTGGAAACCAGTAGTTAGTTTCAATTTGAAGATAGAAGGTAGGGGCTATTTTAAAAAAAAGAACCAAACAGTCAAAATAATGAAAAAATAGAAGAAAATGCATAATATCTTAGGGAAAAAATACAACTAACCTGGAAAACAGATTAAGGTAAAATAGTTTAAGAATTGTTGTATTACCCAAAAGCCATGTTAAAAGAAAGAAGCACATCATATTTCATGATATTTGGTGGCACATCATAGTTCAAAATATTACCAAGGAAAATTGTCAGACTATCCTAGATCCAAGGGGTAAAAAGAAATTTGAAAGAATCCACTGATTTGAAACAAATGCCAAAATGAAACTTCCAGGAATATTATAGCCAAATTTTAGAGCTCCAGGTCAAAGAGAAAATATTTCAATAAGTAGTCAGAAAGAAACCTTTCAAATACCACATATGAAGCCACAGTCAGAATAACACAAGATTTAGCAGCTACCATGTTAGAGGAGCAGAAGACTTGGAATTTTAAATTCCGGAAGTCAAAAGAACTGGGATTACAGTCAAGAAAAAACATACCCAGCAAAATGAGTATAATTCTTCAATGGTATGACAAGTGAAAAATGAAATGACCCAGGAAAGAAAGGTTCAGGCTTCTGAGCATAAGCAATTCATGTTAACTGACTGACTGGGACTAGGCACCCTCAGCTTTGGCAGTGGAGCCTGAATATAGGGGGTGACAGATTTTCATACATTAAAAACAATCAAATAAGACAAATTAATTAAAGGAAAACAACTGACCAGAATACGAAATTAAGAAATCTGGTTTTTAATTTGAAGCTAGATTAAAGATTTTCCAAGTTGTTATGGGGAGAGTGACACCAAAATTTCTGGGAAGCAGCAAAACCAGTGCTTTGCAGAAAAATATCCTTACAATTCAATTTTAACATAATAAAAAAGTAACTAAATGTGATTTTTAAATTAGAAAATCAACAAATAAAGATGAAATAAACAGAAAAACAAGTTATTCTAGAAATTAAAGGTAAAAAAATTTAGTAGAAAGAAAAACATATGGAAATGATCAATAAAAGTAAAAGTTGGCTCTTTGAAAGACTAATAAAATTAATATATTCTTATCTAATCTGATGAAAAGAGTGCAGAAAAATAAATCAATAAAATAGCCAGTAAGCCAGTAAAGAAAGTGAACTCACAGCAAAGCCAGAACTAATATAAAGAACATATTGTGTACAATTATATGCTAAAAAAAAACCAAGAACACAAAAATAAATACCTTCAAAAAATAAAATATTCAAACTTTCAGAAGACAAAACTTTGACAGAGATCTTAATCCAATCTTAGAAAAAGCAATAGATCTAACTGAAAAGTAAATACCAAGAAAAGTACATTTGGTCTTGGGGGAATTACAAAACAGTTCTATCAAACTTTTAAAGAACAGTTAATATTCATACTTCACTAATTATTCTCAAAAAATGAGGAAGCACCTTACTGAATTCTATTATGAGACAAATATATTCCTAATACCTAAATCAGGAAAAGATAAGACACAGAAAGAAAACCACTATCTAATATCAAAGAACACTGACTCAAAAATATTAAACAAAATCCTATTAAATAGTTACATTGATTTATCCAGGAAATTTTTAATTATGAATAAATGGGATTTATATCAGGGATGCAAGGATATTTCAACATTAGGAAAACACTCAACATATTCAATAATATTAAAAATGATAACATCAAAAGTCATTTGCAAAATATCCCAAAGAAAACATTAAGAGGAAAAAGTTCCCAAAATACATATAATAGCATATTTTGTGATAATTAATAATTTGATCTACTGATACCCATTAACTTGGGAATGGCTAAAAAGTATTGTAGTATATTAGTGTACTGAAATACTTCTTTGTAATAACAAATCATGTGTGTACAGAGAAAGATGAAAAAGCTATATGAAAAGACAAAAGAAAACCTAAGGAAAAAACAGTAACTATAACGATGTAAATGGAGAGAATAATACACAACAACATCAATAACAAAAAAATGTTTAAAAAAATCTACAGTGATCAAACAGGACTAAAATATCAGAAGCCACCTCCAACCTACCACTTTGTGAAGGTCCACAGGTATTACACATTGCCCTGTTTTCAGATTTTTTCAATGTATTGATCAGTTGGGTAGATTTTTTTTCCTGTCAAAAAATAATATTTGTCATATGAGATAGCTCTCTAAGAGGGAAAGGAAAAATACATGAGATATTAATGTTGTAAGAAACATTGATAAAAATTTATTAAAAAAAAAAAAAAGAAACATAATGAACTATTCCAAAAGCCAATGGTTGATTTTCATTAACTAATATGACTGCATTTTTTATTTGTTTCAAAGTACTTATGAGTAAAAATGACCATATTCAGAAGTCAACTTTTCCTTGTAAATGCACAATGAGAGGCGGAGTCAAGATGGCATCTTAGGAGCAGCAAAAACTGAAACCTCTCTGATTATCCTTTTATGCCAATCTTTAAAAAGCACTTCAAAAAAGACAGAAATCCAAACCCAAGAATAAGATGGAGCTGAATACAACTTTAAAAAGTAGACAGAGAATTTATTTCCATTGTATAAGGAAGAGTCTGGAAATAAGACTGGGCTGCCAAAATACCTCTCCCCCACATAACGTGCTGAAACCTGTGATTAAATGAGGGCTGACTGTAGGATTCCAGAGCAAGGACTGCAACTACAGTGGAGCATCTCAGTACACAAGGACCAAGGCTCTGACAGCAGTTGACAGGGAGGAATTTGAGGGTGGAAATCTGGTTGGGCACCCTCAACCTCCACAGAAGATGGCCTATAGTAAAGATTTGGCCTCAGGGAAGGTTGGTTCAACTAGTCTAATCTAGACTAGCAGAGGAGAGAGAACACTTTAGATTCCCTCCAGGGCAGAGAGCTGAAACATTCTGTTCCAGTAAACCAACAGAGGGGAGAGTTTACAACCCACATGGAGGGAAAAAATGAGTTAAAAAAGTAAGTAACAATTGAAAGCTTCTACGGGGATATATATATGAAGAAACAGAACCAAGAAAGAACAACAGAATCCAAGGAACTTGAAGCAAAACTTCAAAAAATCCACTCAGGCTCTGGAAGAGCTCAAAAAGAAATTCAAAAATCATAGACAGATTGAAGAAAAATAAGAAAAGGGGGAAAAAACAGTTTAATAAGTAAAAACAGGCCATTTGGGAAAAGAAGCACATGAATTAAAACAAGAAAACAGTGTATATAAAGGCAAAATTGACCAAACCTGGAAAATGAGGCAAAAAAGTCAAAGGAGGAAAAAAATGACTTGAAAAGAAGAATGGACCAAATGGAAAAAGAAGATCAAAAAGTCATGGAAGAAATTCAGTCTTTAAAAATTAGAAATGGGCAATTAGAAATTAATGACTTCATGAGACATCAAGAAACAAAAAAACAAAATCAAAAGAATGAAAAAATATAAAATACCTCATTGAAAAAACAACTGACCTAGAAAGTTGATCCAGGAGAGACAATTTCAGAATTATTGCAAGACCTGAAAACATGACCAAAAATAAAATGCCATATCATACTACAGGAAATTATCCAAGAACACTGCCCTGCTATTCTTGAACAAGAGTATAAAACAGAGATTAAAAGAATCCACACATTACCTCCTACATTAAATCCCCAAAAGACAACTTCCAGGAATTTTATAACCAAGTTCAAGAGCTCTCAGTCTAAGAAGAAAATACTACAAGTAGCTAGAAAGAAAGAACTCAAATATCATGGAGCCCCAGTCAGGATTACACAGGATCTGGCAGCATCCACACTGAAGGTCCAGAAGGCTTAGAATTCTAGAAAGCAAGGGAATTGGGTTTATGTCAAGCCCAGCTTGACAAAACATTCAGAGTCCTCAAAAGACAGTAAGGAAAATGATGAAAACTCAGCAGGATCAGGAGGGCCACTGCTGCAATTAGTTACCTGGCCAAAGGTTTACTGAGTGTAGCCCACACTTTATAGCGATAGAGAAACAAGCTAGGGATTTAGCACAACCTTTCAACATACATAGTAAAAGGTAAAATAAAGTGATACAATGCAATCTGCATACCTCATTGAATCTAGAAAATGGTTTCTATAGGATAATAAATAAAAATGTATAACAGCCTAACAGCCTAACAGATTCTCAAGGAATGCATACATCAGTGATTTTGTTGGAACATCTGGTGCGAAAGGAGAGGGGGGAGAAAAGGGGTTTTTGATGCTACAGGACTCAGGATGATACATGACAAACATCTACTCCTCTGTAGCCCTCAGCTTTGCTGGTCTCAGGCTTTGCCTCCTACAAGTTTGCAACAAGAATCAACTACCCAGCAAAACTGACTATATTCTTTCAGGGGAAAGTATGGTCATTTAAAAAAATAGAATATGTCCAAGCATTCCTGAAGAAAAGACCAGACTTAAATGGAAAATTTGAGGCCCAAATACAAAATTCAAGAGAAGTTTGAAAAGATAAATAAGAAAGAGAAAAAAATTAAGGACTTCAATAAAGTCAAATGGCTTATATTCCTATATGGAAAGACAATATCTATAATTCCTAAAATCTATTACCATCATCAGAGAAGCTAGAAGTATACTTAGAAGGTGCAGTGGTAAGCTGTATAGGATGATATGTCAAAAAAAATAGTAAAACTAGGGATGAAAAAGAGGATAAAATGAAGTAAAATATTTCACATGAACAAGATCAGGGAGAGGGGGGTTTGGAGAAGACCAATATAATTGGTAATACCTGGGGATTTTCGGATTAAGATGGCGGCAGAGTAAAAAGCAACTTCTTGACCTCTCCTAACCCACACATATAGGACTCCTCAAGAAGACACAAAAACAAATCCAGAGGAAAGAAGGGACCCCACAACAGGGCACAGCTATAAAGGGGTGAAACAGCTCCCACGAAAATACTAGCAGAGCAACTCCCTCCCCCACCCCACACCACCTACAACACCAAAGCCAGCGCATGGGAGTCTGAGCAGGTTTGGGGCACCCATTGGGTCATTGGCAGCTTACCAGGGCTTGTTCCTGGGAGCAGCAAGACTTGGGACCCCCCCCCCCGGGAGGCTAAGGAACTTGCTGAGTGCAGACCCTGAGCCCAGGCTCAGGCTAAGGGGCTGACACAGGAGCTGGCTGAGGAACGGATTAAAGCGAGGACTGGGGCATGGACGAAGGGGCTGATTCTGAGTGCAGGAGCGGACCTTGAGTGGGGACCCAGTGCAGAGAGGTGCTCGACTGTGGAAGCAGCTCCCTAAGACTATTAAAGGAGCTTCAGGCAGAAGAAGGAGCAAGGAGACCACCAGGAGGCTTGTCCCAAAACAACTAGACTTGAGACCTCAGGAGTCTAAAGGGCACAGACAGATCCTGGGCGCAAGCATAAAGCTGAGAGGGCACTCAGCTTACAATGGCAAGCCAGAATCATCAAGAAAACCAGAAGAGAAAGATGAAGAAGAAAAAAGCCTTTAACACTTGACAACTTTTACACAGAAAAAATCCAGACAACAGAGGAAACAGCAGAGGAGAACAAACAATCCAAACCTTCCCAAAACAATGAAAATGGGTCACAAGGTCTTGAAGAGTTCAGATCTGAGATCATGAGAAAGATGGAAGAGATCTGGCAAGAAAATAACAGTTTAAAAGGCAGAATTTCACAATTGGAAAGTGAGGCAAGTAAATCAAAGACCAGAAATGACCAGATTGAAAAGGAAAACCAAAAGATTGTAGCCAAAAACCAGTCTTTAAAGGCTAGAATTGAGCAATTAGAAAAAAGATGCCCCCAAATCAAAAGAATTAATAAGCAAATTGGAGACCAAAATCAAACAGCTGGAAAACAGGTCAGACCAAACTGAAAAGGAAAATCAAAAGCTTATAGCTGAAAACCAGTCTCTAAAGACAAGAATTGGGCAAGTAGAAGCCAATGATCTATCAAGACAGCAAGATCAAATAAAACAAAGTCAAAAGACTGATAAAATAGAAGGAAATATGAAATATCTTAATGAGAAAGTGACAGACCAAGAAAACCGGTCTAGAAGAGACAATTTGAGAATCATTGGTCTTCCAGAAAAAGCAGAAATTAATAGAAATTTGGAATCCATACTAAAAGAAATTATTCAGCAAAATTGCCCTGAAGTTCTACAACAAGAGGGCAATATAGACATCGAAAGGATCCACAGATAACCCTCTACACTAGACCCTGAAAAGACAACGCCCAGGAATATAATAGCCAAACTCAAGAGCTTCCAAGTAAAAGAAAAAATATTACAAGAAGCCAGAAAGAGACAATTCAGATATCAAGGAGCACCAATCAGGATCGCACAGGATCTGGCAGCCTCTACACTAAGAGACTGCAAGGCTGACTACAAGCCTGCCAGTGTTCCAGTCCCTGTGATCTCCGCTGCTTTTACTGACTCGCCAGAGCAGACCTCTTCTCCAATCCTGCCGCTGGTGCTGCTAGTCCTGCTAGTCCTAGAACCCGAAGCCCCAACAGCAATGACCTGTTGCTTTTGCAGAGATTTTAGGAGACTTCTGCCTCTACTGCTTAGGCTTGGGTAATATATTTCCACTACCCTCCCTTGGTAATGGCCTGCATTCTAGCCCTCCACGTGTTTCTCTAAAGACCTAATTTAGGCAACCCCCACCCACACAAGCTCTACACGTGGGTATTTTCTACAAAACTGACCTAAGTTTTTCTCAAGCCCTGAGCCCATGACCCAACAACACGTGGACCTAGCGTTTACCCTTAATCGGGCCGCATGGCCTATTCACCCCCATACCTGCTCAGAACCTTGAACTGAGAGCAAAGACTGATTATAAAAAACCCCTTAAACTCAGCAGAACTCAATCTTTTAAACCTCGGAACTGAATGAGTTTTGTTTTAAAGAGACTTTTTCTTACTATATTTTGCTAATTAGTGTTTTGTAAATTAATCTTGCTTATTTTGTTGATTTTCCTGTTGCACTGAATCATTTTAAATTAATGAAGTTTGTGGCTGCTAGATTAATTCTGTTATGATTTTACTGTAACTCCCAAATAATGAAGAAAAATCTATTAGAACTGGTAAGAGGTTTTGACCAGCTTGTTGATCTGATACTACTGGATTTATAGAACACATGTTTTTAAAATTTATTCTGTCTTGGTAATTGTAAAGAAACTTGGAAGTTTCAATGCTTTGAGAATTACCTTGTAATTTTAGAAGAGGTCTTACTTTAAATCCTTAAGAACTGTTGTCTTAAAGGATAAGCTTTCATATATTTTATTATAAGAGATATTATTGCCTTAAATGGGTAGAAGCATTTCCTACCCAGGATTTTTTTTAAAACAGGAAGCCAAGGAGCTCCTGTATATTCTTATCTGAGGATAATTTAGACCTGAAATGAAAGCCGTTAATAGTGCTAAAGAAAGCACATGGTCAGAGACTTGACTGACTAAAATCTGCATGGATTGCAGGAGTTCTATGCCAATACTTTAGGGCTTCGAAATTGGGGTTTGAGTCCTGGAGTCCCAGTCTTTTCTAAAACTTTAGAGGATGTGGGTCCCCTCGACTTAGATTCCTAGAAAGCACCTAAGATTGGTTATTTATTTGGCTCAGTTCCCTGAAAAGCTGATGATAGGCCAGATCAGAGAGAGACATTTTCCTTTAGTCCTGGCCCTCAATGGGTAATTGCGAACTGCTGAATTCCCTTTAATTAGACCTTCATTCAAAGGTCTAAGTTTATTTTCCCCAGATTTTTTGCACATTTTACATTTCATTCACAAGTTGATTTTTTTTTCTTTTTTCTTGAATTTTATTCTTTGCATTTTGCCAAATTTCATACAACCCCCGGGACTCAACCACTCATCCTTAGCTGTGTTTAAGATTTACCTCAGGGGGATATCTGTTAAGTTTTTTAAAATTCGATGTCAAAATATATATATATTTAACTTTTTTAGGAGTAATTTCAGGGGAAAGTGTATAAATCTTAGAAGAAAATGTATGTTTTATAATCTATAATGTAAAGTTTAAATTCTTTTGAGAATAATTTCAGGATAAGGATCTTGCCATCTCCCCAAAATCCAGATGAAGAACCTGTTTGGTGAAGACACCATGAAGATGTCTGAAAAGCCTTCACTGTACCATGAAGACCAAATTTTGAACTTTGGGGTGCAGTTGATTGAACTATGGGGAGTTGAAATTGAGTTGTACATATTGTTTTAATTGTACACTGTTATACCAATAGGGGACTGCCCCCAAATTGGTTTTTTGTCAATGCAGCTAATTTTATCCATTCGTTCATCCATTCCTTTTATCCCCCAAATTCCTAAATTTTAGAAGTTGTCTATTTTTACAAGTCCAACGAAGAAAAAGGGCTAATCTTTTTTTTGCCGGCCCTCAGGGGGAATTGTAAAAGTGAAATTTGGGAGATGGCATCTTTAAGTATATATATGTATTTTCTATGGACACGTGGAAATTATCAAACTATATTTCCCGTAGTCCAAAGGGTTTCCGGTTCCGGTTCTTGGGTGTGGGGATGCCTACGTCTCCACACAGACAACAGTTTAAATCTCCTGGGTGAGGAGGAGCTTTCTTTTTAGCTACCTGAGCTCATGGAGGTAAAAATAATGGCTAGGGCAGCAGTTTTAAATTCTTGCAAGCTCGTGGTCTAATGACATTATTTATCAGCATTGCTTTAATTAAAATACTAATTTATATTATTATATCAGCCTTTATTATTTTTTTTATCTTAATAATCTCACCCATTAAACAGAAGCAAATAGCAGAGTGGATTAGAAACCAAAACCCTAACATATGTTGTCTACAAGAAACACATATGAGGAGGGTGGACACACACAAGTTTAAAATAAAGGACTTCAGCAAAATCTTTTGGGCTCCAAATGAGAAAAAAAAGGCAGGAGTGGCAATTGTGATTTCTGATAAGGCCAAAGTAAAAATAGATATGATTTAAAAAGACAGGGAAGGTTATTACATCCTGATAAAAAGCAGTATAGACAATGAGGAAATAACATTGCTCAATATGTATGCACCAAATGGCATAGCATCCAAATTTGTAAAGGAGAAACAGTTAGAGCTCAAGAAGGAAATAGATAGTAAAACCATACTAGTGGGAGATCTAAATATTCCTCTTCCAGATCTAGCTGAAGCAAACCAAAAAATAAATAAGAAAGAGGTAAGAAAGGTGAATGAAGTCCTACAAAAAATAAATTTAATTGATATGTGGAGAAAAATAAATAGGGACAAAAAGGAATACACCTTCTTTTCAGCTGCACATGCTACATTCACAAACACTGACCATGTAATAGGGCATAGAAACATTGCAAACAAATGCAAAAGAGCAGAAATAATAAATGTAACCTTCTCAGATCATAATGCAATAAAAATAATAATTAATAAGGGCACCTGGACAGGCAAATCAAAAACTAATTGGAAATTAAATAATATGATTCTCCAAAAACAATTAGTCAAAGAAGAAATCATAGAAACAATCAACAATTTCATTGAAGAGAATGACAATGATGAGACATCCTACCAAACTCTGTGGGATGCAGCCAAGGCAGTACTCAGGGGGAAATTTATATCCTTGAGTGCATATATTAACAA
>NC_058131.1:443356447-443489108 GCF_016433145.1 Gracilinanus agilis | reverse complement strand
GTATACTTGTCAGATCTCTGGGAAAGGAAAGATTTTACAACCAAGCAAGAGTTAGAGAAAATTACAAAATGCAAAATAAATTATTTTGAATATAAAACTAAAAAGCTTTTGTACAAACAAAAAAAATGTAGCCAAGATCATAAGGGAAACAACAAATTGGGAAAAAGTCTTTATAACAAAAAACTCTGACAAGGGTCTAATTACTCAAATATACAAGGAGTTAAATCAATTGTATAAAAAATCAAGCCATTCCCCATTTGATAAATGGACAAGAGACATGAATAGGCAATTTTCAGGTAAAGAAATCAAAAGTATCAATAAGCACATGAGAAAGTGTTCTAAATCTCTAATAATTAGAGAAATGCAAATCAAAACAACTCTG
The DNA here is from genome assembly GCF_016433145.1 of Gracilinanus agilis. Classification (NCBI taxonomy): domain Eukaryota; kingdom Metazoa; phylum Chordata; class Mammalia; order Didelphimorphia; family Didelphidae; genus Gracilinanus; species Gracilinanus agilis. Next base: position 443,488,726 of record NC_058131.1, on the reverse strand, counting down.
AGGTATCACCTCACACCTAGCAGATTGGCTAAAATGAAAGAAAGGGAGAGTAATGAATGTTGGGGGGGATGTGGCAAAATTGGGACATTAATGCATTGCTGGTGGAGCTATGAACTGATCCAACCATTCTGGCTGGCAATTTGGAACTATGCTCAAAGGGCTATAAAATAATGCCTGCCCTTTGGTCCAGCCATACCATTGTTGGGATTATACCCCAAAGAGATCATAGATAAACAGACTTATACGAAAATATTTATAGCTGTGCTTTTTGTGGTGGCAAAAAAATGGAAAATGAGGGCATGCCCTTCATTGGGGAATGGCTGAAAAAATTGTTGTATATGTTGGTGATGGAATACTACTGTGCTAAAAAGGAATAATAAACTGGAGGAATTCCATGTGAATTGGAAAGACTTCCAAGAACTGATGCAGAGTGAAAGGAGCAGACCCAGAAGAACATTGTACACAGAATCTGATGTACTGTGGTAAAATAGAATGTAATAGACTTCTGTACTAGCAGCAATGCAATGACCCAGGACAATTCTGTGGGATTTATGGAAAAGAACGCTACCCACATTCAGAGGAAGAAGAGCAGGAAAGGAAACACAGAAGAAAATCAACTGCTTGAATACATGGGTTAATGAGGATATGATTGGGGATCGAAAGTACCCCACCAATGCAACTATCAACAATTTGGGAATAGATCTTGATTAATGACACGTTAAAACCAGTGGAAACGCATATCGGCCAGGGGAGGGGGGAGGTTGGGGAGTGAAGGGGAAAGTAAGAGCATAAATCATGTAACCATGTTAACTTTTCTAAAATATAAATATTAATAAATGTTTAAAATTAAAAAAATAATAATTGGTAATACTTAAACCTTACTCTCCTTAGAATTGGCTCAGGGACTAAAGAACAACCAGATTCATTGGGATATAGAACTGCGTCTTACCATATAGAGAAGTAGAAGGGGAATAAGAAATGGGATGGTAGGGAGGAGATTAATACAAGTGAGAGAGAGATGGGGGTGGGGGATCAAACAGCCCTATAGTAAGAAGGGAATAAGAAGGGAAGAAGTGGTAAGGGGAGTAATATAAGGGAGTGGGAAAGAACGTGACTGACTAAAAACAAAGCACTGGAGGGAAGGGAAGGAATGAAAGGAGGAAGGTCAGGATTAAAGGAAGAAGTCAAAATGAAGGGGAATACACAGATGGCAATTATAATTGTGAATATAAATGAAATGAGCTTACCCATAAAATGGAAACAGATGGCAGAATGGGTAAAAAAAAAAAAAAACAGAATTTTACCACAAGTTGTATACAAGGCAAATAGACACACACAGAGTAAAATTAAGAGCCTGGAGCAAAATCTATAGGGCTGCAACTGAGACAAAGAAGGCAAGCGTAGCAATCATGATCTTAGAAAAAGCTGAAGCAAAAATAGATTTGATTAAAAGAAATAAGGAAGGTAATTACATCTTGATAAAAGGCAGATAAATAATAAAAAATATTACACTAAACGGTATATTATTCTGATTTTAAAAAGAGAAACTAAAGGAGCTTAAAAAGGAAATAAATAGCAAAAACATACAAGTGGGGAACCTCAATCTTCCCCTGTCAGAACTAGATAAATCAAGCCAAAAACTAAATAAGAAAGAAACAACAGAGGTGAATAAAATTTTAGAAAAATTAGAGCTAATAGATATCTGAAGAGAAGTAACCCATGCCTATTAAAAACACTAGAAAGTATAGGAATAAAAGGGTCTTTCCTCAAAATAATAAGCAGCATTTATCTAAAACCATCAGCAAGTATCATCTGCAATAGGGATAAGTTAGAAGCCTTCCCAATAAGATCAGGAGTGAAGCAAGGGGTGCCCATTATCATTTCTATTATTTAATATTGTACTAGAAACGCTAGTAGTAGCAAGTAGAGAAGAAAAAGGAATTGAAGGGATTAAAGTAGGCAATGAGGCAACTAAACTATCATTCTTTGCAAATGATTTGATGGTTTACTAAGAGAATCTGAGAAAATCAACTAAAAAGCTAATGGAAATAATTAATAACTTTAGCATAGTTGCAGGATACAAAATAAACACACATAAATTATCAGCATTTCTATATATTTCCAACAAAATTCAGCAGCAAGTGTTAGAAAGAGAAACTCCATTTAAAATCACTTTAGATAATATAAGATATTTAAGAATTTATTTACCAAGACAAACATGGGAATTATATGAAACAACTACAGAACACTTTTCACACAAATAAAGCTATGTCTAAACAATTGGGAAAACATTCATTATTCATGGGTAGGATGAGCTAATATAATAAAAATGACAATTCCACCTAACTAATTTACTTATTCAGTGCCATAAATATCAAAATACCAAAAAACTTTTTTAAAGAGTTAGAAAAAAATAACAAAGTTCATCTGGAAGAACAAAAATCAAGAATATGAAGGGAAATAATGAAAAAAAATGTGAAGGATGGTGGACCATTAGTACTAGATCTTAAAGTGTACCATAGTCCAGTTTAAGCAGTGATCATCAAAACATAAGAGATCAATGAAACCGACAAGGGGTAAATGCAAACTAGTGTTCAATAAACCCAAAGTTCCCAGCTTTGGGGTCAAAGAACCCATCATTTGACAAAAACTGCTGGGAAAATTGAAAAACAATATGAGAAAAATTAGGTTTAGATCAATATCTCACACCCAAGGTAAATTCAAAATGGATAAATGACTTAAATATAATGAGGAAAATTATAAGTAAATTAGAGAATGTAGAATAGCATAACTGTCAGATTGGAAAGGGAGAATTTAAGACTAAGCAAGAGATAGAGAACATTACAAGATGTTAATAATTTCAATTTTATTAAATTAAAAAGGTTTTGTATAAACAAAACCAATGCAAACAAAATTAGAAGGGAAGCAACAAACTGGAAAAAATTTTTATAATAAAACTTTCTGGCAAAGGTCTGATATCTCAAATATATATAAGGAACTAATTCAAATGTACAAGAAACCAAGCCATTCCCCAATTGACAAATGGTCAAGTGATAAGAATAGGTAGTTTTCAGATGAGGAAATCAAAACTATCAATAATCACATAAAAAAGTTTTCTAAATCCCTCCTGATTAAAGAAATGCAAATCCAAAAAACTCTGAGGTACAACCTCAAACTTAGCAGATTGGCCAATGTGACAATAAAGGAAAATAATATGTTGGAGGGGATGTGGCAAAATTGGAACACTAATGCATGGCTGGTGGAGTTGTGAATTAATCCAACCATACTGGACGATAATTTGGAATTATACACAAAGAGCTTTAAAAGAATGCATGCCCTTTGAGCCAGCAATACCACAGTAAGTTTGTACCCCAAAAAGATAAAAAAAAGATTTATACAAAAAGATTTATAGTCATGCTCATTGTGGTGGCAAAAAATTGGAAAAAGGCAGGGGGTGTTTATTGATTGGAGAATGGTTGAAAAAATTGTTTGTATATGTGATGGTGATGGAATACTTTTGTTCTATAAGGAATGATGAACTATGTGATTTCTATATGAACTGGAAAGACCTCCATGAACTGAAGCGGAGTGAAATGAGCAGAACCAAGAGAACATTGTACATGGTAACTGAAACATATGGGACAATCAAATGTAATAGACTTTGCTACTAATAGCAATGCAATGATCCAGGACAATCCCAAGGGATTTATGAAAAAGAATTGCTGTCCACATCCAGAGAAGGAACTGTAGGAGGAGAAATGAAGAAAAAAAACATGTGATTTTATCACTTATTTATATGATATAGGATTTGGGGATTTTTACTCTATTATGAAAATGACTAATATAGAACTAGGTTTTATATGAATTGCTTGACAGCTGTGGGAGAGGGGAGAAAAGAATGAAAGAAGAGAACATGAATCATGTAACCATGGAAAAATACTTTAAAATAAATAAATAATTTTTAAAAGAAAAAAACTAAGCTAAATAAAGGTACAGTGAGTGCTCTTTGGACAAACTGATATTTCTCTCAACCTAGGCTTCTAACACTTTTACAGAATAAAGACTTTTACTATCTTGTATTTTAAACTGTCATATCTCAATTTCCCTGAGAGTGCCAGATTTGAGATAAAAAGATTCCTTTTAAATTTCTGATAGGGATCTGCAGATCATTGCTACAAATTAGTTCCAAATCTCTTCATATCTTAGACTTCAATTCATCTGTTTTTCAGTTAGGCAAAAGTGTTAATTCCTATTCTTTGTCTCTTGTTCTAATTCTGGTTAACTCGAGTCCTATTTACTTTGGGTTTTATCCATGCCAGAAAGAGTATGAGATCCCATAAACAATAATCTGTATTATTGCCCTCCATTAACTATTGCGGGAGAATTGATCCCTCCTAAGAGATGGTGTATATGTCTTTTTTTTAGGAATGGAAGCTCTTTTTGGCTTTATAAAAAGAATAAATGTAATGTTTTCCTTCTCCTCCATCAATTTGTATGCTTCTGGCTTCTTAATCCTCTTTAACCTTTTTTCCCCCAAGATCAATTGAGTTTTCCAGACTAGGTGGGCTTGTCTTTTCTGCTTTTCCCAGTCAAAAACTTATCGGGTTTGCTACATTTAGCTTTGAAGAGAAGAGATCTTCTTAAGAAAGTTCCAGTGAGGGAATTTTGATATTGGTGTAATTTGTTGTTAACTTGAGATTTATTTGTATATAATAGTGAACTTCATGCACTTAAGAAAAAGTGAAACCAAATTTGAATTTTTATTTCTTTCTAATGAATGTATGAGCACATGTGTGTGAAGCTAATAAAATCTTTCCTTTTTTTGAATAGATGAATATAGTTGTGAAAGTACTATATAAAAAAAGTCTATAATTGTTACCTTTTGGTCTCATCAAGGCAGAAAACTGAATTCATCTTTACAAACTAGATTTTGAAAAAAATGACTTATCTAACTATGCCTGTTTACTTTAACATAACTTGTAAAATTGAAATAATTTAATTGTAGTCAATTTTAAGAATGTAAGAAGTGCTTAATAAATGCTTGCTATTGATTTGTAAAATACTTTATGATTACATATCCATATAGGTATAAATGTGTATATGACTTTATAACGAGGACACATCTGGGTCCTATGACAACAAGATGAAGACCTAGACATTTTCTCTGATCCTCAAGACCTCTTAAATCTCTCCAAAATAGAAACATGGTCTAGGTCATCAGGAACCCAAAAGAAGGTAAAAATCACATGAACTCATATAATAACTTGAGTTCACTTACTACATATACATTTCCCACTACCCACATTCCCACTACTGGCAGTGAGAATCCAAAGTGCTTGTCACCAACTGAAACCCTCCCAAATATCTTCCCAGTACTGTGGAGATCCACTTTCTAAAAGGATTAAAATTTGTCAAGACTTCAGTAGCCAGGTACAATGCTCTGTGGATCTCTACTGGAGGGTGGTGGAACAAAAAGAAAGAAGTAGGACATGTGTCTGGCCTTGAATAAAGTGCTCAACCACATACCTCTATCACACACTCCTACTCCTCCCAGAATCTAGGATGGTGATGGCAAACCTATGGCATGGGTGCCAAAGATAGCATACAGAGTCCTCTCTGTGGGTACACAGCCACCCTGGCCCTGCCTTCTCAGAGTGTGTTACTAGAAAGACAGAAGGACTCTGCTTCCTTCTCCCTCTCCCACTGTGCCTGATGTCAGTTTTTCACATCACCTGTCCCTCTGTCCAGCAGCCCAATGGGAGCTCTTTCTTCCTCCCCTGTATAGGGTAAAGGGAGGGACAGAGTGCACAAAGCACTCAAGGTGGAGAAAGGGGGAAGGGGTATGGCTTGTAGTTTCTGGGTGGGGGTGGGGCCTGACTCTATCTCTAAAAGGTTTGCAATCACTGATCTAGATCCAAACTCTAAATGACAGAAATCAAAGCAGTATGCTATGGCACTAGGATGACAGTGCTCTGTACTACTACTAGACTAAGGAACTAAAAAACAGAGGAGAATGGTACTGGATAGGGGTTGGGGAATATACCCTGAGGGAAAGACAACCGCATTCAGCTCTTCCCTGCTTAAAAAACACTTGAGCCAGAGAACTAGAATGATGAATAAGGAATTGCCCCATGTGGGAGGGAGCTGAAATGCTTTGAAATCCAACTGCCTACAGAAACCAACAAAGGAGGTGAAGTCAGAGAGTGAAGAATAGGAAAACTCTATTAGAGGGAACTCTAAAATCATCAAAGATCTTGGAAGAAAACTCAGAAGATCTTGAAAATAAGTAGGTAATCAACAGGGAAAACAACAATCCCAGAAGGAACTATAACCAGCAGATCTAATAAACAAGGTCAGACATGGATAAAAAAAATTAAAAAAAAAACCTGGGAACTTTAATATAAGAAATAATACAAGAAAGCTCCCCAGAATGTCTAAACACAGAAAATGAGATAACAATTGTCAGAATCCATAGATCGTCTCCAGGAAAAAAGTTGCAAACACAAAGATACAGTGATTAAATTTAACGATTCCCATGAGAAAAGAGAAATTCTAAAAGAGAACAGGAAGAAAACCTTCTAATACAAAAGAAAGTAAATTTGAACAAATTGAGATTATTACTGACCCATGAGAAACTGTAGAAGAGAATGGAAAAATATTCTAAACAAAAATGGACTTAGCATGCAGATCAAAGTAATCTACCATGCAAATTTAAGCTTAACCATGAATGAAAACAAATGAATGTTCAATAATAAAAAGACATGTCGAGCATTTTTTAAATTGAAAACCTGACCTGAAGAGATCATTCCCTTCTTAAACATCCCAAAAAACAGAAATATAAGAAGGCTGAATGAAGTCAACAGGCAAGAACAGCTTCATCAACAGACTACAGAAAGACCAGCAAGAGATTTCTTTATAAATGCACACAAGGAGGGAGCAGCTGGGTAGCTCAGTGGATTGAGAGCCAGATCTAGAGGTGGGAGGTCCTGGGTTCAAATATGGACTCAGACACTTCCCAGCTGTATGATCCTGGACAAGTCACTTAACCCCCATTGCCTAGCCCTTACTACTCTTCTGTCTTGGAGCCAATAAATAGTATTGACTCCAAGATGGAAGGTAAGTTTTTTTTTAAATAAATAATTAAATAAATGTACACAAGGAGATTGATGTGAAAGCAAAAATCAGAGAAAGATGATGATAGAGTCAGTCTAGGATGTTATGGGGGAGAATCTTGTGGAAATCTTCCTACATCAATGGTTTTTTGCAGAACTAGATTGCAAAATGAGTAAGAAGTTATAACCAAAAAAAGGGAGGAGGATAAAAGAGAAAAGAAATAGAAAGAAATACAGTTAGCAGTAAGTAAGAATGTGAATGGAATAAAATCTAAGAGAAAAACAGAATGGATTAGAAACTAAAATCCAACAATATGTCATTTATAAAAAACACACTTGAAATAACACACAGAGATAAAATAAGGGACTAGAGAAGAAGCTATTATGTTTCTGCTCAATTTACAAAAAGGCCAGGGTAGTAATCATGATCTCAGACAAAGCAAAAGGAAAAACAGCCCTAATTAAAAAAGATAGGCAGAGAAACTACATCTCACTAATAGGCATCATTGACTGTGAATTAATGAACTGAACATATATGCATATATGCATAGCAACCAAATTCTAGAAGGAAAAGTTTTTGAAAGTACAAGAGGAAAAAGCTAGTAAAACAATAGTAGGAAATATCAGTTTACCTCTCAAAAATAAATAAATCTAACCATAAAATAAACAAGAAAAAAGCTAAAAGAAATGAATAGTTTTTTTTAAGTTAGATTTGAGAAAGCTCTGATGAATTTTGAATGGGTTTTTCAGTTATGCCACCTTCACAAAAATTGACCACATATGTTAGGGCATAAAAAACTCACAAACAAATGTTGAAATGCCAAAATATTAAATGCACCTTTTCCAAACCATATTGATGTAAAATTACATTAAATACGGAGCCTTTGAAGGACAGAAAAAAAATTAATAGGAAACAAAATCATCTAATCCTAAAGAATTAATGGGTCAAAGATCAAATCATAACAATAATTTCACTTAAGATGAAACAGAGAGACAATATACTAAAATGTATGGGGTGCAGGCAAAGCAATACTAAAGGAAAAATGTGTATCTCTAAACACATTAATAAATAAGAGAAAGAGGAGATCAATTAATTGGGCACAGAACTTTAAAAATGACAAGTTAAAATTTTTCATTTTAATACCAAACAGAATACCAAAATTGATACCCATTATAGGAGAAATTTAAAAAATGGAAAATAAAAAAGAATATTGAAATGATAAACATAACTTGGAGCTGGCTTTATTTTTTTTAATTAAACCAATGGTTAATTTGATTCAAAAAAGAATTATGAAAACCAAATTACCTGTAACAAAAATAAAACAGGTGAACTTAAAACAAATGAAGATAAAAAGGAAAGCACTTATTAAGAGCTATTTTGCCCAACTACATGCCAATAAAACTGATGATCTAAAATAAAAATGGATGAATACTTACAAAAATATAAATTTTCCAGATTAACAGAATAGGAAATGCACTACTTAGATAACACCATCTTAGAAAAAGAAATTTCATCATAATCATATATCATAAATCATTCAGCTACTCTCCAATTAATGGATATCCCTTCAGTTTACAATACTTTGCCACCACAAAAAAGAGCTCCTAAAATATTCAAAAATATGATTTTCAGACTGCCTGCCCTTTGATCCAGCTATACCATTGTTGGGTTTGTACCCCAAAGAGATCATAGATAAATAGACTTGTACGAAAATATTTATAGCTGTGCTTTTTGTGGTGGCAAAAAACTGGAAAAGGAGGGTATGTCCTTCAATCGGGGAATGGCTGAACAAATTATGGTATATGCTTGTGATGGAATACTATTGTGCTAAAAGGAATAACAAACTGGAGAAGTTCCAGGTGAACTGGAAAGACCTCCAGGAACTGATGCAGAGCTATAGGAGCAGAGCCAAAAGAACATTGTACACAGAGACTGATATACTATGGTAAAATCAAATGTAATGGACCTCTGTACCAGCAGCAAAACAAAAACCCAGGACAATTCTGAGGGATTTATGGTAAAGAACACTACCCACATCCAGAGGAAGGACTGCAGGAAAGGAAACATATAAAAAAAACAGCTGCTTGATCGCATGGGTTGGGGTGGACATGATTGAGGATATGGACTCGAAACTACCACACCAATGCAACTACCAACAATTTGGAAATAGGTCTTGATCAAGGACACATGATAAAACCAGTGGAAATGTGTGTCAGGCATGGGTGGGGGGAATGCAGGGGGTGAAGGGGAAAGTAGGAGCATGAATCATGTAACCATGTTAAAAATGAATATTGATAGATGTTTAAAATTTAATTTAAAAAATATATGATTTTCATACCTAAACTGGGGTGAGGAAAACATTGTATTAATTATAGTATTTCCATGTGAAATCATTTTTCCCTTTGGCATCTCAGGGTCAAGCAGAAACAAGCTAGGAATATTCTTAGTCCCCGCTAACCCCAGGCTAACCATTGGGGTTAGGATCTTTTGATTTAAAAGGATTAAAGCAATGGCAAACTTTGACCCAATTTGAAAAGTAAATGAGCCCAGACACTAGGCAGGGAGGAAAGGAAAGGCTAGTGTCTTCTTTGTACAAAGACCTGCATCCCCTGTGATCAAGTAAGGAGGGAAGAGTTGAGGTCTCTTAAGTTCACCTCTTGAAATGTCCACCAATGGAGATTGTTAGGGAAGTTCCAAAAGTTGAAATGTCATGCCTGTCAGAAAGAAGATATAGTTTCCTATTTAATTGACAGGCAGGGCTAATGCATGTTCTCCTCTGTAGAAAGAAGGTGGTAACATAGATCCATTTTTTGTTAATGGCAATTGTATGCCCTCATTAATAAACAATGTTATTGTCTGGGAAATAGTCCCATTTTCTTTTTTGGTTGAAAACAGAATGCCACAAGAGAAAACAAAAATAGAAAAAGAAAACTATAGACCAATTTCTCTAATGAACTGATATAAAAAATTTAAATAAAATGCTAGCAGGGAATATTATAGTGATATATCACAAAGATTGTACATATGACTGGATAGGATTTATTCCAGGTTTAATATTAGAAAAATTATCAGCACTACAGTAATAAAACTGAATGAAGTGAAAGTTTAAGGGGACCTTGAAATGACAAGATTTACCCTCTTTAACCACTATTCTGTAAAAATGAATTCTTTATTCCTTTTTTTTAATTTAACAGAGGACCTGAAGGTCCTTTTACCATAGAGATGTGTAGTGATTAACCAGCCCACAGTGACAGGAAGAGGGACCATAGAGACAGGAAGAGAGGTTGGAAAAAAAAAAAAGGCTGTCAGTTGCTGACAGTTGGGGGCTGCCAGTTTGGGGGGTCAGTTGCTGACAGTTAGGGCAGGCAGTTGCAGGGAAGTTGGCTGCTGGGCATGAGTTGGTTTTGGGGGGTTGGTTGCTTGTAGTGTGGATTGATTGTTGGTGGTTGGGACATAAATATATATATATGCTGATTCTACCTGGTAAGCTGAGCTGATAAGTGATCAACTGAACTTTCTCTAACGGCAGTTATTAGCAGTAGTTATAGGCAGTTATAAGTAGATATAGGCAGTTTTAGGTAGTAATAATAGGTAGTTACAGGGTAACTAGTATAGATATTAGGAAATTTTCTTTCTCCACCTCTTTCCTATATTTCTCTCCTTTCCTAGATTCATTTTACTATATCCTTCTACTATCTCTATTTTAATTAAACTAAATTGTTAATTGTTAAAAGCTGCTAGAAATTTCTTTAATCTTACTTAAAGGGATAATATTAATTTATGACTCTACTATATTCTCATTAAAACAAATTATTAAAAGCTGCTCTCTTATTTTTACCAAACTCTTAATTTAACACCTACATTTAATTGGGAAAAGATCAAGGAAAACTATCTCTAAAAATTAGAATATATTTATTAAGAGAAAGAAAAATGTGGAGCAAACTCTCACATCATAGACATGAGACAATGTTTATCAGATTTAGAGAGATGTGTGACCATGTCTCAAGTCATTGACCTGAGCAAAAAAAATGACCCCTCAGACAAAATGATTCCTGATTTACAGAAAAACTCTTAACTTATAGGAAAATACAACAGACTTATTTTACACATTCAAGCCTTCCTTTAACAGTTTAAAGAAAATGGTTGATGGTTGGAGACAGAGATAAAGGACAAGAGTGTCAAATTGATTAGCTTTGAGAGACTGATGTTTTACAATGGATACAAGAGTATCATTCCAGCCATGGGTCCTGACCATCTGGGAGAGGCCTCTAATATAATGGGAAAAACTTACAAGCAGTCTGGAGCTTCCCTTAAGGCAAATTCCCAGGATGGGCAGGTGAAAACTTAAAGTAGAAACTCACCAAACAGGATTAAGGATGAGGGTGGGGCAATCATCAGGGGATAGAAAAAAAACTACCTTTAGTAATTTCTTCCAAGGGTTCTAGGATCCAATAGATCTTGGAGATATTAGTAATTAATAACTTCAGAATAACACACTAATTTCTCACTCCACACAAAATCAACAGATATCATATAATGATCTCAAAAGATGCAGAAAGTGCTTTTGACAAAGTACAACATTATTTTAACAATTATTTTTTAAAAACACTACAAAGCATAGTAATCAAGGGGCCTTCCTTAAAGTAGTGTGTGTTTAGAAATTTGGAGGTAAAGGAAGGGAAGGAAAGCAGCCGGGTCCCCCCCAGCCCCGGTAGAGAAATTGACCAGAGCCTTTTAGAGGTAGGCTAGGAAACAGATAAAATCAGACTAGACTCCAAAGATATTTAGCTGGGTTTATTTAAGGTTAGAAAAGAAAGGTTTGAGAAAGATGGGAGTTAGATCTCCAGCAGCTATGTCCTCTGGGGAAAAGGGCTCTAGTTGAGGGGGAGGGACTCTGGTCAATTTCTCTACCAGGGCTGGGGGGGACCCGGCTACCTTCCTTTCCTTCCTTTCCCTACCTTTCCCTCCAAATTTCCAAACACACATTTCTGGTGGCCCAGATAGGACTATGAACTGTCTGAGAAAGTTGAAGTAGAGAGTCATGGGAGATATAATCTCCCAGGATTTAGAGACATTTTAAAACACATTAGCATCTATCTAAAGCCATCAGCATTTGGAGATAACCTAGAAATCTCAATCAGATCAGGAGAACTATCACCATCATTTTTCAATTTTGAAGAAATGCTAGCTATAACAAAAAAAGAAAAATAAATTTTAAAATTAGAATAGGCAATGAGGACATAAAATTATTACTCTCTGCAGATGACATGATGATAACTTAGAAGATCCTAGAGAATCAATTAAAAAACTAATTGAAATAATGAACAACTTTAGCAAACTTGCAGGACATAAAATACCATGGAAATTAAAGCAAGATATCACAAAGATCATATACCATGACCAGGCTGGTGTTGTAAGAATAAAGGGGAGCCATAAACTCTCCTAGCTGGCTCACCAAAAACTGTAAGAATAAAGGGGAGTCAGTTAGGGAAGTTTATGGAGGGGAGATAGAGAGGGCCTATGAGGTGACACTCTCTTCTAGCTCTCCCCTCTTGCCAAATATACACTCTGGGTGACTTCAAAGGGGTTTCACCCTGAAAATGGGTGACCTGGATGGTGGTTCCTCCTCACAGGAGTTGGGGGCAAGGCTTCCCTATAAGATGAGGTATGGGGGCAGGGTTCACGCAAGCCTCCCCCAAGGTCAGTTAACTTCACAGCGGGTGGTCTGCCTCCAAGATGGAGGCAGCCAAACCAAGCTGTGGTTTCCTCTCCCTCGTTGTCTCTCAGGCACTCTGGAACACTATCTGACTAATGAATGGCTTTTATTAATCACAATTCAGGGATTGGGGAAAGGGGTGAAGGGCAGAGGGATTTGAGATGCCCTCTTCTCTATTTCTATGGGGTCCATCACTCAGGTGGGAATAAGCATCTCCCTTCACCCCTTCTCCTTCTGTTTCTATTTCTATTTCTATTTCTATCCTTTCAATAATTGTAAGTTAGACCAGAAAGTATCTCTCAGCAAGGCTGGGTAATGGGGGAAGGAGACTAAAAGATTGTTCCTAAAATGGAGTCCAGAACTTATCTGACTCGATGGTTGAAGTCTTGATGGGTGAGAAGTGATTGGGATGCCTTTGACTAGGGAATAAGGGAATCAATGTCCAAAGAAAGATCCTCAGGAATTCCTCAGGACTGGATCCGAGCTGGGATGTTCTCCTTCTCCCTCTTTCAGTCCTTTGCCAGAAGTCATTCCTCTCTCTCCTTCCTTTGGACTGTTCCCAGAATCCTCCTGGTCTCAACTGTCACCAACTCTCAGCCACTCCTTCTCCGGCTCATTTTGTCTCATCCCACCTGCACAAATTCCATTCTTACAATGTGCAGAGGGAATTTCATCCCCTCTTCCTCTTCAACTGCCTACCTGTTCATCCCATTTTTTGTATGCCAGCGCTACATCCAGAACATAGAGAAAAAGGGTGTCGGCAGAGTACAGGGGGTCTTTTGGGCTCACTACTTCCTGGAGCAAGCAGGAGGACTGATGGAAAGAAGATCCTGCAAGCCTGGTCAGAAAAAATTAGAGTAAGGAAATTTAAATGTATGCTTATCTATCTTTTCTATTTCAAGAGATTATTAATAAACTTTATAGAAAGCAAGAATGCGGAAGATATTTTAAAATATTAAACATCTAAAAAATATATTTATTTTAAACCTAACAGAATGGCAACCACTATTGAAAAGAATTCTTAATTCTTCTGAGACAAAAAGTATAGAGAAAGAAAAGTATTAGAATAGGGTGACTTTAGCTCTCCTTGCTCCACTGGACACACAACTTTGCTAAGAGAGAGAAGGTCCTGCCTCTGTCTTTGCGCCCACTGGCCAGCTTGCCACATGGAATGAATTGGTAAGAAATCTCCCCAACATGGTTTCCCCCCTACCCCAGTCTTTTAGCTTAGATGAGGGTGGGATATTGGAGAAAGGAGCCTAAGATTTAAGGTTTGCACAGACAGACCTAGGCTGAGCTGCACTAAAAATCCATGTAAATCGCAGGGAGGCTCTGGGACCCAGCAGGAATTCCTAGCCCCCTGGCTCCCTGCACCTCTCCCAGCACCATACCCTGGGGGAAGCCAATGAAGGCTCCTAGCTTCCACTGTGCTCAGCACAGTGCAAGAAGCAACCTGTTCACCCACAGCACAGCTCAGGGAACAGCCCGTCCAAAAGGCCAGTAAACTAACCCAGGGGGTACTTCTTGGTTGTGCAGTGGCAAGGGGGGAAACTAAAGTGCTGGCTTCCATGAGGACTCCTAGAACATCCTCTAACCCCTGATCTTCTGGCTAGCTCTGTGAATTGAGAGCCAGATCTAGAAACGAGAGGTCCTGGATTCAAGGTCTGACCTCAGACACTGGTTGGGCAAGACACTGGCAGTTAGGAGCTCCCCACCAAGTGCCCCTAAGGCCCAGCCCCTCCCCCACCCCATAAAAAATAAAATGAATATAAAAAGGATTACTTTAAAATTATTATGAATTTTAAAGATTTATTAGTAGCCAATAGAAAATGAAGCTGTGTGCCATTCTGGCTTAGTCAGTTTAAAAAGCTTGCTGTTACCTGCCTCCACCATGCTGGATCAGGAGAAAAGAGAGGAAGTAGAACGTCAACCACTCAATTTTATCTTCCTATCTACATCTTCATGTAATGACAGGAAGCAAGTGGGCTCATGGGAAATGTAGTTCAAGGACCTCAAAACTTCCAATAACACATTCCCTGGTGTGATCCTATTTGGGAGACCAGTCTCCCCAAAAGAATCATGAAAACATAGCTAACTTATAAATTACAATAATTGGGGGATAAAAAAGAAAAAAAAGGACAAAATCAATGATCCAATGGTTGCTAGACACATTGACAAAAAGCCAATTAGGGGGCTGTTCCCTTCGGCATAAGAGCGTACATTCAAAACAAATGCATTCAACCCCCCACAGTTCAATCAACTGCACCCCAAATTTCATTGTGGATCTTCTTGATACAGTGTAGGGTCTCTGAAGACATCTTCTGGTGCCTTTTCCAAACAGGTTCATTGTCTGGATTCTGGGGAGGTAGCAAATTTCTTATCCCAAAATTATTCTCCAAAGAATTTAAACTTTACATTATAGATTATAATACATAAATACCCCTCCCTGAGGAGAATGATAACACATTCCCCTCTGAAGAGGGTGTTTACCAACACTCAGATCAGCTAAGGATACATGGCTGAGTTATGGGAGTGCATGAGTCAATTATCAAAAGAAATACAAAAATCCAAAAGAAAAAACTTCTGGATGAAATATTAAATGTCAAAGACTTATGTGTAACCATGTAAATAAAGGAAAAATAAACTTATAAGAGGTCCTCGAATCTAGACCCAATTAAAGTGATTTATGTAATTATGCAATTACCCAATCAGTAGCCAGGACTATAGAAAGTTGTAACACTTATAAAAGAGAAGAAAGGACCAGATTTTTGTATGAAAAGGAAGTGTCATTCCCTGGTCTGATTTGCCTTCAATCTCAGGGATAGGGGGAGTCAGGATGATGTCCAGCCTTCAGTACTTGACTGGTAGTGTAGTTCAAGGCGTCGTACATCTTAACATTTATCAAGCGTCACAACCTCGAGTCTCACACTAAGGTTCAAGTCCTTCAGTATTGGTTTAGAAGGTTTGTCTATCCTACCTGAATTGGTATGGTCTTTTTTGACCTTATGCTTCTAGGCACTGTGCAGATTCTCATCAATCCCATTCGGATTGGTTGGTCTCCTTGACCTTGCGTTTCTTGGCACTATATAGTGGCTCTTTTGTTCCCTTCTCCTGGAATCAGACACAAATATTAATCACAGTCCCATAATATTTATCAATTCATGGCAGGTTTCCACAGTCTAAAGCTTTTAGGTATGTATTATAGCAAATATATATCTATATAAAACTTATATTACTGCAAAATCACAAAAAGGATTAATATTAATGTGTTCAAGTACAAAAATGAGGGAAAAACTCAAATACTATATTGCACATTCAAAGGTAAAAATAATAAAAGAATGTTTTAAAAATCAAAAATATGTAGCTTAGAATCAGTAATACACTGTGGTGGAACACAAAGGTTTCTCACCCAAAAAATAAGATTCCTTTCCTTTTAATCTTTGCCATGAACTACCGTGAGTGCAAATGATTTTTTACAAAATAACATATTTATAATGAATGTTCAAATAAAGTACCAAAATTCCCCAAAATTACAATAACATATTTAATGACAATAGCAAACAAACCCACTATCATATAGGATTCACATGAGTTTCTATGTAGCCACTTGTGTGATATTTAAAAAAATGTATAATAATTGTCACAAATTCAGTAGATATAGCAAATCATTGAACCTTGGCTGAGATATTTTTAACAAAGTCTATTACTGCCTCCATCCAAATGTGGGGCAGAGCCTAGGGAAAAAAAACAACACAAAGCTGATTAAAAAAAACTTTTGGGTCTAAAATATCACCAAGAATTCTAGATCCTTCTGATGGGAAAGTAAATTAAAATAAAGGGTTAAAATATCATGCATACAGGAGCTCTTTTTGGCTTGCTGCGTAATATATAAAAAGTTTGGGTAGGAAGTTCTATTTGATTCTCTACCTCTTAATAAAACATTTTTATTATATATATATATATATGTATACGTATATATATATATATGATGATAAACCTATCATCCATTCAGAAGGTACTAGGTATCTTAAAGTCATTTTTAAAGACCCCTTATTAAATTACAATTTAAATTCTTAAGTCATCATATTCTTCAAGGTTGTATACAATAGTAATCAGTTTTGATGGAGTCCATCCATCATCATATGTGACAATTAACAAAGGCAAAGTAAAAGAAAAGACTTGTATAAGCAACATGTGACCTCAAAGTTAAGATGACAAATCCAGGATACATAAGACTTATGGGCTTTTTACAACTTAAAAAAATTTTGTATTAAGTTGAATAAACTTTAACAATATTTGCTTTAGTACAGTCATGGGGGAATGGTGCAGATAAAGAATCATGTAACAGAATAGATATGAATTAACTTAATACAGATAAACTTTTAAAAAAAGGAAATTTAAACCTTAAAGAAATTAGTAAATATAACAATATAAACAAATGACAAGTTACAAGCAGTGTAGTCAAAAACCTTTTTACAAATCCCAATAGATTTGTTCACTATTAGGGAGGTCCAAAAAAATCATGAACAGAATTTATTTAATAGTCAAAAACACAGTAGATTAAAATGAGTCAGTGTAACAGAAAGATATTGATCAGATTAACATTTGAACTTAAAACATGAAAATTAATTGATAAAATAAACAATCAGCAAAATACAATGAGACTTTCAAACAGAGACTTTCAAAAAACAGTGGAGTCTGAGGAGGCTTACTAATTTTACCTCCAGACTTTTGAATTTTTTTTCTCTATCCATTCGAGTTCCTTTTATCTGAGCTCTGGGATCTCCCATAGCAAGGAGGAATCTTGCACTGGGCATAGCATATGGTTCAGAGGTTGGGCAGGCCCAAATGGCCAGCATGCATAGGGGAATGAATCTCTCCCCTGAATTTCAGGCAGGATAATTGCAAGGAATGGTAGGAAGGAAAAAAACCATCCCACAATTGGAATCTGTTTGAAATAGGCAATGCAGGCCATGCTTGCCATTCTACATCTTGCTTGAAGAGTAACCTTTATTTCCTCTTCCCCTTTAGGGTAAAATGCAGGGCCCACATGCTATCTCAGTTCCCTCCCTCACAGGCAGAGCATGGAGGCCTAACCAAGACAGGGCCTGGAAAAGCTGTAGGCTCTAAAACACACGTGGAGTGGGGGGTGGTAGTTAAGAGCTAGAAGCACTCCTCAGGTAAAAGCCCCTTTAGGAGACTAATTATTGTCTAAGAGGAAACACCTGGGCTTCCAAGGCAGGCAGTGAAGAAACTCTAGGCTGTGCACAATGAAAAAGAAGGGGAGTTATACTTCCCAAGCCTCAGGAGATTGGCCCCAAGCAGGAGCAGCAACAGCTCCAGGGACCATTTTGAATCAGGAACAGCACAGCAACAGCAACAGGGAACAGCCAGGATCTGGGATCAGCGATGGGTGGGCAGCCGGCAGTTGAAAGATCAAGAAAAGAAGGCAGCTTGGCAAAAAAATTTGTCTAGGCTATCTTTAAAAAATTGAAAGTTCATTCTCCAACTTCAGGTGGTTGCCAAAAATGTAAGAAATAAATTAATATAAAAAAGGATAACTTTAAAATTATTATGGGTTTTAAAGATTTATTAGTAGCCAATAGAAAATGAAGCCATGTGCCATTCTGGCTTAATCAGTTTAAAAGGCCTGCTGTTACCTGCCACCACCATGCTGGATCAGGAGCAAAGAGAGGAAGTAGAACACCAACCACTCAATTTTATCCTCCTATCTACCTCATCACGTAAACTGTCTACATCATCACATAATGACAGGAAGCCAGTGGGCTCATGGGAAATGTAGTTCAAGGACCCCAAAATTTCCAATAACACCCCCCAAACTTGAAAACACGTGGCCACTAGGGGAGGGGACAGGACAGAACTTTTACAAAGAAGTTTTTTCTCCCTCCAAATTGAGACATTCCTTAAAGACTGACCACGCCCCCTAGCGCTTATCTATAACTGCACCATTTTTTGTTCCTTCTTTCTCTCTCTCCCTAATCCTTATGCCTACCCTCTAGTGTCCTACTCTCTATACATAGGTGTAGCACTACCCACAGGTGAGAAGTAAAAACTGCAAGCAATTTAAAATACTACTACTAATAATAATGTTAATCTAAAATAACATTAAATTGAATACATTTAAATAAAAGACTTATTAATAATTAAATATTTAAAATACTAAATTAAATTAAAACCAAATTTATAAAATTGAACAAACCAAAAATTAAACCAAATTCATTCAATGCAAAATTAAAAATAATAATTTGGGGGCACAATAATATTATTATCAATAACAACAATTATTAATGACTATTATTAGTCACTAATAAGCATTATTAATAGGCACTTGTTTATAATTATGAATTATTAATAACAATATGGATTATAATAAATATGGTTATTATTGGTACTATTGCTGTGCAACAATTACTTAGGGCCTTACATTAGCTTTTTATTTAACCAACTCTCATTGCCTTCCACAATAACGTTGAAGAAATGTGTGCCTCCATTTTTTTATGCTTTAGGAACCTTTCATCGTGTAAATTAATCATTCAGCAATACTCTGACTAGCTTAATTAGGCATATTAAGACAGACTGCAACAAATTAAGGAAAATCAGGAAAAATTCCTCCAGATGATCCTAATCTTCCTAAGGAGGTTTGGATGACAAAAAAGGAAGCTAAAAACTTTTTGCAAAGCCTGGATGGACAAGTCCATCACCTGGCCAAAGTATGGTTCCTTTGACTTCAAGATTTTAAAAGATTTAAAGTTAGCCATTAAACACAAAGATTCCATAGACTATAAAGACTCCACAGATTATAAATACTGGTTCATGTGGGCACATCATGGTGATAAATTAACTGTGCCCTCCAGTAAGGAAACCATTTTTCCTTTGGAACCAAACCATTCTGGCTTAACTCCTTAAGTTCCTCCTCCTGAACCCTTGATTGGATCTAGCAACAAACATACCCTATCATTCCACCTGGACTGTAAGAAAGTTTCTCCTACTGACCGAAATCAGTACCTTCCTCCCTGCAAGACCTTGTTCATCCCCCACTCCTCTACCTCCTTTCCTTCCCATCTACCTCTCTACCCTCACTTACCATAGGACTCTCAATCCTACTACCCTTACCCCAAAGAGTTTCCTTGCTACCTAGTCCCCACCCATATTCCCTATCCTTACCCAAACTATCCTTGTCCTTATTCTCTTGGCCATCCTTTTCCCTATCCTCCTTCCCCTGATAGACCACACCTATCCTATTATATCTCTTCCTCCCCTCCCCAGCCCTGCCCTCATCCAGTCTATCCTCACTCCTCTTCTCCTCCTTTTTCTCCCCCTGCCCCCAGCCCTGCTCCTCCTCTCCTTCTCCACTTTCCTTCCCCCCAACCCCAATCAGTCTACCCTTGTTCCTCTACTCCTCCCAATCCTTAACCTCAATCTCAATCCTGCCCCCAGCCCCATCTCTGTTCCTCTCCTCCCCATCCCCAGCCTTGCCCTCAGACCCATCCCTCCCTTCTCTTCATCCCTCCCCCAACCTCACTCTCAATCCTTTTGCCCTGCCTCTCCATCCCTTGTCCAGCCACTCCCTCTCTGCACACCCACTCCTCCCTCTTCCCCCTACCCACTCCACAGCAGCCCAAGCAACCCACACAACAAGTCAAGCTGCAATAATCACAAACGATTTGAATTGTATTATTGGAAATTTTGGGACCTCTGAACTACATTTCCGTGAACCCACTGGCTTCCTGTGGAAATTTTGGGGTCCTTGAACTAAGCCCACTGGCTTCTTGTCATTCTGTGATGACGTAGACAGGAGGATAAAATTTAGTGGCTGGACTTGCACTTCTCTCTTTTTCTCCTTATCCAGCAGCATGGTGGCGGCAGGCAATGGCGGGTCTTTCAAACAGCCTAGACTAGCATGGCATGTGGCTTCATTTTCTAATGGCTACTAATACATCTTATAAAACCATAATATTTTTAAAGTTATCTTTTTAAATTCATTTTATTTCTTATAGAATAAAGGCCTATTCCCTCTCAGAGATGTTCCTACTTATAACAGACATGGAGACTTAGTGAACATTAGACATCATATATCTTTCTCTCCACAAGATATTGAGAGATTCAAATAAAAAACTCCTTACTTTGAAAATGAGCACATGGTAGTCTTAAATAAGGTTAAAAGCATTTTCCACACATATAATCCCACGTGGATTGATATGGAGGATCTGCTCCACACCTTGTTAACAGAAAGGGTGCTCAAGTGGCTTAGTTACCCTGTGATGGGTTATAATCTCATCTGGGATGTGGGAATGATTTTTCCTGTGAAGCATAGTAGCTTCAAAATGGGTAGGGGTTTGTGTTTTTCTAGGCTCTCTTGTCAAATTTTAGAATGATGGCAGTAGTAGACTTTGTTAAAAACATCTCAGTCAAGGTTAAAAGATTGGCTAGATCTGGAGAACTTGTGTCATTTATCCATGAGTTCATAGGTTTTTTAAATGTCACACAGCAATTGGCTATATAGAGACTCATGTGAATCCTAATGATAGCTGATGGAACTTCTCATGGCTGCAAAGAATGGGGTTGTTTACAGTTGTCCTAAAATGGACTCATAATTTTGGGGGTTTTGGTACTTTTTAGAACCTGTATTAGTAGTTGTATTACTGTTTTTAAAGGGCTTTTACCTGGTCAAAAAATCATGTACACTCTCACTGTGGATCATGACCAAGTTAAAAAAGAAATAGATGTTGTTTTTGGTTGAGAAACCTTTCTATTCTGCCTCTGTTTGGCTAACACATTGTCACCTGGAATGTGAGCTGTGAAATTATTATTTTTTTTATTTTTCTTTATATGTACAATAGGATATTTGATATTTTTTCCTCTTTTTTCCTATCCTTTGAAGTACTTAAAGTACATGGAATCAGTATTAATGTTTTTGATCTTGAAGGATAAGTTTACAGTATCTATTAGCCCTAATAATTATGCATACCCAAAAGCTTTAGACTATGGAAATCTGCCATTTATTGATAAATGTTATGGGACTGTGATTAATGATTGTGTCTGAATCCAAGAGAAGGGAACAAAAGAGCCACTATATAGTGCCAAGAAGCAAAAGATCAAAAAGGACCAAACTAATCCCGGTAGGATTGTTAAAACTTCTATGCCAATACGAAAGGACTTGAACCAGTGTGAGACTCGAGGTTGCAGCACTTGACATATGTTAAGACGCAGGATGCCTTGTACTACACTGCTTGTGAAATACTCTCAGTAAAGTACCAAAGTATGGCTATCATCCTGGCTTTCCTATCCCTGACAGTGAAGGTAAAATAAGACCAGGGAATTATTTTTCCCATTTGCTGCTAAAACATAGTCCCTTTCTCTCTTATAGTATGGCAACTTCCTGTAGTCTTGGCTGCCAATTGGTAAATACAATATTGCTGCAATTGTCCTACAGGCTTGTGGGACACAAATCACTTTAATTGGGCCTTGTAGTGATTCAAGGACCTGTTACAGGTTTATTCTTTTTTATACTGAGAATTTTATACATGTAAGATTTGTATTCTATTTTATTTTTTTAATTTTTATTATTATATTTTTCTTTATTATTTTTCTTATTTTTATTTTTATCCAGAATTTAATTTTTGTTCTTTTATTTGAGATTGGGGGGGAGGGGTTATTGGTTTTCTTTTGACATTTCGTCAAATACCTCATAACTCAGCCATATATCCCGGGGTGATTCCGGTGCTAGTCAACACCCTCCTCAGAGGGGACTGTGTAATTATCCTAAAATCCAGGATTTTAGATCTTTTGGAAAAATTTCAGGAAAAGAAACTCGCCAACAACTAGAATCAAGAAAGCAGATCTTTTTGAAGAAGGTGCCATAAAGATGCCTGCAGAAGCCACACACTGCATCAAAAGATCCAGAATGAATTTTGAGATATAATGAACTGAACTGAAATGAGTTGAACATACTTATTCTGAAAGTAAACTCTTATGCCAAAGGGGACTGCCCCCTAATTAGCATTTTGTCAATGTGTTAATCAATCATTTTTGTTTTCTTCTTTTATTTTCCTCTTATCTCTAAATATTGTAACTCCCTCTTATAAAGTGCAATATTGTATGTACTTTTATATCTTTAGAGATATAAGATAGTTATGTTTAAATGATCCATTGGGGAGATTAGTCTCCCAAAAGATCACAGGGAGGGAATTTCATCTCCTCCCCCTCTTGGACCGTCAACTTATTCATCCCATTTTTTGCATGCCAGCACTACATCCAGAAACATAGATAAAAAGGGTGTGGTTAGAGTGCAGGGGGTCTTTGGGGCTCACTACTTCCCGGAGCAAGCAGGAAGATGGACCAAGAGAAGATCCTGCAAGGCTGAGCTACACATGGTCAGACAGAATTAGAGTAAGGGAATTTAAATCTATGCTTATCTATCTTTTCTATTTCAAGTGATTATTAATACACTATAGAAAATAAGAATATGGAAGATATTAATTTTTAAACCTAACACTGGTCATGCCATCAATACAGGGCTGGTTCAATATTAGGAAAACAATAAACATAATTGACTGAATCAATAATAAAAACAACAAATATATGATTATACAAATACATACAGAAAAGGCTTTGGACAAATAAAACACCTTTCCTATTTTTTAAAAAACAAAACAGTAGAAAGAATAGGAATAAATGGAACTTTCCTTAAAATGATAAGTAATATCTAATTAAAAATAATAAGCACTATTGGGAATGAGGATAAACTAGAAGCATCACCAATAAGGTCAGGGATGAAGTCGAAATATCCATTATCACTATTATTATTCAATATTGTACTGGAGATACTAGATAAAGCAGTAAGACAAGAAAAAGTAACTGAAGTATAAGCAAAGAGAAAACTATCACTATTTGCAGATTATGAGAACTCTGAAGTTAACTAAAAAATTAGTCAAACAATTAATAATTTTATCCAAGTTGCAGGATATGAGCAAATAAAATAACAAAAATTATCGGCATCTCTATATATTACAAACACAACCACCAGGAAGAGAAATTACATTTAAAATTACTTCAGACAGTAAAAAACACTTGGGAATCCACCTGCTAGAACACACACACAAGCATTATGTGATTTACAAAACACTCCACACAAAGCTAGATATAAATATTTGGAGAATATTAATTATTCATTAAATAGGCTGAGCCAATGTGATAAAAATGATAAAGCTACCTAAGTTAAATATTCACCTAAGTAAGTATTCAGTACCACATTAATCAAATTACCACTAGTTGTGTGTTTTTTCAAAGTTAACAAATGGAGGTTCCCCAGCAAGATTCCGAAGTCCCAGCTGCCTAAGCTTCCATGTTAAAGAGTACCCCAAGATGTGAGGTACCCACACAGCCCGTTTAGGGTTGAATCAGGAGTCCAGTTAGCAGAGGGGCCAGGTAAGCAGCTCTCGGATAAAAGGACTCATGTATTTGGGAGTGACCCACTCTTTAATTAAGGGGGTTTAAGCAGAGGTCTTTAGTCCTACAGAGAGTCAAAGAATCAGAACCACCCAGGGGTGTCTGGATTTGGAGGAGCAGCATGTCTGTGGCCCCAGGAGGTGGGGGCGGTCGGCAGCCCAAGGAACCACCTAGTGATAAGGCCAAGGGTTATATGTAAATATGTGGCAGATGGTCCCAAGGTAAATGGGCCAAAATGGAATATAGTTCAACCCACTACAAGCTCTGAGCTTGACTAGATTTTTGGTTGTGTGTGTATGTGTTGTTGCATGTGAAGGTGAGTGAAGCAGTGTCTGGACTAGAAGTAAGAGCAAAGAGTGTAGTTCAGAGGTGTGAATGGCTGGCTGAAAGCTTTGAATGGGAAGCTGAGCTGTAGTGTGAGAGCCTGAGTGTTCATTTAAGTTGATTAAAATGGAGAAAGTTTCTTCATGAATTGAAATGCCACAGTTTAAGGGTTTAAAGTTTAAATGCATGTAAATTTTTGCGAAAGAGTTTCTCACAGAAGCTTAAAGAACTTAAGTTCTGGATTTCTTCTCAATTCTCCAAGGTTTTGCTTATATTGTATTTGTGATGTGTTTTAAAAGGATTCACTAATAACCTTAAAGTGTGTGATTTAAATGTTAGCCAAAAAAAGGGAGAAAAAAGTCTAAAAGTTGGGTTAACAGTTAATTCCTCTCAAAAGCTGAAGAGACACAACAGGAGCTGGAGATATGGATATGAGGATATCCAGCAAAAGGCAAAAGGAGGTCCAGAAATTCATGACTTTAAAATTCTAATCTTTTCTTTCCAGTTTTGGTATGGTTAATGTGTGAAATATTGCATACCAAGCGCATTTAATCTTTTAATAATGTTAGTAATGAGATGCATTTTAATCTAGATATTTACTTGGTTATTTGAGTGCTGTAATTTTTGCCAAGCTGTTATTTGTTTCCATAGAGCAAGGTTTTTCTGATTAATGTGTGTTCTGAAGTAAAGAAAGTTCATTTTTGGTCATTGTGTCATTGTAAAATGACAAGACATGGTTGGGGAAAGAGTTTGCTTTAAATGGGAAGGAAACTCTGAAGGATTTTAAACTGACCAACAATTTTCCTCTGAAGGAGAGGCTTTAGCCTTGGACCAAAAGGCTTTTGAGGCCAGGCTGAGAGAAATGTAATTTGGAGCCAAGGACAGAGTAAGAAGATAGAAGGGAATTGGATAGGTATTCTGATTTAAAGCTAATTTTTAGCTTTTCCTTAGTAATCCAAAGTTTTGGGTTGAGAAAAGTTATGAGTTTTACTTTTGGAGTTTTAAAGGCAAATTTCCAGAGTGCAACCATTACAATAGATAAGTTTTTTCTTTTAAAAGACAAGTGAATCCTGATTCCTAGAGTGATTAGCTTTAAGTTTTCCTTTTTAAGTGGAAAGAATGAATCAGATTTGGCATTTATTTTGTGAGCATTGTTTTTCTGATAGATGATCATTGGCACATGACCAGTGTAATAAAAGTAAATAAAGAAAAGGTAAATAGGGGGTTTAGGTCCTTTGGTGGGAAAGGAGGGTGCAATAGTGGATTAAGGTGGTAAGGAGAGATGTAAGGGAATGGCTGAGTTTAGGGAAATAGAGGACAAGGTAGTACAACGAATGGTAAGGAAGATGAGGAGGTAATTAGGGGAGGCAGCTGCAACAGGGAGACACTCAAACTAGAAACAGAGATTACTGGGGAAGGAAGGCTGGACTCTTCCAGGGAAAATGGTATTTCTACAGACACAAAGGTTAGGGCCAGTCAGAAGTGCTTTGAATCTGACTAGAGGGCTTTCTAGTCAGTTTCTCAAGTCCACAAAGAAGGAGTCCCAAGGCTCCTCCCTGTCAATGAAACTGAAGGTTCCAGTAGGAAGTATAGAGACAACTACTTACTCCCAAGATGGACGCCTCCAGCTTCCCTCAAGAAAATAGAGAGAATAATTCCTTTCCTCCTTTAACTCTCACTTATCATCGAGCCAATGGTTTAGCAAAGCGTTTGAATAGGTAACAATGGGGTTTATTTAAGTTTCAGGGTTGATTATCAAGGAGAGAGGAGTTCAGGGTTTCCCTAACAGCTGCTAGGGAGAAGCTCAAGGTGGGGGAGGGTCACAGGAATGGCTTGGACTGAGAGAAAGCTTGCTCTCTCTCAGGCCTGGGAAGTTTGGCTGCCCTTGAGGTTAGGGAGTACTAAAACAATGAAGCAAAGGATAGTTTGTTTCAAGGGTAAGCCCTACTTGTCTATGGGTAACTAAATCCTCAAAGTCTAATTGCTACAACCCAAAAATCCACCCTTCTCCCAAAGCCCACAGGAAATCAGGAAGGTAATAAGGGAATGATATAGGGAAGATCAGGGAAGGTCCAGAGAAGTTAGCTAAGCTCCAAAAATCCAAAGACAAAAGCATAGATTCAAGGCAAGGTTTCAGCTCAAAGGCAGAGCCCCGTTTGCCCTTCCACTCTTCACAAGCTTCTGGGACCAACTGACCTTTGTCAGAGTTCTAAGGCTGGCCAACTGCCAGAAGTTCTACAATTAGGTTTTGCAAGGGTAAATGCCTTGATTGCATCTCTGCATTACATCGGTATTAGAGAAAGGAATTCCCCACCTGGGAAAATTCCTAAGAAAGTTCTAGGAATGCCCTGCATTTCACCACCCCAGTTTTGTAGTGTGGGTGAATTAATTAGAACTTACTAAGGTTAAGTCTACTAGATTTATTATTAAAGGAAATTTATTCAGAACCCCTGGAGCACTATTATCCCAAGACCCACTGTACAAGACTTTCCTGCAGCCTAGAATCTAAAGGATTCTCCAAAAAAGATACCTCTATGAGAAATCCAAAGGAGCCCCAAGATGTCACTGGAACCCATAAGTATTGTCTTTATTAATTGCTTTCATTTGGCCTTTCAAATTTCTGTAGCAGACAAAAACTTGGCTATTTTAGTATATTTACCCTGAGCAAAATCCCTTTTATAAGAAGAGAACCTAGAAAGAAGGCCACGTGCGGCTGTGTGTCATTGAAAATGGCTATGCGTGTCAGTGCTGACATGCATGTCATAGGCTTGTCATCACCATACTAGGGTTACCAGTCAAATGTTACTCTGAGAATTACACACTGATTTCATCCCACACATAGGAGATTAAATTAGACTACATTGAAAGAACAGTTTAAACTAGAAGATAGAAAGTATTAGCAAGTAATGAACAACATGAAAACTAGAATGTAAAAAAAGGAACCAGTTACTGAATGAAACAATAACAAAAATTAGAAAAAAGTCAAAAAACTGAAAAAAGTTATAAAACGTATGCTACCAAAAGCAACTGACTTTGAAAACAGCAAAGGAAGAGATAATTGAGAATCATAGGACTTTCTGGGGAAAAAAAATCTAACACAACATTTCAATAAATTATGGAAGAAAAATGCCCATAATTAGTAAAGCCAAATGGCAACACAGAAGAAATAGCCAAAGGTTATATACCTAAAAGAAATACCAAATTAAACATGCCTAGAAATAGCATATCAAAAATCCAGAACTTTCAGGTCCAAAGAAATATAATACAAGTAACCAGGAGGGAGAAAAGGAGATTTTTGTTTCCAAGATATAACAGTAAGGATCACAAATGATTATTTAACATAAATTATTTGCATAAAAGAAGGGAAATTTTAAAATATATATATCAAAATGAAAAAGAAATGTCTACAAACAAGAATAAGTTATCCTGTAAGATTAAGTATACTTCTTTGGGGCTGAGAGGTGGGGAGGAGACATTTAATAGAACAAAGGACTTTTAAAAAATTATCTATTTTAAGTCTTTTTTTTTCATTTTGAGTCCTAATATAATGTCACTTATACATGTGATAAGTCAAGGAAAATGCATTTCCATATTAGCTATGTTGCCAAAAAGCAAGAAACATAAAAACATTTTTAAAAGGATGTTTCAATCTGCATTCAAACTTCATTAGTTCTTTTTCTATGGGTGGATAGCATTTTTTCATCATGGGTCCTTCAGAATTTTCTTTTATCATTGTCTCTATCAGAGTAGCTAAGTCTTTCATAGTTGTTCATCATTAAAATATTGCTGTTACTGGGTACAGTGTTCTCCTGGATCTGTTCACTTCACCTTGCATCAGTTCAAATAGTTCTTCCCAGGCTTTTCTGAAATTCAACCTACTCATCATTTGTAAGGCATAATAATAATATCTAATCACAATCATATACAATATAACACATAAACCACATGTACAGCCATTTTCCAATTGATGGACATTCCCTCAATTTTTAATTCTCTGCTATCACAAAAATCCAGCTGCTACAGCTACAAATATTTTTGTACTTATACTTTCTTTTTCCTTTTTTTTTAAATCTCTTTGAAATGCAGACCTAGTAGGGGTATTTCTGAATCAAAGGGCATACCCAGTTTGAGCATAGCTTTAGGATTAGCTCCAAATCGTTCTCTAAAATGAGAATAAGGGCAGGGCAGAAGAGAAAAGAAAGGATTTTAAAAGAGAGGACATAGATGGGAAAATAAAAATACAAATATAAAAATAAAACAGCTCTGTCCTGAAATGGAGCTCTCACCCCTGTGACACTGAACTCTGATTAGTGAACATTCATTTACCTTTATCAATTTTACTTTTCCATCTAAGGCAGAAATGAAATAAGGTAAATAAATATTTCACAAAATCTTGGATAAACAAGGGACAGAGATGATCATAAAAGAGAAAACAAATCTTAATTGCAAAAAAAATTTCTAAATATTTTGAACAAGCTAAAAAAGAATTAGAAAGGAAACAACTGGGGAAAAATCTTGATAGAAAAATTTTCCAATTAAAAAATATAGAATTTATGTACTCACCCTATTTCTTTCTTTCTCTCTCTATGTATACATGTATACACATATGTGTATGTGTATGTTTACATGAACACACATATGTACATATATGGAAAAGAACAATTCATTCCCCCTTATATAAATGGTCAAAAGATATGTTCAAATCAAGAAAAACAAAGTATTGAGAATTATTTAACTTACTCTAAATCACTTAATACTTAGAGAAATGCAAATAAAATACATTTTAAGATTTCACACCGGAGACTTCCAGTTAAGATGGCGGCAGAGTAGGGAGCAGCTGCTCCATCTCTCCTAACCGAAGCATACAGGACTCCTCAAGGGGAAATAAAAACGAACCCAGACAAACGAAGGAACCCCACATCAGGGTGCAGCATTGAAGGTACGCAAAATCGGGGCATCTCCATGCTATAAAGGAGTGAAACAGCTCTCACTAAAACTCCAGAGGAAGAAGCCCCTACACCCGCCCCCATACACACCACACACCTCTCACAGCTCCAAAGCCAATACACAAGAGTGAAAACAAGACTGGGGCAACCAGTAAATCACTAGCAACCCAGGGCTTGTACCTGTGTGCTGCAAGACGTGGGACCCCAAGTGGCTGGGGGGTGCGCAGGGACTTTCCCGAGCGTCTGCGTGGGCAGGGACAAGGATCTCTAAGTCAGGGACTTTCCCTAGTATCTGCGCTGGTGAAGTCATCGCCCTAGGCGTGAATAAAGATCTCCAGCCCACAGACTTTCCCTAGCTTCTGTTTGGGTGAAAACAGTGCCATAAGCGAGAATAAAAATCTCTAAAGCAGAGACTTTCCCTAGCATCTGCTTGGGTGAAGGCAGTGCCCTAGGCTTGAATAAAGATCTCCAGCCCAGACTTGGACCTCTAGTGAGGACCTGGAGCAGACAGAATGCAGCTGTGGAAGCAGCCCCTTAGACTGCTGAAGGAGCCTCGGACAGAGGGGCAGACCGGGGTCTACCAGGAGGCCTGACCCCAAGGACAAGGAGACCGAAGCCGGTGGGAGCTTAGAAAGCACAGGCAGACCCTGAGTGTGAAGACACAGTGGAAAAGGGGCGGGGCTAATGATGGCAAGCTGAGAACTCCAGAAGAAGAAAAAGATTATCAAGAAAAACTCTGGAATACTCAACAACTTTTACACAGAGAAAATCCAGACAACAGAGGAGGACAAACAAGTAATCATATCCAAACCTTCCCCCAAAAAAATGAAAGCTGGTCACGAGCTATTGAAGAGTTGAAAAATGAGATGTTGAAGAAGATGGAAGAGATATGGCAAGAAAATAACAGCTTAAAAGACAGAATTTTGCAATTGGAAAGTGAGGCTCAGAAATCAAATGAACTGATAAGCAAACTGAACACCAGAAATGACCAGACTGAAAAGGAAAACCAAAATATTATAGCCAAAAACCAGTCCTTAAAGGCTAGAATTGAAAAATTAGAAGATAATGATCTCTCAAGATAACAAGAACAAATAAAACAAAGTCAAAAGACTGATAAAATAGAAGGAAACATAAAATATCTCAATGAGAAAATGACAGACCAAGAAAACCAGTTGAGAAGAGACAATTTGAGAATCATTGGTCTTCCAGAAAAGGCAGAAATTAATAGAAACTTGGACTCCATACATAAAAGAATTGTTCAGCAAAATTACCCTGAAGTTCTACAACAAGAGGGCAATACAGACATTGAAAGGATCCATAGATCACCCTCTACATTGAACACAGAAAAGTCAACACCAAGGAATATAATAGCCAAATTCAAGAGCTTTCAACTAAAAGTAAAAATCTGACAAGAAGCCAGAAACAGACAATTCAAATATCAAGGAGCACCAATCAGGATCACACAGGATCTGGCAGCCTCCACGCTAAAAGACCGCAAGGCTTGGAACACGATATTCAGAAAGGCAAGAGAGATGGGCCTTCAGCCACGGATCAACTACCCATCGAAACTGACTATATACTTCCAGGGGAAACTATGGGCATTCAACAAAATTGAACATTTCCAAGTTTTTGCACAAAAGAGACCAGGACTAAAAGGAAAGTTTGATACCCAACCACAAAAATCAAGAGAAACATGAAAAGGTAAATAAGAAACAGAGGGAAAAGAAAGAAAACTTATAATTTTTTAAATTTCACTCTTTAAGGGCTTAAATAAGATCTAATTATCTGTATCACTATGTGGAGAAATGCTATGTATAATTCTCTGTAGTGAACTCTATTCACTATTATAATATTCACTATTATAGCAACCAGAAGAATAATTCATAGGGAGAGGATAGGATACTAAATGGTCTAAGATGACATGGGGGTTGGGAAAGAGGGGGGGAATAGTAGGGGACACCAAGAAAAATCTGAGTAAATAAGAAAAATAGGATATTCTATTACACACAAAGAGGGGATGGGAAGGGGAGGGGATAAATACTATTATAAGAAGTAGAGGAAGAGAGCATTAAGAGGTAATAATCAAACCTTACTCTCAGTGTAATCAACCCGGAGAGGGAAGAGTAGCTTTATTATCTATTCAGATAAACAAACTCTATCTAACTCTACTGAGAAAGTCAGAAGGGATTAACCAAAGGGAGCAGGGGAGTGGGGAGGTCAAAAAAGGGAGGGGAGAAAAAGGGGGAGGGAATTCATTAGGTCTTTAAAAAACAAAAAGAGGGGAATAACAAGGGAGGGGGCAGAAAGGGAAGTCAATCAAGGAAGGGGGTAAAGGATACTGGCTCAAAGCAAACCACTGGTTTAAAAGAAAATAGTGTAAGAAGAAGGGGTGGGTCTAGGGGAGGATACAAAAATGTCAGTGAATACACAACTGATAACTGTAACTCTGAATGTGAATGGGATGAACTCCCTCATAAAATGGAAGCAAATAGCAGAGTGGATCAGAAATGAAAATCCTATCGTATGTTGTCTACAGGAAACACATATGAGGCAGGTGGACATACCCAAGTTTAAGGTTAAGGGCTTGAGCAAAATCTTTTGGGCGTCAAATGAGAAAAAGAAGGCAGGAGTGGCTATTATGATTTCTGACAAAATCAAAGTAAAAATACATATGATTAAAAAAGATAGGGAAGGTCATTACATCCTGATTCAAGGCAGTATAGACAATGAGGAAATAACACTGCTCAATATGTATGCCCCAAATGGCATAGCAACCAGATTCATAAAGGAGAAACTGGCAGAGCTCAAGAAGGAAATAGATAGTAAAACCATAATAGTGGGAGATCTAAATATTCCTCTTTCTGATCTAATAAATCAAGCCAAAAAATAAATAAGAAAGAGGTAAGAGACGTGAATGAAGTCCTAGAAAAATTAGATTTAATTGATATGTGGAGAAAAATAAATAGGGACAAAAAGGAATACACCTTCTTCTCAGCTACACATGGCACATTCACAAAGATTGACCATGTTATAGGGCATAGAAACATTGCAAACAAATGCAAAAGAGCAGAAATAATGAATGTAACCTTCTCAGATCATAATGCAATAAAAATAATAATTAGTAAGGGCACCTGGACAGGAAAATCAAAAACTAATTGGAAATTAAATAATATGATTCTCCAAAAACAATTAGTCAAAGAAGAAATCATAGAAACAATCAACAATTTCATTGAAGAGAATGACAATGATGAGACATCCTACCAAACT
Organism: Gracilinanus agilis; assembly: GCF_016433145.1. NCBI lineage: Eukaryota > Metazoa > Chordata > Mammalia > Didelphimorphia > Didelphidae > Gracilinanus > Gracilinanus agilis. Next base: position 443,455,891 of record NC_058131.1, on the reverse strand, counting down.
CTGTGGGATGCAGCCAAGACAGTACTCAGGGGGAAATTTATATTCTTGAGTGCATATATTAACAAATTAGGGAGGGCAGAGATTAATGAATTGGGCATGCAACTTAAAAAACCAGAAAGCTAACAAATGAAAAATCCCCAGATGAAAACTAAATTAGAAATACTAAAAATCAAGGGAGAAATTAATAGAATCGAAAATAAAAGAAATATTGAATTAATAAATAAGACTAGAAGCTGGTATTTTGAAAAAACAGATAAAATAGACAAAGTACTGGTCAATCTAATAAAAAAAAGGAAAGAAGAAAACCAAATTGACAGTATCAAAGATGAAAAGGGAGACCTCACCTCTAATGAAGAGGAAATTAAGGCAAAATCATTAAAAACTATTTTGCCCAATTATATGGCAATAAATTTAACTATCTGGGAGATATGGATGAATATTTACAAAAATATAAATTGCCTAGATTAACAGCAGAAGAAATAGAATACCTAAATAACCCCATATCAGAAAAAGAAATCGAACAAGCCATCAAAGAACTCCCTAAGAAAAAATCACCAGGGCCTGATGGATTCACAAGTGAATTCTATCAGACATTCAAAGAGCAACTAATCCCAATACTATACAAATTATTTGATATAATAAGCAAAGAAGGAGTCCTACCAAACTCCTTTTATGACACAAATATGGTACTTATTCCAAAGCCAGGTAGATCAAAAACAGAAACAAAAAAAGAAAACTGTAGACCAATCTCCCTAATGAACATAGATGCAAACATTTTAAATAGAATATTAGCAAAGAGACTCCAGCAAGTAATCAAGAGGATCATCCACCATGATCAGGTGGAATTTATACCAGGAATGCAAGGATGGTTCAACATTAGGAAAACCATCCACATAATTGACCATATCAACAATCTAACAAACAAAAATCACATGATTATCTCAATAGATGCTGAAAAAGCCTTTGACAAAATACAGCATCCATTCCTATTGAAAACACTGAAAAGTATAGGAATAGAAGGACCTTTCCTAAAAACAATAAACAGTATATACCTAAAACCATCAAGAAGCATCATATGCAATAGGGATAATTAGAAGCCTTCCCAATAAGATCAGGAGTGAAACAAGGATGCCCGTTATCACCTCTATTATTCAACATTGTACTAGAAACACTAGCAGTAGTAATTAGAGAAGAAAAAGAAAAAAGAAATTGAAGGTATCAAAATAGGCAATGAGGAGACTAAGCTACCACTCTTTGCAAAAGATATGATGGTCTACTTAAAAAATCCTAGAGAATCAACTAAGAAGCTTGTAGAAATAATCAATAACTTCAGCAAAGTTGCAGGATACAAAATAAATGCACATAAATCATCAGCATTTCTATATATTTCCAATACATTAGAGCAGCAAGAGGTAGAAAGAGAAACACCATTTAAAATCACCCTAGACAATATAAAATACTTGGGAATCTATCTACCAAAACAAACACAGCAATTATACGAAAACAACTACAAAACACTTTCCAAAAAAATAAAACTGGATCTCAACAATAGGAAAACCATTAATTGTTCATGGGTAGGACTAGCTAACATAATAAAAATGACCATTCTACCCAAATTAATTTACCTATTTAGTGCCATACTATCAAATTACCAAAAAACTTCTTTACTGAATTAGGAAAAACTATAACAAAGTTCATTTGGAATAACAAAAGATCAAGAATATCAAGGGAAATAATGAAAAAAAATGTGAAGGAAGGGGGCCTAGAAGTACCAGATATTAAACTATACTATAAAGCAGCAGTCATCAAAACAATATGGTACTGGCTAAGAGATAGAAGGGAGGATCAGTGGAATAGACTTGGGGTTAATGACATCAGCAAGACAGTGTACGATAAACCCAAAGAGCCCAACTTTTGGGACATGAATCCCCTATTTGACAAAAACTGCTGGGAAATTTGGAAAACAATATGGGAGAGATTAGGTTTAGATCAACATCTCACACCCTACACCAAGATAAATTCAGAAGGGGTGAATAAGAGGGAAACTATAAATAAGTTAAGTGAACACAAAATAGTATACCTGTTAGATCTCTGAGAAAGGAAAGATTTTAAAACCAAGCAAGAGTTAGAGAAAATTATAAAATGTAAGTTAAATGGTTTTGATTATATTAAGCTAAAAAGCTTTTGTACAAACAAAAATAATGTAGTCAAAATCATAAGGGAAACAACAAATTGGGAAAAAATCTTTATAACAAAAAACTCTGAAAGGGGTCTAATTACTCAAATATACAAGGAGTTAAATCAATTGTATAAAAAATCAAGCCTTTCCCCAATTGATAAATGGGCAAAAGACATGAATAGGCAATTCTCAGGTAAAGAAATCAAAAGTATCAATAAGCACATGAGAAAGTGTTCTAAATCTCTAATAATTAGAGAATTGCAAATCAAAACAACTCTGAGGTATCACCTCACACCTAGAAGATTGGCTAAAATGAAAGAAGGGGAGAGTAATGAATGCTGGCGGGGATGTGGCAAAATTGGGACATCAATGCATTGCTGGTGGATCTGTGAACTGATCCAACTATTCTGGCTGGCAATTTGGAACTATGCTCAAAGGGCTATAAAAAAATGCCTGCCCTTTGATCCAGCCATACCATTGTTGGGTTTGTATCCCAAAGAGATCATAGATAAACAGACTTGTACGAAAATATTTATAGCTGCTCTTTTGTAGTGGCAAAGAACTGGAAAAGGAGGGTTTGCCCTTCAATTGGGGAATGGCTGAACAAATTATGGTATATGCTTGTGATGGAATACTATTGTGCTAAAAGGAATAACAAACTGGAGAAGTTCCAGGTGAACTGGAAAGACCTCCAGGAACTGATGCAGAGCGATAGGAGCAGAGCCAAAAGAACATTGTACACAGAGACTGATATACTATGGTAAAATCGAATGTGATGGACTTCTGTACCAGCAACAATGCAATGACACAAGACAGCTCTGAGGCATTTATGGTAAAGAACGCTACCCACATTCAGAGGAAGATCTGCAGGAGAGGAAACATAGAAGATAAGCAATTGCTTGAATGCAGGGGCTGAGGCGGACATGATTGAGGATGTGTACTTGAAACTACCACACCAATGCAACTAACAACAATATGGAAATAGGTCTTGATTAATGACATATGTTACAACCAGTGGAAACGTGCATCGGCCATGGGTGAGGGGAGAGCGGGGGTTGAAGAGGAAAGTAGGGGCATAAAGTATGTAAACAGGTTAAAAATGAATATTAATAAATGTTTAAAAAACTTGCAGGAGAGACAGACAGGCAGAGACAGAGACAGACAGAGAAGAGAGAGACAGAAAAATAGAGACATAGGCAGAGATGAGGATACAGAGAGGAGGATGGAAGAGGCAGGGGAGAGACAGAGAGAGACAAGACAGATGCAGATTTGAGAGACAGATGGAAAGACTGGGAGACAGAGACAAGTAAAGGAGAGAGAGAGAGAGAGAGAGAGAGAGAGAGAGAGAGAGAGAGAGAGAACTTTACAGAGACAGATACAGAGAGAGACAGAAACACATAGAGATGAAAATAAAGAGAAAAAGACAGAGATGGGGAGGGAAAGTGAAAGAAAGAGACAGACACAGAGACAGAAAGATAGAGGAAAAGAGAGAGATTGAGAGATTTAGAGGAGAGTGAGAGAAGTAGACAGACAGCAAAGGAAGTTGCTTTTGCCAACCATCTAGCCTTCGTCTTTCAATTGATACAAACATTTAGGATGTTTGTCCTGAAATTCAAGAGGACTTTTTTTGGGAGGATAACTTTTTATTTTGTAGTTAATGATGGTAACAGGGATTTTTCTGAAATTTTACTTGGTGTTGAGGATTTAATTCAGTTCAATTCAATAAATGTTGATTATAATCTAAAAAAAAAAAAAGATTTCACACCCCTGGATCGCTGCAGCGCCCACCAGGGGGCAGTGGTACCCACTTTGGGAATCACTGGACTAGATGGTATCTGAGGTCTAAGACTTCAACTCAATAAGTCTCTCTAATATACAGAGATTGGGGCCTTTCCATTCCAGTGCCTTGATGTAGGAATTAATAATGTACATGAAAAATAAATTTTCATAACAAATACTTGTTAGAAACAATTAATGATTTCATTGAAAAGAATGACAACAAGACGACATATCAAAATCTATGGGATACAGCCAAAGCAATTCTCAGGGGAAAATTTATATTCCTAAGTGCATCTATTGACAAATCAGAGAGGAAAGAGATCAATGAATTGGGCATGCAACTTAAAAAATTGAAAGAGAACAAATTAGAATCTCCAGATAAAAACTAAATTAGAAGTACTAAATATCAAAGAAGAAATTAATAAAATTGAAAGTAAAAGAACTACTGAATTAATAAATAAGACTAGTATCAAAAATGAAAAGGTGATCTTACCACTAATGAAGAAGAAATTAAGGTAATTATTAAGAATTATTGGGCCCAATTATGTAGCAATAAATTTGACAATCTAGGTGAAATGGATGAATATTTACAAAAATATAAATTGCCTAGATTAACAGAAGAAGAAATAAAATACTTAAATAATTCCATCTCAGAAAAAGAAATTGAACAAGCCATCAAAGAACTCCCTAAGTAAAAATTGACAGGGCAAGATGGAATCATAAGTGAATTCTATCAAACATTTAAAGAGCAATTAATCCCAATACTACACAAACTATTTGACAAAATAAACAAAGGAGTCTTATCTAATTCGTTTTATGATACGAATATGGTACTGATTCCCAAGCCAGGCAGACCAAAAACAGAGAAAGAAAACTAGAGACCAAACTCCTTAATGAACAGAGATGCAAAAATCTTAAATAAAATACTAGCAAAGAGACCACAGCAATGATTATTCTCTATGGCCAGGTGGAATTTATACCAGGAATGCAAGAATGGTTTAATATTAGGAAAACCATCCATATAAATGACCATATTGTAAGTGTTAAAATTAATGGTTTGGCTAAATATATGAAAATTATAAATCTTTTATTTATAAAAGAGGTGGAAAGAGTGAAAACAGAGAAATGTAAAAGGGGAGAGAAGACATTAACCTATCTAACTAAATACGGTTCCAGGGCTTGGCTCAGTCAGGACTTGTTAAACTTCAATCAGAATTAAACTATCTCCAGAAGACTGGAAGGGAAAACCAGTTATTCACTCACCCAAGTTCCCTCCAAGAGGCAGATCAAGACAATGACTGGAGCTGAAGGTGACTCCTGACGCAGACTTTCTTTGAGTAGACCTTCTTTCTTCAGTGACTCTTCTTGGAGTTCACTCTCCACTGGAGTCAACTTCACCAGACTCACTTAGCCCAAGTACTTCGTGATTTTTATGGTGATTTCCTGTTCCTGCCCCTCTTCATAGGGTCCAATCACAGTTCCAAAATTTTCCAGCCTTAACCAGGAGCAGTGTTTCTGGGAACTAGTTTGCACCTTCCAGATTCACATCAAAAGGGTTCATACTTTCTGAAGGTGTGAACAAGTTTCTGACTGTTTCAGTTAGAATAAAAGCATGGAACTCTTGCTGGCTTCTCACCTAGCACTAGGTAGGATGGGAATTTTCTCAGTGGTTTGTGAGCTCTTCCACCTAATTCAAGCTTGTGTTGATTCAAAGTTATTGCCAACAAAAGTGTTAAGTCCAACTAGGCAAAGAAAACAAAGGATTCTCTTTTCACAAGTGTGAACTCAAAGGGCACCAAGAATTCCCTTTTACAATATCAATAATCAAACCAATAGAAATCACATGATTATCTCAATAGATGCAGAAAAAGCCTTTGAAAAAATACAACACCCATTCCTATTGAAAACAGTAGAAAGTAGAGCAATAGATAGATCTTTCCTAAAAATAATGAACAGTATATATATAAAACTATCAGTAAGAATCAGATATCTGCAATGGGGATAAGTTAGATGTCCTCCCAATAAGATCAGGAGTGAAGCAAGGATGCCCATTATCACTTCTATTATTTAATATTGTACTAGAAATGCTAGCAGTAGCAAGTAGAGAAGAAAAAGAAATTAAAGGGACTAAGGAGACTAAAACTATCACTCTTTGTAGATGATAAGATGTTCTACTTAAAGAATCCTAGAAAATCAACTGAAAAGCTAGTGGAAATAATCAATGACTTTTACAAAGTTGCAGGGTACAAAATAAACTCATATAAATCACCAATACTTCTAAATATTTCCAACAAAACTCAGCAATTAGAGTTAGAAAAATTCTTTACTTTACTCTTTACAAAATAAAATACTTAGGAATCTATTTGCAAAGACAAACACAGGAATTATATGAACACCACTACAAACACTTTTCACACAATTAAAATTAGATCTAAAAAATTGGAAAAAACATTAATTATTTATGGGTAGAATGAGCTAATATAATAAAAATGACAATCCTACCCAAATATATTTATTTATTCAATGCCAGATCTATCAAAAAACCAAGCAACTTTTTTATAGAATTAGAAAAAACTATAGTAAAGTTCATCTGGAAAAACAAAAGATAAATAATATCAAGGGAATTATTAAAAAAAAAGTGAAAGATGGTGGCCTCGCAGTACCAGATTTTAAACTCTACTGTAAGGCAGTAGTCATCAAAACAATATGGTACTGGCTAAGAGACAGAAGGGAGGACCAATGGAATAGATTAAGACAGTGATGGGCAAACTTTTTAAAGAGGGGGCCAAAGGAAAGGAAATGTTCATGTGTCTGTCTGTTTCTAAGGCAACTCTTTCAAAGTTTCATTGTATTGTACCCTACTCATTGTATTTGTCAGATTAGGAATAATGTTGCATGGCCAGATAGGGGACCCCATCTGTTCCACAGGCAATAGTCTGCCCATCACTGGACTAGGGATAAATGACCTCAGCAAGATAATGTTGAATAAACCCAAATATCCAAGATTTTAGGACAAGAACTCATTATTTGACAAAAACTACAGGGAAAATTAGAAAACATGGGAAAAACTAGTTTTAGATCAACATCTCACAACTTATACCAAGACAAATTCAAAATGGATAAATGACTTAAAAACATAAAAAGTGAAATAAAAAATAAATTAGGTGAACATAGAATAGTATACCTGTCAGACCTATGGGAAAGGAAGGAATTTAAAAACAAGTAAGAGATAGAGAACATTATAAGATGTAGAATGAGTAATTTTTAACATATTAAATTAAAGGGGATTGTACAAAAAATACAACCAAAATTAGAAGGAAAGAAAGAAACTAGGGAAAAAATCATAACAAAACTCTCTGACAGATTTAATTTCCCAAATATATAAGGAACTAAGTAAAATTTCCAAAAAAATAAAGTCATTCCCCAATTGACAAATAGTCAAGGGATAAGAATAGGCAGTTTTCAGATTGAGAAATAGAAACTATCAAGGATCATATATTGCTAGGACAATGATTGATTACGTGGTTTGATGGGTATATGATTGAGGTTTGGGCTTTAAAAGATCACTCTATTGCAAATATGAATAACAGAAATTAGTTTTGAACAATAATACATTTTTAACCCAGTGGAATTGCTTGTCAACTCTGGGAGGGGGAGAAGGAAGCAGGGAGGGAAAGAACATGAATCATGTAACCATGGAAAATTATTCTAAATAAATAAATGAATTTTTTAAAAAATTAAGTCATAACAACATAACATAGCAGCATAATCCATAAAAAGATGGAGTGAAATAATTTTTCAGACCAAAGCAACTTAGAATGCTGTCCAAAAAAAAAAAAAATCTATTGCACCAGCATGGAAGTGGAGCACAAAACACACCTAGGCAGGTCCCATCATGGCAACAGGCCTTAGGGGTGGCTAAAACTGCAGCAAAGGCTTTCTGAGTTCTCAGTAAGGGGGTTGGGACCCTTTGTTGGCTCTGGGTGCAAGACTCTTGTCCCACTGCCCATACACAGATCCAGGGTCACAGTCTGGGGGTGAGGTTCTCAGGGTTAGGAGAAGCACTAACACAAACCAGAACTTGCAACCACAGGGGAGCAACTGACCCTGGAAACAGTTCCAAAGAAGTGTTTGAAGTTCTAACAGAACAGAGCAAAGGCCAAGAAAGTATTACACACATCTCTGCTTACACTTTAAAACAACTGAAAGCACATAGATCCCCAAAAGTTAGCTCTGATGGCAGTTGCATGAAGAAACTGAAACTTGGAACAATGCTTCCTTCGCCACAGTCACAAAGCCCAACTTCAACAGTTTTTTAAATTACAAGAAAATTTTAAAAGCTGGAAAGCAAACACACAACAACAAAAAAAGAAACAGCATTGGAACTCATTTTGATGACAAGGAAGACCAAAATACAAATGCAGACGATAACAAAGTAAAAAAACAAAAAATGAAAAAATTCGAAAGAGAGCAAATGAGGTGATGTGGTACTCAGAAACTAGAATGAAATGTGTAGAACCAGGTTAACACTGTACACAGTAACAGGAATACTGTAAAATGAACAACTCTGAATAACTTAGCCATTCTCAGCAATACTGAATCCAAATACTGAATACTAAAACTAAAATCCAAAATTATCCTGAAGGACTTGATAAAAAATGTCATCTGCTTCCAGAGAAAGAACTGTTAGCATCTTAAGCCAGACCAAAGAAAACTTTTTTCACTTTCCTTCTTAATTTATTTTGTTCGAGTTTCCTTCCAAAAATGTTTTACATAATTGTACATGTAAAATATATATGAGATTTTTTACCATATCAGTTGGAGGGTGGGGTGGAAAAGATAAAAAGAGAAAATCCGAGACTCAAAATTCCTTTTAAAATGTTGGAAATAGGGAGAGGAGCCAAGATGGTGGCATATGTAGGAACATATATGTAAGGTAATGGGGTCACCAGGGATATTATAAATTAACTAAGGGGTTTGTGAGAACACACTCTGGGATGTAAGAGAGACTAAAACTGAACATTGAAGACTTGTACAGCTAAGTCACTCCCAACTGAAAAATAACAGTCAACTGTCACTCTGGCCAGAGGCCTTAAATTCAACAGACAAGGGTACAGGATGAAACTGGGTTTAATTAGGAACAACAAAAAGAGGGATAGGAATGTCTACTCTAAAACCTTAACACCTAATAACAAAACCCACAGGGACAGGGAGGGACTTATTCTACTACACTAATCTAAGTGATCAAAACTAACAGGGCCCAAGGAGCTGTAAATGGAGTCTCTGGGTTTCTGCCTCAAACCTGGAACCTGCCAGGCTTGAGTGCAGCTAGGGGTTTGTGGCTTTGGGATTCTCACTGCAATCCACTGATGATCTCTGGATGCCAGGAGCTAAAGTTGTCTCAGGTACCAGGTAGAGAGGATTTTGCTTGAAGCACTGTCCACCAGGTTTCAAACTTCTCCTTCTTCCTTTGGCACTGTAGATTTTGTCCTTTTGCTAGATGCCACACCACACAGGACCCCAGGGGAAAACAGGAAGCAGGATGTCCTTTGCTCTGAGGTCTCCCAGGCTGGCAACAGTTTTTGCCCAACACTAATGGAGTCCACACTCATGGCACAGACAGACTTCCTCCTCCCTCATTCCATCATGGAATTCCCAGCTCCAGCTCCTTCCTGCTATGTACAACTTAATCAATACATAATCAATACCTAATCTAATCTTACTCATAACAGTTCCCCCCTTTGCACAAAGCCAAAATTACCAAAATTTTGGTATTTGTGCACTACAAACTAAACTAAAATTCTAACCCAAAATAACAAACAACCTACACTAACTCTATTCTATCTAACACTATCCTACTCTACCCTACACTAAGGATTTCAACAAGGAAAGGTAAAAAGATAAATACATTGAACAGTTACATAGTTCAAAGCATAAAACAACAAGTAACAATGCAAAATTTCCAACAAAATCAACAGCAAATATTAAATATCAACACAAAAGTCAAAACAAACATCAAACATAACTCCTATTCTAATACCAAAATATCCTACCAACTAATAAATGCAAACCATTTTGGAAAAACATTTTAACACAACATTGCATAAGTCTTTACATCAAAATTAAAACAAAACAGTAAACTCCCTTATGCAAATTACATTTGAATGTTTGCAATTCAATTATATCAAAGTATTCACAGAATTTACATTTATACACATATATACATGGTACATAATACATGCATGTATGACATACATATATACATGCATGTATACATGATATATACATATCAAATATACATATGTACACCCTTTACATGTATACAAATACACTATAATACAATTTACAATATACACATACTATTTATTTACACAACTATTTACATTATTTGTGATATATGATCTGTAATATGTTATATGTTCTTCATGTAATGCAATTTTGTTATGTCTGTTGTATCTGCACTATAATGTATATTAGTACCTTATCTTATCTTCTAACCTAATCTAATGCCATATCTATTTCACTAAACTATTCTAAACTAACCCTAAGATATTAGTGTATTAGTCTAGCTACATCTATCTAAATAACTAGCTAATCCTTGTTAGTAACTAACTATCCTTTGTTAGTACTTACTTATCCTATAGCTAAGTCTGATTTTGTTAGTATTATACATTGTCTCATTCCACAAGGAACACAATTTATCCTAACATGTTTGTGTTATATGTATCTGATTTGTTATGTTGTTTCTTTGCCATATTGTGTTGCAACATGTCACTGATGGATGCATGATACCTACCAAAACTCCAGATCTCCTGTAGATCTCCTTTTTCCTTATGATGTTCCATTTCTCTAGGAAATCCTCTCTCTTCTTCTCTCCAGTTTTCCTCTTATTCTTTTCTCCATCAAAGGTCTTGATAGTCTTATGTGCAATGTTGGATGCATATGAGTATGTAGTGATACTATATACATTACCCAAAATACTTCCAAATCATTTAATCCAAATTGTCCATTATTAATCCTCTTCTTCAAGAAAATCATTGAAAATGCAGTTTTATCAGTTCAATTCATAAGTTCATCAGTCTTAATAAAAAGTCCATAAATCCTGAATCCTGAATCCTCTTCATCCATGTCCTCTTCCATCCAAACGTTCTCTTCCCCTGGAATGGTCCTCTCCTTACTGAACTTTCTGACTGCAGACTCTAATTGACTGAAGATCTCAAATTACACAATCTCTTCTTCTTCTTCTTCTCCAACTTCATTATTAACAATCTCTACATTTTCATTATCTACTCCATGTGCTAATTTAATGTGAGAACAATGATAACACGAATCTCTACCTAAAACTTTTTTTTAGAAGATGGTGAAACTAATACAATTGCATAAAGACCTACCCAATTTTTTTCTGTTGCCGATATTTTGGCAAAATTTTTCACATAGACCATATCACCTGGTTGAAAATTATGAAGAGAATAATCCAATGGACCAGATTGAATTAATACTCCCATATCTTGTAATTCTCTTAGCCTCTGCTGTAAAGCACTTAAATATGAAGCAATTTGGCAATCACCTCCTAAGAGTGATGCATAAACAGCCTTACACGTTTTTGTCTGCAGTGGAGCATGTCCAAAGAGCATCTCATACGATGATATATGTAGATCCTCTCTTGGCCTCGTACGTAGGTAAAACAAAGCTATGGGAAGAATCTCTGGCCATTTAAGATGAGTTTCAGCACAGAGTTTCCCAACCATAGTCTTGAGTTCCCTATTCATACGCTCCACCTGACCTGAACTTTGCGGATGATACGGAACATGATATTTAGGTGTTATTCCTAGATTCTCATAGACTCTTCTAAGGATATCCTGAGTGAAATGAGATCCCTTATCCGAATCTATGGTTAAAGGTACACCAAATCTAGGAACAATTTCCTTAAGTAGCACTTTCGCCACAAAACTAGCTGTATTTGTATTTGATGGAAAAGCTTCAGGCCATTTAGTCAGTCTATCGACTATCACACCAGCTTTAGGCATACAGATATAATCAGTCTGTAAACTCTCAAATGGACAATATGCTAAAGGCCTACCACCCAAACCTTTCTTTCTGAATGCACTTTGATTGAACTTTTGGCAGACTGGACAGCTATTACAGATCTTATTTGCAACAGTACTTATTCCAGGAGCAACCCATTGTCTCCTGATGGAATCCACAACAGCTTGTGTACCAAAATGACCTTTTGTGTGGATGGCTTGACACAAATAGGTATACAAGTCTTTTGGTAACAATGGTCTTCCTGTATCAGTAATCCATATCCCATGTTCTTTTCTCGCTCCAAATTTATTCTTCCATTTCTCAATATCTGAGTCTACATAAGCTTTCTCTAGATCATCAGAATCAATAGATGTTAAATTCATTACATAAATTGGAGCATTCTGGGCTGCCTACTTCACAGTGATATCAGCTCTATGATTTCCTTTAGAGACTGAATCTCTACCACGAGTATGACTGTTACAATGAATTACCGTCAGCTGTTTTGGCTTCTGGATTGCTTCCAACAACTCAGTTATTATTGCTGCATGAGCTATTGGTATTCCCGATGCAGTAACAAAACCTCGTTGTTTCCAGATTGTTCCTGTTGCATGGCAAACAGAAAATGCATATCGAGAGTCTGTGAAAATATTCACACGTTTAGCTTCAGCTAGAAGACAGGCTTGCTTCAATGCCACCAATTCAGCACCTTGAGCACTAAGATTATTAGGTAATGAGCCATACCACAGTGTCTCAAATTCTGTGCCAACTGCAGCACCAGTACATCTAATTCCATTACATAAATATGATGATCCAACCGTGAATAACACCCAGTCTGGATTTTCGAGTGGAGAATCTTTTAAATCCATTCTAGGCATATCCACAAGATCCACTACCTCAACACATTCAGCGTTCTTAGGCAAATCAGGAAGAAGAGTAGCTGGATTAAGTATGCTACATCTCTTCAACTTGATGTTCTCACTACCTAAGAGAATAATTTCATACTTAGCAATTCGTTGGTCTGAATATGCTTTAGTACAAAACTTCCTCATTAGTGCTTCTATCTGATGTGAACAATAGACAGTCAAAGGACAAACCAAAACTAGATCAGCTGACTTTTGGACTAACACAGCTGCTGCTGCTAACCCCCTTAGACAGGGTACTGTCCCCGCAGCTATTGGATCTAATTGACAGCTATAATACCCAATTCGACAATAACTCTGTCCAAGAGTCTGTATCAACACACCAGAAGCTATACCTTTTGTTTCGTTGACAAACAGCTGAAAAGGTTTCTCATAGTCTGGAATTCCTAACACAGGTGCAGATAGAATGGCTTCTTTCAGCTTATCTAAGGCTAATCGATGTTCAGGCTTTAGTTTCAGAGGTTCTGGTTCTGTATTCCTGGTCAGATCTGTTAAACATCTAGTTATTCCACTATATCCAGGAATCCATTGTCTACAGAAACCAGTAGTTCCAAGAATAGTTCTAACTTGTTTTTTAGTTTTAGGTGCACTCAATTTTTGTATGTCAGCTATTCTCTTTTGTGTAATACTTCTGGAACCCTCTGATAACATGAATCCAAGATATTGCACCCTGGGTAAAACGAACTGTAATTTCGCTTCTGAGATTTTATGTCCTCGTTTATACAATTCAATCAAAAGAATCCTGCTGTCCCTAAGACACACCTTTGCATTTGGGGATGCCAAAAGAATATCATCCACAAAATGCACTAATTTACTCTCTTTAAATTTAATAGTTTGTAGATCTCGATTTAGAATTTGTGAAAACTGAGATGGTGACTTGGTATACCCCTGTGGGAGACGAGTCCAGGTCCATTGAGTCTTTTCCCACGTAAAAGCAAAGATCTTTTGAGAATTCTCATGAATTGGTATCGAGAAAAATGCAGAACATAAATCTACCACGGTGAAATATCTAGCCTGACTTTGAATGGAAGAAATTATAGCAGCTGGACTTGGGACAACTGGATGTGTCTTGATGACATGATCGTTTAAGGCTCTTAGATCTTGAATAAATCGGTAAACAGGTCAGCCATTTTCATCCAGTTTTGGCTTCTTTATAGGCAAAATCGGTGTATTGTACTCAGAAAAGCATGGTATTATTATTCCTTGTTGGATTAGGGTCTCAAAAATCGGACGAAAACCCTCTATCGCCTCCTTAGTCAAGGGATACTGAGGCACACAAGGAACTGGTCCTTGCTTTGTCCTCATCCTGACCAGAATAGCTGATTTTAGCAACCCAACATCTGTTGATGATTTTGACCACAAATCCTTAGGTATATCCTCAGGTATTGGATAGATAGTGCCTAAGTCATCCTCTGTACTGCCAGAATCTAAGAAAAGCAATGGAAAGGCCTTCAAAGATTCCTCTGGGAGATGCAAAGAAATATCACCAGATTCAGTACATTGGATAGTAGCCCTTAATTTACACAACAGATCTCTTCCCAACAGATTCATAGGACACTCCAGAACACACAAAAATGCATGTTCCACTGAAAGTGGTCCTAGGGTTACCATTTTTGGTTGCAATTTAGCTACTTTCTGAGTCACACCCGTCGCACCAACCACATCCATTGTTCCAACAGCTCTACAATCTGCAGGAAAGCTTTGCAAAACTGATTTACTCGCACCTATCCACAAGAAGGTCGTAAATCTGGTCTCCAATAGTTACAGACATATATGTTTCAGTACTATTGGGAGGTTGGAAAGTTTCCAACATCGGAGCTAAAACAGTAACATCAGAACAAAGCTCAGCCATTTCCTGTCCATCCAAGTTAACATCGTCAAGAATTACAGAATTTTGCCAGGATTTTAAACCATTGGTCCTTTTCACCTCTATTCTGGTATCATTGTTCTTATTTACAATCAAATTATCCTTAATCAAATCACAATTTCTATTATTCTTCTTAATTCCACTCTTACTAGAACTTCTAACACCATTTACAACACTATTTCTCTTTTTCTCACAATTATTTACAACATTAATCAAATTATTATCAACACCATACAAACCATTATCAATCTTAATCAAATTATTACCAACACCAGTTAAATTACTACTAGTAGTGGGTAAATTACCATTAACATTGGTTAAAGTACTATTTACACCATTACTAGTAGTTAATTCAGATAATTTAACCTTAACACCATTCAAATTATCATTAATTCTCATCAAATTATCATTCACATTGATTAAACTATTATTGATTCCATTTAAATTAACACTGATCAACGTATCACCATTATTAATTAAATTCTTATTATCACCAATCAAATCAATATTAACACCAAGTGCACCATTTTCATTATTTACAATTACATTATCATCATCTTTAACACATACAATTTCATCAACATTTACTTTAGTTCCATTACCTTGATCAATCACTTCTGAACTTCGGGCACACCTTCATAATGAAGCTGTCCCTCTATTCATGTTACCATTATTAACATTCCCCTGCACAACGTGACGAAACTTGGGGTGAGTTCCCATGCGAATACATTCTTGCATTGTTGTCAAATTAGGAGCTTGTGCACCTTGACAGCATGCATTCTGACATTGGAACACATTTTGTTGTCCACTTCCCTGATTAAAACCATTATTCCAATTATTTCCCTTGTAACCATAATTATTATTATACCAATTGTTTCCATTGTTATTATTGTATCTCTGCCCATATGATCTCTTTCTGTATCTACAGTCCCTTGCAAAATGCCCAATACGTCCACAAACATAACAAGATTGCTGCCTCTGATTCCTAGTGTTTGAATTGCTATTGGTCTTATAAGTATTGTTATTATTCCTTTTTTCTGCTGCCCGTAATGCTGCAACTGCTTTGATTTCATTTATTTCCTTCTCATTAGCTTGAGAATTTGCCTCCCGTAATTGCTTTCTAAGATTTTCAATGATTGTATCCTTGTCATCACTACCCCTCTCCTTTTCTTGGGCAAACACATATGTTGCTTTTTGCCTTAATTCGTCTAGACTTAACAATTCCCAATCAGGGTAATTGTCCATAAAAAATTTCTTTACCTGGGGAACTGAATTTCTCACAAAAATCCTTTTTACATGATCTACGGTGGTATTTTCTAGAATATTCATGTTTAAATACGTTTCTGCTGCCTCTATGATTCTGTCCAAAAAAGTTGCAGGGGTCTCTAGCGCTGTCTGCCTGATCTTTTTGAATTTACTCCAAGAATTAAGATGCTTAGCATACTTCTCTAGAACCTGAATAAGAGACTTACATGCTTGTTTCAACATGCGGTATGTAGGAACTGAATTCAGGTCCAGTTCCTCCCAAGCTACAGGCCATGGTGTCATTCCCTCTGTGTTTCATGTCTCCTCTACAAACTTTGCTCTGTCATGGTGTGATAAGATCTCCCCTAACACATACCAACAATCCTCAAAGTCTGGATCATGTTGTTTCACAAAAGCTTTGAAGATTTTCACAAATTTCCCAGAGTCATCATGGAAATTTGGGATCTTATGTTTTAGACTTTCTACATCCTCAGACCTGAATCTAGTATGTTGTTTGACATGAAATATACGATTGTCGCGAACAACTGGGAGATCGTGAAGAGGAAAAAGGTTAATGGGGGTTTCAGCCTTACTCTGAACCTGCTGTTCTAGCTCAGCCTTTGTTGAACACCTTTGCTAGAAATGCCCATGTTCACAAAGTCAGTCATGTTGCCAGTATGGGAAGTACCAAGGGATTGACCAGAGAAAGAACTGTTTTGCATACATAATTCTAAATTATCCAACTTAATTTGCAATAATCTTAACATTTTTTTGGTTTCAGAATCCCTGAAACACCAAGTCACAATGATTTTAATACAATACCCAATATGAAACAATATCCACCTCAATTTGTATACAAAATAACCAGTCAGAATCAGAACTGGCATGTGACATAATAGATCCAATATGTTAATTGTTAAAATGGGTTGTGCAAATTCGAAGTCCATTATCCCTCTAAAATACCTGGGTATAACTCTAAACCACAGGTAAGGAATAGCCCAGACACCTTTCCATAATATCACAAACACATAGTCTATCCAATCTTCAACCACCATTGTGCCCATCATTCCCCAAACAGACCAGCTAACCACAAAATCTATTGTATTATTAGCCACTATTCTGACTAATAACAATTAATAATACAATTAATTAAACACAGGTACAATTAAACACAGCAAGAGAGAACAAAACCAAAAAAAAAAAACACAAAAGAAATGAAGAAAATCCCTTTCTCTGGGGCAGCACCAAGCTTGACAGTATTTTCCCCTACCCACAGAGATTTATGAATGACCTGGAGTGGGGGCTGAGAAGCTCTGAGCAACTCACCACTGGTTGAGAACTCTCAGCTCTCACCCAATGGCTGAGCTCCTCCTCGGAATGTTCAAGTCCCTCTTACTTCCTTTATGAATCTAGCTGGCCAACTGTTCACTTCCTGTCTGTCTCTCTATCCACCCATCTGGGTAGTGCCAAACTGTAGGAACATATATGTAAGGTAATGGGGTCACCAGGGATATTATAAATTAACTAAAGGGTTTGTGGGAACACACTCTGGGATGTAAGAGAGACTAAAACTGAACATTGAAGACTTGTACAGCTAAGTCACTCCCAACTGAAAAATAACAGTCAACCGTCACTCTGGCCAGAGGCCTTAAATTCAACAGACAAGGGTACAGGATGAAACTGGGTTTAATTAGGAACAACAAAAAGAGGGATAGGAATGTCTACTCTAAAACCTTAACACCTAATAACAAAACCCACAGGGACAGGGAAGGACTTATTCTACTACACTATTCTAAGTGATCAAAAACTAACAGGGCCCAAGGAGCTGTAAATGGAGTCTCTGGGTTTCTGCCTCAAACCTGGAACCTGCCAGGCTTGAGTGCAGCTAGGGGTTTGTGGCTTTGGGATTCTCACTGCAATCCACTGATGATCTCTGGATGCCAGGAGCTAAAGTTGTCTCAGGTACCAGGTAGAGAGGATTTTGCTTGAAGCACTGTCCACCAGGTTTCAAACTTCTCCTTCTTCCTTTGGCACTGTAGATTTTGTCCTTTTGCTAGATGCCACACCACACAGGACCTCAGGGGAAAACAGGAAGCAGGATGTCCTTTGCTCTGAGGTCTCCCAGGCTGGCAGTTTTTGCCCAACACTAATGGAGTCCACACTCATGGCACAGACAGACTTCCTCCTCCCTCATTCCATCATGGAATTCCCAGCTCCAGCTCCTTCCTGCTATGTACAACTTAATCAATACCTAATCTAATCTTACTCATAACACATAGTAGCAGGAGTCTTCTGACTCTCCTTCCAACCAATCATTACAAAGTGTATCAGAAGGACAGAAATCAAAATCAGATGAGTGAAGGGGCTTTTTCCACTGGATTCTGTCTTAAAGATAGGTAGTGTTTGAGGATTCCCAAATTATAAGGGGGCAAAACTGCACTAATCAAAGCACAAGCTCCCCCAGACCTACCACACCAGAGTCAGAGCTAGAGCTGAGGAAATCTCTAAATTCTTGGGGGATGGCTGAAAGCAACACAGAATTATCCCTGAGGGCAATGCAAAGCCTTGACAGCAAGACTTGAGACTTGAGGCTAAAGAGCATGGAGCCTGGGGAGCAGAGCACAGAATCTGGGCCTTGTTTCTACAAGGCTAACCCCAGCTGAGGCAATAGGACCTGGAAAGATAGGCTGAGGTCAAAATGCTTTAAAGCACTAGCTACACAAAGAACATCACAGATCTACCTGCCCTCACTCAGGCTTAAACCTGGGAAGACTACCAAGACAAAGCCCTGAGAAACAGACACAAGCTAAGAAAGCAACATCCACCAACATGCAGGAACCCCAATCCACTAGTGGCAAAAGGAATAAACAACAGTAAAAATAAAAACTCTTAACAGTAGAAAATTTCTATGAAGAAAAAGAGCAAAATATAGAAGCAACAACAGAGAATGAAAAACGAGCAAACACATTCAAAATTTCCAAAAAAATGGAAATCAGTCACAAGCTCTCTAGGAACTCAAAAAAATGTTCAAGAACAAAGAATTAAAGATAGAAGAAAAATGGGGGGGAAAGTGCGGAAAAGAAATTAAAGTAATACAAAAAGAAAATAATAACTTAAAAGACCAAATTGCCCATATGAAAAAAGAGGCACAAAAATCAAATTAAGTAATAGGCAAATTAGAGACCAGAATTGACCTGCTGGAAGCCATGAAAAGCAGGAAAGAACAAACCAAAAAGGGAATCAAAAGATCATAGCTGAAAATCAGTATTTATTTTTTTAAACATTTATTAATATTTATATTTTAGAAAAGTTAACATGGTTACATGATTATGCTCTTACTTTCCCTTTCACCCCCCGATATGCCCCCCTCCCCTGGTTGATATGCATTTCCACTGGTTTTAACATATGTCATTAATCAAGACCTATTTCCAAATTGTTGATAGTTGCATTGGTGGGGTACTTTCGATCCCCAATCATGTCCTCATCAACCCATGTATTCAAGCAACTGATTTTCTTCTGTGTTTCCTCTCCTGCTGTTCTTCTTCTGAATGTGGGTAGCGTTCTTTACCATAAGTCCCTCAGAATAGTCCTGGGTCATTGCATTGCTGATAGTACAGAAGTCCATTACATTCTATTTTACCATAGTATATCAGTCTCTGTGTTACAGTGTTCTTCTGGCTCTGCTCCTTTCACTCTGCATCAGTTCCTGGAGGTCTTTCCAATTCACATGGAATTCCTCCAGTTTATTATTCCTTTGAGCACAATATTATTCCATCACCAGCATACACCACAATTTGTTCAGCCATTCCCCAATTGAAGGGCATACCCTCCTTTTCCAGTTTTTAGCCACCACAAAAAGCGCAGCTATAAATATTTTTGTGCAAGTCTGTTTATCTATGATATCTTTGGGGTACAATCCCAACAATGGTATGGCTGGATCAAAGGGCAGGCATTCTTTTATAGCCCTTTGAGCATAGCTCCAAATTGCCAGCCAGAATGGTTGGATCAGTTCACAGATCCACCAGCAATGCATTAAAGTCCCAATTTTGCCACATCCCCTCCAACATTCATTACTCTCCCCTTCTTTCATTTTAGCCAATCTGCTAGGTGTGAGGTGATACCTCAGAGTTGTTTTGATTTGCAATTCTCTAATTATTAGAGATTTAGAACACTTTCTCATGTGCTTATTGATACTTTTGATTTCTTTATCAGAAAATTTCCTATTCATTTCTCTTGCACATTTATCAATTGGGGAATGGCTTGATTTTTTAAACAATTGATTTAACTTCTTGTATATTTGAGTAATTAGACCCTTATCAGAGTATTTTTTTATAAATATTTTTTCCCAATTTGTTATTTCCCTTCTGATCTTGGCTACATTGTTTTGGTTTCTACAAAAGCTTTTTAGTTTTATATAATCAAAATAATTTATTTTACATTTTGTAATTTTCTCTAACTCTTGCTTGGTTTTAAAATCTTTCCTTTCCCAGAGATCTGACAAGTATACTATTCTGTGTTCAATTAACTTATTTATAGTTTCCCTCTTTATATTCATGTCATTCACCCATTCTGAATTTATCTTAGTGTAAGGTGTGAGATGTTGATCTAAACATAATCTCTCCCATATTATTTTCCAAATTTCCCAACAGTTTTTGTCAAAGAGTAGATTTTTGTCCCCAAAATTGGGCTGTTTGGGTTTATCACATACTGTCTTTCTGACATAACTTATTCCAAGTCTATTCCACTGATCTTCCTCTCTGTCTCTTAGCCAGTACCATACTGTTTTGATGACTGCTGCTTTATAGTATAGTTTAATATCTGGTACTGCTAGACCCTTTCCTTCACATTTTTTTTCATTATTTCTCTTGATATTCTTGGTCTTTTGTTACTCCAAATAAACTTTGTTATAGTTTTTCCTAATTCAGTGAAAAAGTTTTTTGGTAGTTTGATAGGTATGGTGCTAAATAGGTAAATTAATTTGGGTAGAATGGTCATTTTTATTATGAAAGCTCATCCTACTCATGAGCATTCAATGTTTTTCCAATTGTTTACACCTACTTTTAATTGTTTGGAAAGTGTTTTGTAGTTGTTTTCGTATAATTGCTGTGTTTGTTTTGGTAGATAGATTCCTAAGTATTTTATGTTATCTAGGGTGATTTTAAATGGTGTTTCTCTTTCTACCTCTTGCTGCTGTGATGTGTTGGAAACGTGTAGAAATGCTGATGATTTATGTGCATTTATTTTGTATCCTGCAACTTTACTAAAGTTGTTGATTATTTCTACAAGCTTCTTAGTTGATTCTCTAGGATTTTTTAAGTAGACCATCATATCATCTGCAAAGAGTGATAGCTTAGTCTCCTCAATGCCTATTTTAATACCCTCAATTTCTTTTTCTTCTCTAATTGCTACTGCTAGTGTTTCTAGTACTATGTTGAATAATAGAGGTGATAATGGGCATCCTTGTTTCACTCCTGATCTTATTGGGAAGGCTTCTAATTTATCCCCATTGCATATGATGCTTGTTGATGGTTTTAGGTATATACTCTTTATTATTTTTACGAAAGGTCCTTCTATTCCTATACTTTTCAGTGTTTTCAATAGGAATGGATGCTGTATTTTGTCAAAGGTTTTTTCAGCATCTATTGAAATGTGATTTTTGTTTGTTAGATTGTTGATATGGTCAATTATGTGGATGGTTTTCCTAATGTTAAACCATCCTTGCATTCCTGGTATAAATCCCACATGATCATGGTCGATGATCCTCTTGATCACTTGCTGGAGTCTCTTTGCTAGTATTCTATTTAAGATTTTTCCGTCTATGTTCATTAGGGAAATTGGTCTGTAGTTTTCTTTCTCTGTTTTTGATCTACCTGGCTTTGGAATCAGTACCATATTTGTGTCATAAAAGGAGTTTGGTAGGACTCCTTCTTTGCTTATTATATCAAATAATTTGTGTAGTATAGGGATTAGTTGTTCTTTGAATGTCTGATACAATTCATTTGTGAATCCATCAGGCCCTGGCGATTTTTTCTTAGGGAGTTCTTTGATGGCTTGTTCAATTTCTTTTTCTGATATGGGATTATTTAGTTTTTCTACTTCTTCTGCTGTTAATCCAGGAAATTTGTATTTTTGTAAATATTTATCCATATCTCCTAGATTGCTATATATTATATATTATATATTTTATATATTATATTTGCCATATAATTGGGAAAATTAGTTTTTAATGATTGCCTCAATTTCCCCTTCATTAGAGGTAAGGTCTCCCTTTTCATCTTTGATACTGTCAATTTGATTTTCTTCTTTCCTTTTTTTATTAGATTGACCGGGTACTTTGTCTATTTTATCTGTTTTTTTCAAAATACCAGCTTCTAGTCTTATTTATTAATTCAATAGTTCTTTTACTTTCGATTCTATTAATTTCCCCCTTGATTTTTAGTATTTCTAATTTAGTTTTCATCTGGGGATTTTTAATTTGCTCACTTTCTAATTTTTTAAGTTGCATGCCCAATTCATTAATCTCTGCCCTCCTTAATTTGTTAATATATGCACTCAAGGATACAAATTTCCCCCTGAAGACTGCCTTGGCCGCATCCCACGGAGTTTGGTAGGATGTCTCATCATTGTCATTCTCTTTAATGAAATTGTTGATTGTTTCTATGATTTCTTCTTTGACTAGCTGGTTTTGGAGAATCATATTATTTAATTTCCAATTAGTTTTTGATTTGCCTGTCCAGGTGCCCTTACTAATTATTATTTTCATTGCATTATGATCTGAGAAAGTTACATTTATTATATCTGCTCTTTTGCATTTGTTTGCAATGTTTCTACGCCCTATTACATGGTCAATTTTTGTGAATGTACCATGTGCAGCTGAAAAGAAGGTGTATTTCTTTTTGTCCCTATTTATTTTTGTCCACATATCTATTAAATCTAATGTTTCTATGGCTTCATTCACCTCTCTTACCTCTTTCTTATTTATTTTTTGGTTTGCTTTATCTAGATCTGGAAGAGGAATATTTAGATCTCCCACTAGTATGGTTTTACTATCTATTTCCTTCTTGAGCTCTACCAGTTTCTCCTTTACAAATTTGGATGCTATGCCATTTGGTGCATACATATTGAGCAATGTTATTTCCTCATTGTCTATACTGCCTTTTATCAGGATGTAATTACCTTCCCTGTCTTTTTTAATTATATCTATTTTTACTTTGGCTTTATCAGAAATCATGATCACCACTCCTGACTTTTTTTTCACATTTAAAGCCCAAAAGATTTTGTTGAAGCCCTTTATTTTAAACTTGGGTATGTCTACCCGCCTCATATGTGTTTCTTGTAGACAACATATGGTAGGATTTTGGTTTCTAATCCACTCTGCTATTTGCTTCTGTTTAATGGGTGAGTTCATCCCATTCACATTCAGAGTTATAATTATCAGTTGTGTATTCGCCAACATTTTGGTGTCCTCCCCTAATTCTATCCCTTCTTCTTACACTATTTCCTTTTTAACCAGTTGTTTGCTTTAAACCAGTAACCCTTGTCCCCTCCCTTGATTTACTTCTCTTTTTACCCCCTCCCTTATTATTCCCCTCTTTTTATTTTTTAAGGCTTAATGAATTCCCTTCCCCTTCTTCCTCCCTCCCTTTTTTGACCTCCCTCACTCCCCTGCTCCCTTTGGTTTATCCCTTCTGACTTTCTCAGTAGTGTTTGATAGGGTTTTATATCCCAATGGATATAACTACTCTTCCCTCTTAGGGTTGATTACACTGAGAGTAAGGTTTAAATATTACCCCTTAATGCTCTCTTCCTCTCCTTCTTATAATAGTATTCATCCCTTCTCCTTCCCATGCCCTCTTTGTGTGTATTAGAATATCCTATTTTTCTTATTCCTTCAAGATTCTCTTGGTGTCCTCTACTATTCATCCCCTCTTTCCCTCCCACCCATATCATCTTAGATCATTTAGTATTACAACCTCTCCCTATGAATAATTATTCTAATTATAATAGTGAATGCTATAATGGTGAGCAGAGTTCACTACAGAGAATTATACATAACATTTCTCCACATAGGAGTACCAATAATTAGATCTTATCGAAGCCCTTAAAGAGGCAAATTTAAAAAATATGAGTTTTCTTACTTTCCCTTCTGATTTTTATTTACCTTTTCATGTTTCTCTTGATTTTTGTGGTTGGATATCAAACTTTCCATTTAGTCCTGGTCTTTTATGTGCAAATGCTTGGAAATTTTCTATCTTGTTAAATGCCCAATCTTTCCCCTGGAAGAATATAGTTAGTTTTGATGGGTACGTGATCCTTGGTTGTAAACCCAGTTTTTTTTGCCTTTCTGAATATCATATTCCAAGCCTTGCGATCTTTTAGTGTAGAGGCTGCCAGATCCTGTGTGATCCTGATTGGTGCTCCTTGATATCTGAATTGTCTCTTTCTGGCTTCTTGTAAAATTTTTTCTTTTACTTGGAAGCTCTTGAGTTTGGCTATTATATTCCTGGGCGTTGTCTTTTCAGGGTCTAGTGTAGAGGGTTATCTGTGGATCCTTTCAATGTCTATATTGCCCTCTTGTTGTAGAACTTCAGGGCAATTTTGCTGAATAATTTCTTTTAGTATGGAGTCCAAATTTCTATTAATTTCTGCTTTTTCAGGAAGACCAATGATTTTGAGATTGTCTCTTCTAGACCTATTTTCTTGATCTGTCAGTTTCTCATTGAGATATTTCATGTTTCCTTCTATTTTATCAGTCTTTTGACTTTGTTATATTTGATCTTGCTGTCTTGATAGGTCATTGGCTTCTACTTGCCCAATTCTTGTCTTTAGAGACTGGTTTTCTGCTATAAGCTTTTGATTTTCCTTTTCAGTTTGGTCTGACCTGTTTTCCAGCTGTTTGATTTTGGTCTCCAATTTGCTTATTAATTCTTTTGATTTGGGGGCATCTTTTTTCTAATTGCTCAATTCTAGCCTTTAAAGACTGGTTTTTGGCTACAATCTTTTGGTTTTCCTTTTCAATCTGGTCATTTCTGGTCTTTGATTTACTTGCCTCACTTTCCAATTGTGAAATTCTGCCTTTTAAACTGTTATTTTCTTGCCAGATCTCTTCCATCTTTCTCATGATCTCAGATCTGAACTCTTCAAGACCTTGTGACCCATTTTCATTGTTTTGGGAAGGTTTGGATTGTTTGTTCTCCTCTGCTGTTTCCTCTGTTGTCTGGATTTTTTCTGTGTAAAAGTTGTCAAGTGTTAAAGGCTTTTTTCTTCTTCATCTTTCTCTTCTGGTTTTCTTGATGATTCTGGCTTGCCATTGTAAGCTGAGTGCCCTCTCAGCTTTATGCTTGCGCCCAGGATCTGTCTGTGCCCTTTAGACTCCTGAGGTCTCAAGTCTAGTTGTTTTGGGACAAGCCTCCTGGTGGTCTCCTTGCTCCTTCTTCTGCCTGAAGCTCCTTTAATAGTCTTAGGGAGCTGCTTCCACAGTCGAGCACCTCTCTGCACTGGGTCCCCACTCAAGGTCCGCTCCTGCACTCAGAATCAGCCCCTTCGTCCATGCCCCAGTCCTCGCTTTAATCCGTTCCTCAGCCGGCTCCTGTGTCAGCCCCTTAGCCTGAGCCTGGGCTCAGGGTCTGCACTCAGCGAGTTCCTTAGCCTCCCGGGGGGGGGGGGTCCCAAGTCTTGCTGCTCCCAGGAACAAGCCCTGGTAAGCTGCCAAAGACCCAATGGGTGCCCCAAACCTGCTCAGACTCCCATGCGCTGGCTTTGGTGTTGTAGGTGGTGTGGGGTGGGGGAGGGAGTTGCTCTGCTAGTATTTTCGTGGGAGCTGTTTCACCCCTTTATAGCATGGAAATGCCCTATTCCACATACCTTTGATGCTGTGCCCTGTTGTGGGGTCCCTTCTTTCCTCTGGATTTGTTTTTGTGTCTTCTTGAGGAGTCCTATATGCGTGGGTTAGGAGAGGTCAAGAAGTTGCTTTTTACTCTGCCGCCATCTTAACCCTGCCTCTGAAAATCAGTATTTAAAGATTAGAATTGGACAAGTATAAGCTAATGATCTCATTAGACAGCAAGAATTAAGAAAGCAAAACCAAAAGAATGAAAAAATGGAAAAAAATATGAAATACCTCATAAAAAAAAAACAACTGACCTGGGAAACAGATGCAGAAGAGACAATTTGAGAATTACTGGTGTACCAGAAAGCCTGGAACAAAATAAAAGCCTTGACATCATATTACATGTAATTATCCAAGAAAACTATCCTGATATTCTTGAACAAGAGGGCAAAATGGACATTGAAAGAATCCATAGATAACCCACTACACTAAATCTCAAAAAAACAACCCCCAGGAATGTTATGGCCAAATTCAAGAGCTTCCAGGCCAAGGAAAAAAATGCTACAATCAGCCCAAAAGAGAAAATTCAGATATCAAGGAGCCCTAGTCAGGATTACACAGAATCTGGCAGCCTTCACACTAAAGGACTACAAGACTTGGAATATGATATTCAGGAAAAATTGTATCTACAACCAAGAATCACCTACCCATCAAACTGACTATATACTTTCATGGGAAATATGGGCATTTAACAAAACAGAAGATTTCAAAGTATTCCCAAAGAAAAGACCAGAACTAAATGGAAAATTTGATGTCCAAATACAAAATTCAAGAGAACCATAAAAAAGGTAAACATTAAAGAGGAGAAAAAACTTTAAGGGCTTCAATAAAGTCTAATTGATTATATTCCTATATTGAAAAATTATATCTATAAATCTTAAAAATTGTTTTCATTATCTTGGTAAATTGAAGAAATATTCATAGGCAGAGGTTGTGGTATTAAATTGTTTAAGATGATATGTAAAAAAAACATTGGGGAGGGTGACAAAAAAAGAGGATGGTACTAAGAGAAACTTGAAGGAAGAAGAAAAATAGGATAAATTGTACCACAGAAAGAGGCACATGGAGTGAGGGGAAGAATACTATTATAAGAAGGGGAAGAAAAGAGTGGTAATAGGTAATACGTAAATCTTACTTTCAGTGGAATCAGTTCTGGGGGGAAGAACAGCCAGATCTACTGGGTTATAGAATTCTATCTTACCCTACAGGGAAGTTGTAAGGGAATAACAAGGTTGGGGTGGGGAGTGGAGTGGGGAGTATTAAAAGGGAGGGAAAGGTTGGGGGGGGTGATTAATAGACCTTAAAGAGAAATAAGATGGGAATAAGAAGGGAGGGGTGGGAAAGAAAGTAAAATAAGGATGAGGAAAAGGGGGACTGATTAAAAGCAAAACATTGATATAGAAGGAAATAGTGAAAGAAGAAAGGGCAGGACAAAAAAGAAGAAATCAAAATGATAGGGAATATGCAGGTTTTAATCATATCTCTGAATGTGAATGGGATAAACTCACCCATTAAAAAGAAGCAGATAGCAGAGTGGATTAAAAACCAAAATCCTACCATATGTTGTCTACAAGAAACACACATGAGGCAGGTAGACACACAGAGGATAAAGGTAAGAGGCTGGAACAGAATTTATTGGGCATCAACTGAGAAAAAGAAGGCAGGAGTCACAATCATGATATCTGACAAAGCCAAAGTAAAAATATATCTGATTAAAAGAGAAAAGGAAGGCAATTATATCCTAATAAAAGGAAGTATGGACAATGAAGAAATATCAGTACTCAATATGTATGCACGAAATTATATAGCATCCAGATTTTTTAAGGAGAAACTATTGGAGCTTAAGGACAGAATAGATAGTGAAACTATACTAGTGGGAGACCTGAACCTTCCTCTATCAGCTCTAGATAAAACAAACAAAAAAACAAATAAGAAAGATGTGAATTAAATCTTGGAAAAATTAGAATTAATAGATAAATGGAGAAAAGTAAATAGGAATAAAAGGGAATATACCTTCTTTTCAGCAGTACATGGTACATTCACAAAGACTGACCATGTACTAGGGCATAAAAACATTACAAACAAATGCAGAAAAACATAAATAATAAATGCAACTTTTTCAGTTCATAATGCAATAAAAATAATAATTAGTAAGGGTACATGGAGAGGCAAACCAAAAACTAATTGGAAATTAAGTAATATGATTCTCCAAAATAAGTTCGTGAAAGAACAAATCATAGAAACAATAGTTTCATTGAAAAGAATGACAATGAAGAAACAAGGAAAAATTTATATCTGAGTGCCCATATTAACAAAAAAGAGAAAGAGGAGTTTAATGAATTGGGCATGTAATTAAAAAAACTAGAAAAAGAACAAATTAAAAACTCTCAAATAAAAACCAAATTGGAAATCATAAAAATCAAAGGAGAAATTAATAAAATTGAAAGTAAAGGAACTATTGAACTAATAAATAAGTCTAGGAGCTGGTATTTTGAAAAAACAAATAAAATAGATAAAGTACTGGTTATTCTAATTAAGAAAAAGAAAGAAAAGAACTAAATTAATAGTATCATGAATGAAAAGTGTGATCTCACCTCTAATGAAGAGGAAATTAAGGTAATTATTAACAACTATTTTGTCCAATTATATGGCAATAAATATGGCAATCTAGGTAAAATGGGTAAATATTTGCAAAAATATAAATTGCCTAGATTAACAAAAGAGGAGATAGAATACTTAAATAATCCCATCTCAGAAAAAGAAACAAGCCATCAAAAAACTCACTAAGAAAAAATCACCAGGGCCAGATGGATTCACAAGTGAATTCTATCAAACATTTAAAGATCAAATAATCTCAATATTCTATAAACTACTTGTCAAAATAGGCAAAGAAAGAGTATTACTAAATTCTTTTTTATGATACAAATATAGTACTGATTCCCAAACCAGGAAGACCAAAAACAGAGAAGGAAAACTATAGACCAATAACCTTAATGAACATAGACGCAAAAAAATTAAATAAAATACTAGGTAAAAGGCTACAACAAGTTATCCCAAGGATTATTCACTGTGACCAGGTGGGATTTATACGAGGAATGCAAGGATAGTTTAATATTAGGAAAATCATCCACATAATTGACCATATCAGCAACCAAACTAATATAAATCACATGATTATCTCAATAGATACAGAAAAGCTTTTGACAAAATACAACACCCATTCCTACTTAAAATATTAGAAAATATAAAAATAAAAGAACCTTTCCTCAAAATAATAAATGGGATTTATTTAAAGCCATCAGCAAGTATCATCTGCAATGGAGATAAGTTAGATGCCTTCCCAATAAAAGGAGGAGTGAAGCAGGGATGCCATTATCACCACTACTATGTAATATTGTACTAGAAATGCTAGCAATTGCAATTAAGATATTTAAAGGATCAAAGTAGGCAACGAAGAAGCTAAACTATCACTCTTTGCAGACAACATGATGATATACCTAGAGAATCCAAGAAAATCAACTAAAAACTATTAGAAATAATTAATAACTTTAGCAAAGTTGCAGGGTACAAAATAAACCCATATAAATCATCAGCATTTCTATATGTTTCCAACCAAACCCAGCAGCAAGAGTTAGAAAGGGAAACTCCATTTAAAATTACTCTAGACGAGATAAAATACATGGGAGTATACTTGCCAAGACAAATTCAGGAATTATATGAACATAACTATAAAATACTCTCCACACAAATAAAACTAGATATAAACAATTGGGAAAACATCAATTGCTCCTGGGTAGGACAAGCTAATATAATAAAAATGACAATCCTACCTAAATTAATTGACTTGTTTAGTGCTATACCTATCAAACTATCAAAACACTTTTTTATAGAATTAGAAAAAATTATTACAAAGTTCATCTAGAAGAACATGTGAAGGATAGAGGCCTAGTTTTACCAGATCTCAAACTAAAGCAGTGATGATCAAAACTATATGGTACTTGCTTAGAGATAGAAGAGTCAATAAATGGAATAGACTTGGAGTAAATTACCTCAGCAAGATAATGTTCAATAAACCCAAAGATGCCAGCTTTGGGGACAAGAACCCACTATTTGACAAAAACTACTGGGAGAATTAAAAAACAGTATGGGAGAAATTAGGTTTAGATCAACATTTTACACCCTATACCAAGATTAACTCAGAATAGGTAAGTGATTTAAATATAAAGAAGGAAGTCTTAAGCAAAACAGGTGAACATAGAATAGTATACCTGTCAGATCTATGGAAAAGGAAGATAAAGGCAGGAGATAGAGAACACTACATACTGTTAAATGAATAATTTTGATCATATTAAATTAAAAAGTTTCTGTACAAACAAAACCAATGCAACCAAAATTAGAAAGGAAGCAACAAATAGGGGGGAAAATTTATAATAAAAACCTCTGACAAAGGTCACATTTCTCAAATTTATAAAAAACTAAGTCAGTTGTACAAAAAATAAAGCCATTCCCCAACTGACAAATGGTCAAGGTACATGAATGGGAGTTTTCAGATAAAGAATTCAAAACTATCAAAAAACACAATGTTCTAAATCTCTCATAATTAGAGAAATGCAAATCAAAACAACACTGAGGTATCACCTCACATCTAGCAGATTGGCTAACATGACAGTAAAGGAAAATAATAAATGTTGGAGAGGTTGTGGCAAAATCAGGCCACTAATGCATTGCTGGTGGAGTTTGGATTAATCCAGTCATTCTGGAAGGTAATTTGGAATTATACACAAAGGGCTTTAAAAGAATGCATAACCTTTGATCCAGCAATACCACTGTTGCATTTGTACCCCAAAGAGATAAGGCAAAATACTTGTACAAAAATATTCATAGCTGTGCTCTCTGTGGTGGCAAAAAATTGGAAAATAAAGAAGAATGGGTAAACAAATTGTGGCATATAATGGTGATGGAATACTATTTTGCTGTAAGGACTGATGATCTGGAGACTTTCCAGATGAACTGGGAGGACTTCAATGAACTGAGCAGAACCAGAAGAACATTCTACACAGAAAGTAAAACATTGTGGGAAAATCCAATGTAATGAACTTTGCTAATAGCAATGCAACAAGCCAAGGCACTCCTGAAGGACTTATGTAAAAGAATGCTATTCACATTGAGAGAAAGAACTATGGGAGTAGAAATGCAAAAGCAAAACATATGACATCACATATCACATGTATATATGAGTATGTAATTTGGGGTTTAGGCCTTAAAAATCACTTGATAGCAAAAATGAATAATATAGAAATAGGTATCAAGTGATAACATTTGTACAACCCAGTGGAATTGCTTATTGGCTCTGGGAGGGAGGAGAAAAAAGGGGAGGGAAAGAAAATGAATCATGTAAACACAGAAAAATATTTTAAAGTTAATTAAATAAATAAATAAAATAAAGCCAAAACCCCGAATCATAAAAAATAAATAAAATAAAATGTTGGAAACTATTTTCACATGTAATTGTGAGAAAATTAAATTAGATTTTTAAAAATTCCTGTTTCTCACACATATCTCCTATGTGAACCTTAGCAAATCTCTTAAACTCTGTCAACTTGTATTGGTTGAAGTTTTCTCATGTGAGAAAACCCTCTACCAGTGATGGCGAACCTTTTAGAGATAGAGCTAGCCCCGACCCACCCCCTCAACCAAGTGCTGTGCTCCTCCCCCCACAGCGTGTTAGACATGCCCTACCATCCCTTATCCCACAAAGAGGAGGGAGAAAGTGCTCCCATTGGCCTGCTTGGGGGAGGGGCAGGTGAAGTGAGGAATGTACTCAGCAAGTGTTTAGAGGGAGAGGGAAGTGGCCCAAGTACTGAGTTCTCCTCCAGCTTTGTCATCTACAAGCCACCCCCTTACCCGAGACAGGAGAGGGAGGAAGCATTCTAATGGGCAGAGGGGGTGATGTGAAAAAATTTCATCAGTCATCATGGAGAGAGAAAGGGAGCAGCTCTGCCTGAGTCCCTCTGCCTTACTAGTAATGTGGGGGGATAAGGGCAGCCGCATGTCTACAAAGAGTGCTCTGTGTGCCATCTTTGGCACCTGTGCCATAACCATCACTGCCCTATGCCAATGAAATCAAAGCCTATATCCCAATGATTCTTCTAGAATTATAGCATTTATATGCAATGATATTTTCTCACTTAATTTCAAAAGGACATTAGGGTAATTTCTCTTTATCAAGCCATTTCTCTTAAAAAGAATTTCATCTTTCAATGAAGTCAAAGGCAGCTTCAAGAAGTGATGATGTTTAAACCTAACTGAAAAGGACTGCCTAAAAATTTAGTTTTGCTACCATCTTTTCTAACTAATATACACTATAAAATGATACCAATGGCAAGAGTACTAAAATATTTTCATATTTTAGTTACAATTATATAATTTGTATTTAAGGAAATATATTTGTATCAGTATTACACTAATGCATTCAGTGGATTCCTGGAATAGGAAGTTATGGAATCATTTTCCATGAAAGTTTTTAAAAAGAATATATGTTAGGAAAGCTACAGACAAATATCTTGTCTCCCCAATCCTGGGTTACTTTATTTATTTATTTTTAGCTAGTTACAATAACCAATTATTTCCACATACATTTTCTGAAGTTACCTAATCCAAACTGTCTCCCTCTCTTCTCCTAGAGCCAGCAAGCAATTCAGTCTGAGTTATGCATGTATTATTATGCAAAATATATTTCCATTATATTCATTTTTATGTGCATAATCTTATAAAATCAAAACCCCAGAACATATACCCAAATAAGTGAAAAATTGTATTTTTTTTCATAAGTCCCTCACAATTGTTCTGGATATTGTAGGTAGTCTCTAAGTCTATCACATTTGATCATTCCAAAATATTGCTAGTACTTTGTATAATGTTTTCCTGATTCTGCTTATTTCAGGCTGCATTAATCCAAAAAGATCTTCCCAGTTCTTTCTGAAATCATCCTGTTTATCATTCCTTACAGCACAATAGTGGTATTCCATCATCATCGTATACCACAATTTCTTTGGCCCAGCATAACTTTTGGAAGATGACAAGAAAATCTTCAGAGGTACCTTAAAGTCCTGTACCGAAAAAAAAAATTGTAAAATAGATGTAATTGGAGAGTGAATATATACATCCTAATCTTCTGTCTAAAAAAAAGATTATTATAATATGATTCAATAAACTCTTTTAGCTCCTGACCACTTCCAGGATCAAATATAAAACTCTCTATTTGATGTTTAAAGCCTTTCATAACCTGACACTCTTCCATTCACATACTCTTTCAATTTTCTTATACCTTATACCACTTCCCTGACACAGTTTTCCTTGCTGTTCCTCAAAGACAGTTCATCTCCCATTGGACATCTAAATTGTCCCAAACGGTTGAAATGTTCGTCTACCTCAGTTCTATCTCTTGACTGATAAAATCCCACTTTCAACAGGAAGCCTTTCTTAAATCCCTTTAATTCTAGTATCTTCCTTCTATTAATTATTTTCAACTTTTCTTACCTAACATAGCTTGTTTGTGCATAATTGTTTGCATGTTGTCTCCCTCATTAGATTGTGAATTCCTTGCGATCTTTGCCCTATTTTTGTATTCCCAGTGTGTGTGTTATATAGTAGGTACTAAGCAGGGAGGTTCTAGTACATATGTAACAATAAGCTCTCCTAGAGAAAAAAAGTGTATAAAAAGATATATTTTAATTTGTATTAAAATCTTTTCTAATACATTCTTAAGTCTAGACAGTTAGGAAAAAAATAAAGTTCTTGTTTGTAGCATTTCCTAATCTGAGGTATAAAAGAACAAACTAAAAATTTTACAATCAGCTCAAGAGGCAATTAATTTCTGGTTCCTACATTTAATAAATGTTTACTGAGCAGGCATATGTGTGTGTGGCTGAATAGATAGATAGAAAGATAAGATGAGATGAGATGAGATGAGATGAGATGAGATGAGATAGAACATAAACATAACTATATAAATATATGTAAATAAGTATAAAAACCAGTTAGTTCTACAAATCTAATATTTAAGATTTTTCATTTGGAAAGATGGAAAATGTTAGAGAAAATAGTTTTTGAAACTTCACATTTGTGGTCAACACATTAAAATATACTCAGTGATAGTTTCACATGATCAGATGAAATGATGTGATGTGATGTGATGTGATGTGATGTGATGTGATGTGATGTGATGTGATGTGATATGATGTAATATAATGTAATATAATATAATATAATATAATATAATATAATATAATATAATTAATATAATTAATATAATTAATATAATTAATATAATTAATATAATAAATACTGGATATCAATTAAAACTCTTCTTTCTGAATTTTTTAATCATTCAATCTTACAGAGGAAAAAAGCATCTTTACTAAAAGTAATATTTCATATACCTGGCAAATTTCACCTATCTTGATCTTTATCAATAATCATGGGATTGGCACAAATTCTACTTATATAAATTCTTTATATAAGAGATCCTCAGGCCTACAATTAGACCTATTCATTATTGACACACAAATCAGGAAGGTAAGCATTACTAGAAAAGAACTAACAGCACAGAAGGAAACAAAGTAATCAGAGCAGACAAAGGAATTCAAAATATAACACTTTTCAGTGACTTAGCATCAAGACAAATAGCCTAATACCTAAAAGCAAAATTATATTTTAAAACAAAGCCATAGAACTACAAATCACGAGTAGTGGAAGAAGAGACTATAGAAATCATAGGATAATTTACAGATAAGAAATTAATATATTCTTATTTTCTTATATTTTCTTACAGGTAAGAAAATGAAAAGTTCTAGTACTATTGTTCATGATAATTACTCTAAGAAAAGGCAAAGACTAAATTAATTATATTCAAAAGGCAGATTTGTATGTAATACATTTTAGAAAGAATTCCATCAGAAAAGGCTAAAATTATTTAAAATATGTGATTTTTAAAATGACAATAAACTATAATTCTATAATCCAGGGTTTTAGATAGCCAACAATAATCTCTGCTCCATGTTTAACTTTTTTCCTTTTGTCTTACATTTTTAAATCCCAGGTTGCGATCAGGAAAACCATCTATATTCTAAAAGCTGCCTGGATTCTTAATATCAAAATTTATAATATAAAATAGCTTAGTAAACATAAATAGGTCAAAAAGCAATCCCACACTTCTGAATGTTGGCTAGTTTTATGTTGGGATCAGGATTTCCTATCTGAATGAGAAGGGGGAAAGGAAAAAGGGAAAAACCTACATGTTCTAAAATATTTATAGTAGCTATCTCTGTGGTGGCAAAGAACTGGAAATTGAAGGAATGTCCATCAATTGAGGTATAGTTAAACAAGTTGTGCCATATGATTGCAATGGAATACTAAGAACGGACAATTAGGTTAATTTTTTAAAACATTTGAAATTATGAAGAATAAAATGAGCAGAAACAAGAAAGCATTATATACAGTAACAGTTATTTGAAGGATGACTTGTGTATGTCCACTTCCAGAGAAAAAAACTAATTTTATGTATTTTTTTCAAATGTTACTTGCTCTATCTAGTAAAAGGAGGGGAAGGAGGGAAGTAATTACCTAGGTATTTTTAAGTAACAAATAAATAAATTTAAACTTAGAAAAAAGAAAATGACCTAATCATATCTATTTTCATAACTCTCTGAGAACCATCTAAAGACCCAGTTAGCCAATTTAAAGTAATATGTTCAAGCCTAATTTCCTTCCTTATTAATCAATTTTCTTATCTATTCTAAAAAACACCACTACAATAACATAATGCAGTTTTACCCTCAATAGTCAGTGGCCTGTCATGGATTTTTTTATCAATTATATGTAATAATAAATTTCAATACAAGTTTTCCTAAGTTTTATGATCGAAGTTATCTCCCTCTCTGTCTTCCCTTTCCTCTTCTGATGCTGACAGGTGATTTGATCTGGGTTATGCATGCTTTATGATGCAAAACAGATTTCCACATTGTTCTTTTTTGTGAGTAATCTTATAAAATCAAAACTCCCAAATATAAACCCAAATAAACAACTGAAAAATTGCATGTTTTCACCTGCATTCTGACTCCAGCAAGTCTTTGTCATAAATCCCTTGGAATCGTTCTGGATCCTTGGATTGTTAACAATAGCTAAGTCTATCATAGTTGATCATTCCACAGTATTACTGTTATTGTGTATAGTCTTCTCCTGGTTTTGCTTATTTCACTCAGCATCAGTCAATAAAGGTCTTTCTAGCTCTTTCTGAAATCATCCTATTCACCATTCTTTAATGCACAATAGTGTTCCATCATCATCATATGCCACTACTCATTCAGCCATTCACCAATTGATGGACATCCCTTCAATTTCCAAGTTTTTGGCACCACAAAAAGAGCAGCTATAAATATTTTTGTACAAGCAGGTCCTTTCTCAATTTTTTTTAATTTCTTTGAGACACAGACCTGGTAATGGTATTGCTGGATCAAAGGATATGCATTGTTTTATAGTACTTTGGTGACCCATCATAGAGAAAATTTCTCAGAGCTATTTTCTATACCTTTTGCTTTTCAATATTTTACCTCCCACTTCAACCAGAGTCTCTCCTACTGATGTCTACTACACAATAAGGAAGGTAAATACTTTCTTTTGAATGTTGATGCTTGCTTCAGCCTTGTGTTCATAATGTTATATATAAAACATTAATATTTTGGTAATGTCTCTCAAATAATCATCCCTGTTAAAGATAATTTTTGAATTTCTATTAAAAATTCAAACATTTTGATTTATTAAGCAAAACACAAATAATCATGAAGTCTTTTGGACTAAACAACAGAGCTAGTGAATATCAGCTCCTTTACTATATTGTGAAATTTGTTTTTATATCTGACAGCAGAGTAGTGCAGTGGCTACAGTTCTGGATTCAGTCAGAAAGATGTTTGAATCCTGTCTCAGACACAAAGTAGCTGTTTCACACTGACAAGGCACTTAAACTCATTATAATACAGGCATACTTCAATTTACTGTGCTTCACGGACCTTTCATATATTTACAAAATTAAAAGTTTGTGGCAACTGTCAATCAGCAGCACACTTTTCTAATAACATACTCACATCATCTCTGTTTCTGTGTTAATTCTCACAACATTTCAAATTTTTTCATTATTATTATTGTATCTGCTATTGCAATCTTTGATCAGTGATTTTTGATGTTACAATGTAATTGTTTTGGGATGCTATGAACTGCACCCATATAAGACAGTGAACTTAATAAATATATGTGTTCTGACTGACCCTCTTATGGAGAGTTCCCCCATTTCTCTCCCTCTCCTCAAGCCTTCCAATTCTCTGAGGCACAATATTGAAATTAGGCTAACCTCTACAATAGTTTCTAAGTGCTTAAGTGAAAAGAAGAGTCAATCATTGTGGCCAATTTCATTGTGTCTTATTTTAATAAATGGCTACAACCACTCCAACCTTCAGGAACCACCACTGTGATCAGTCCAGCAGCCACTGTCATTGAAGCAAAACTCTCCAAAAGCAAAAAATCTTGCCGAAGGCTCAGACAATAGTAAGTATTTTTAAACAATA
This sequence comes from Gracilinanus agilis, assembly GCF_016433145.1. Taxonomy (NCBI): domain Eukaryota; kingdom Metazoa; phylum Chordata; class Mammalia; order Didelphimorphia; family Didelphidae; genus Gracilinanus; species Gracilinanus agilis. The sequence goes on along the minus strand of NC_058131.1, from coordinate 443,418,369 downwards.
TTTTTAAAATTAAGGTATGTACATTTTTTGACAAAATGCTATTGCACTCCTAATAGATTACAGTATAGTATATATGTATAATTTTTACATGCACTGGGAAAGCAAAAAACTAATGTGATTCATTTAGTTGGGGTTGGGGTGGTCTGGAACCAAATCCACAATATCTCATAAGTATACCAGCAATACTAACCTCAAAGAGTTGTGAAAATCAAGAAATAAGGATAGAGATTTGACTCATTTCATTATTTTAGGGAATATTCAAATGATAGATTTTCCCCTGCAAAAGTAGGTCCATATCATCTGCATAATGTAATTTAAGGAATTACCCAGAGCACTCAAATTAAATAATTTTCCCAAAGTCATATAGTCACTATATGTTAAAGGCAGAACTTGAACTCAGGTTTTCTCTTAAATAAGTAAAATACGTAATTCACTTTGGAAATCTCGAATATAAGTGTTAGATATTATTTATAATAAAGTCGATTAATTTAAAATTATATGTTAAATGTTAGTTTATAAATGTCAAAGTACTCAGTTACATGTGCACTTTTTAATAACCTGACTGATTTTCACACCATTGGAAAATGCTTTTTAAAATAATGTGCTAATTACCTGGAAAGTCTGTGTTTTCAATTAAATAATATCTTAACATTTAAGAAAGCTATTTTCTTAGTGAAACAATTCACTACAAATTGCTTTAATTGTGCTACAAATCCTTAGGGGAAATACACTATACCTGAGACATAAAAAACTTAATACAAGCCAGGCCAATTGGCAATGGCTAGGATTATGCTGCTCAGTCCCTGAAAAGAAGGTTACAGGAGAATTGACCAAGTGAAAACTAGATAAAGAAAATCAATTAGCCCTTAATATGACTTAACTGAATACACACACACAATCATCATTAGAAGTTTTAACTTAGAAATCCAAAAATAATCATGACACTTGGTGCTAAAAATGTGTTACTTTTACTGTTTGTGTCACTTGTGTTTCTGAAGGTTTATTCCTCAATTTAGGGCCTGCAACTTTCAATTTTTTTTTCAATTTTTCGACATGAATTCTCCTTCAGATTATAGTTATTCTTTACATAACCACAGAAGGATCTACCTAAGCATGGAGCTCCAGGCTTGGAATTTGCTCAGTTCTCTCCTTCGACAACTGATTGTAACTATGACTTGATAGGTATACCCTAGGTAATTGCATCAGACACATAACAAATTAAAGAGACGTATTGCCCAGTTCTTACTGACTCCAATTCTGTCCCTTTTGCTACAATGACTCTTCGTAGAAGATCACAATCAAAAGATTTCTCAATCAATAAGCATTTATTATGTACTTGTTTTATGTCAAGCATTGTAATGTCATTGTATGTAGCCAGAATTGCCAGGGACTAGGAAAACAGGGCAAAAAATAAATATTTGAAGAAAAATTTAAACAGAATTGCATTAGCTAGTAGTTAAGAAGAGCTTGAGACTTTATTTTTAAAACATAATATTTGCTTAGAATCAAATGAGGCAAGAGAAAAAAGCCAAAGTTAAGAGCATTAGCCAAAAATAAGAAATTAAGTTGTTGAAAATACAGAGAGAAAAAGCAAATTAAATAGCAAGAAGCATTACAACCCACCCTCACACTTTCCAAACTCCTCCAAACAAATCTAGAAAATATTCCAGATTTAATCTTGGTGGGGAAAACCAATAAAAAGTCACAGACATTTATTTTTCCCACCCAGGTCAGCATAAGAAAATAGAAAGGTACTTGGACATTGGTAAAAGAACCTGACCAGGAATATGCCACTGACACAGTACTCCAGTGCTGGAAAAGACTATGTACTAAAGGAAGAGAAGGTCCTAGAACCACATCATTGCAAATGTTCTTCAACAGGAACATTTGCCATCTTGCAGCCAGCTATATCACTTTCTACTCTCTGGATTATAAATCCAGGATATAATGAGGAGAGTACCTACACTAGGATATAGTATTGATAAAGAGTGGTTGAAGTACTATGCAGGTTACTAAGAAAGGAGCAAGTAAAAGGAAAGGAAACTATATGTTTGAAAATATTTAGAACAGCTCTTTTTGTGGTGGCAAAGAACTGGAAATTGATGGCATGTCCATCAATTAGGGAATGGGTTGTGCCATAAGAGGATGGCAAGATGATCACAGAAAAATCTAGAAAGATTTTATGAAGTGATATGAAATGAAGGGAAAAGAACCAAGAGAACATTCATTGTACACAATAACAAAAATAGCATATGATGATCAACTGTGAATCAACTGTAATAGCTATTATCAACAAGGCAAGGATCCAGGACAACTCCAAGGGACTCATAACAAAAAAGGATATCTACCACCATAGAAGGAAGAGATGGGGTCTGAACACAGACTGAAATATATCATTCTTCACTTTATTTCTTCCATAATTCTTTTTTAGTGTAAGCAATATGTTTTGTTTCACAACATGATGCATCATATGATAACATATGTACAACTTATATCATATTACCTGATTTCTTGGGGAAGGTGAAAGATGTGAAGGAAGGGGGGGGGGGAAATGAGACAGATTTTAGGACATAGCTAATGTGGAATTTGTTGCTCTTGGATGAGCATATTTATTATCATTCATTACATATTTATAATAAATATGTATTATTATTATGTGTAGATATAAAATAAAAATAAATAGGGGGCAGCTGAGAGCCAGGCCTAGAGACAGAAGGTCCTAGGTTCAAATCCGGCCTCAGACACTTCCCAGCTGTGTGACCCTGGGCAAGTCACTTGACCCCCATTGCCTACCCTTACCAATCTTCCACCTATAAGTCAATACACAGAAGTTAAGGGTTTAAAATTTTAAAAAAATAAATAAATAGTAACTTAAAGAAAGAAGCAAACAGTAGCTTTGTTGCTTGGTCTTTGGGGACAGAGTAGAGTCTCTCTTCCAACTTTTATCCCCAGTCTGAACTCTGCAAAGGAATAACTAGAAAAGGAAACTCAGACCAAAGGGAAGCATGCACTTTTATCTCTCAGAACCTACAGAGCTAACCAACTGGTTGAGAATGACTGAATTTAGCAGGAATCTACTGTTGTTCAGACCCAAAGTCAAGTCAAGAACTTGCAGAATGGGGGCCAAAGTCCCAGAGGTGGGGACTGTGGCAATCAGACTTTATTCTGGGTCAGACATCCTTGAGAGCACTAAAAGATTACAAGAAAAACATATCACAGAGAGTCACTTTTCCATCAAAGATTGATGCAAAGAAACAGAATAAGAGGTGGTCCTAGATCCATCCCAAGATGGTCTGTGTAAACAAGTGTAAAACTGGCATATTTATTGCCTACTACCAGTTCTGGGTAACAGAACTAGAGTAGACTGAGAATGGGAACTTCATTCACACCCAACTTCCATCCGACACTGGGCTCAGGCTTTCAGTTATGATATACCTGACAAGGAACAAGTACAGAAGTAAGCAGTATCAGTGTGGCTCAGCCCCAAGGAGCAAAGTGAGACTTGAAGTCAATCCTGCAACCCAATCTAAATCCAGCAGAGGAATAATAAGGAAAGAAATTCCAAGCCAAAGGAGAGTCTGAACTTCAAAAGTCAGAAAAAACATGCCAGTCAGCTGACAGGTTAAGAAGCAATTTATCTTTGCTCAAACCCAAAGTCAAGTCAGGAACTTGCATAGCTCAGAATAAAAAAAACCAACCAAACTTTGTCCTGGATCAGACCACTTTGAGAGTGCTGAAAATTTCTGAGCTATTCCTGAGATCCTGGAATAACAACACTTAATAACCCAATAAAGCAGCAACAGGAACAGTCCATACTTTTCCTAAAGAAGTGCATCAACAGTGAGTCTGATCTCAAGAAGTAAGCTGAAAGAATGAGTAATTAAAAAAAGAGTCTCAGCATAAGAAGGTATCATGATTATTGGGACAACCAAGATATAAACTGAGAAGAGCAAATCCTCAAAGGAAAATAGTTGGGGCACAAGTTCATCAAGAATTCTTAGAAAAGATGAAGCAAGAAATTTTTTTTGTTTAAAAATATCTTGGTCAATAAAAAGATAATGATAAAGGATAAACTTGGAAAATTCCAACTTTTATCTGTCAGATCTATGGATAAGGGAAGGATTTATGATGAAACAAGAGGTAGAGAATCATGGGAAGTAAATGATAATTTTGATTACATGAAAGTTAAAAGATTTTCCACCAAAAAAACAAAAGAGCCAAGATAAGAAGTAATGCAAGAAACTGAGGGAAGTTTTACTGCAACTTTCTCTATTAAAGACCTCATTTTTCAATTATATATAAAACTGATTCAAATTTATATAAATATAAGTCACTTCCCAACTGAAAAACTATCAAAGGATATGAACAAGTAGTTTTCAGAAGAAGACATTAAAGCTATCTATAGTCATATGAAAAATTATTTTAAATCACTCTTGATTGAAGAAATGCAAGTTAAAACACTCTGAGGTACCCCTCATACTTCTCAGATGAGTTAATATCATGGAAAAGGAAAACAACAAATTTTATACGGCACATGGGAAAATCAGAAATGTTGGTGAAGAAATGGGATTACATTCTGGAAAGCAAATTGGAAGTACGCCCAAAGGACTATAAAACTGTACATACTCTTTGATCTAGCAATACCACTACTAGATCTATATCCCAAAGAGTTTTTTTTAAAGGTGGAAAGGACATATTTTTACAAAAATATTTATAGCAGCTCTTTTTATGGTGACAAAGAACTGGAAATTGGAGCAACATCAATTGGGGAACAGCTGGACAAGTTGTAATTGCAACAGATTGCAATGGAATACTATTGTGCTATAAGAAATGATGTGAGGGATGGTTAAAGAAAAACCTGGGAAGATTTATATGACCTGATACAAAGTGAAGTGAGCAAAAGCAGGAAACCATTATACACAGCAAAAGCAATAATATACAACAATCAAGTATAAATGACTTAGTTACTCTGATCAATACAATGATCCAAGACAATTCCAAATGATTTAAGATGAAAGATATCTACCTCCAAACAAAGAATTGATGGGAGTCTGAGTACAGATTGAAGCATATTTTTTCCATTTTATTTTTCTTGCTTTTTTTGCAATATGGCTAATATAGAAATATGTTTTACATGATTTCCCATGAATAACTGATATCATACTTCTTGCCTTCTCAATGGGTGAGGAGGTGATAGGGAGGTGGTAGGGAATTTCAAATTTGAAATGTCCGAAACTCAAATTTTTAAAATTAATGTTAACAATAATTTATTTTTAAAAGGAAATGAGAGCTATGAAAGAAAGTATTGGAAGAAGTATTAATAGTTTGACATAAAAGGTACAAAATCTTGTGCAAGAAACAAACTCCCTGAATTAGAATTAACCAAATAAAAGTCAATGAGGGGGGCAGCTGGGTAGCTCAGTGGATTGAGAGCCAGGCCTAGAGACAGGAGGTCCTAGGTTCAAACCCAGCCTCAGACACTTCCCAGCTGTGTGACCCTGGGCAAGTCACTTGACCCCCATTGCGTACCCTTACCAATCTTCCACCTATAAGTCAATACACAGAAGTTAAGGGTTTAAAATTTTTAAAAAAAAAGTCAATGAGGTCAGGACACAGAAATATTAAAGTCAAAAGAATGAAAAAAAAAGTTATAGCAAAAACAAATGACTCAGAAAACAGATCTCAGAGAACAAAATTTAAGTATTATCAGATTATCTCAATACCACAATCAAAGTGAGAGAAACTTTATTTAAAGAAATCATCAAATTGCCATCCAGAATGGTTAGAGCAGTTCACAACTCCACCAGCAATGCATTAATGTCCCAATTTTGCCATATCCCCTCCAACATTTATTACTCTCCCCTGCTATCATTTTAGCCAATCAGCTAGGTGTGAGGTGATACCTCAGAGTTGTTTTGATTTGCATTTCTCTAATTATTACAAATTTACAAAAATTACAAAAATTGCCTGCCCTTTAGTCTGCCTGCCCTTTGATCCAGGCTTTGATGCTGGTGATGGAATACTACTGTGCTCAAAGGAATAATAAACTGGAGGAATTCAATGTGAATTGGAATGACCTCCAGGAATTGATGCAGAGTGAAAAGAGCAGAGCCAAAAGAACATTGTACATAGAGACCGATACACTGTGGTAAAATTGAATGTAATGGACTTCTGTACTAGCAGCAATGCAATGACCCAGGGGAATTCTGAGGGATTTATGGAAAAGAACACTACCCACATTCAGAGGAAGAACTACAGGAGTGGAAACACAGAACTGCTTGAACACATGGGTTGATGCAGATTAGGGAATAGACTCGAAACGACCACACCAATGCAACTATTAATAATATGGAAATAGGTCTTGATAGATGACACAAGTTAAAACCAGTGGAAATGCGCATCGGCTATGGGGGGTGGGGGGGATGAACAAGGGGTAAAGGGGAAAGTAAGAACACAAATCATGTAACCATGGAAAATTTTTCTAAAAAATAAAAAAATTATAAAATAAAATAAAAAAATTAAAATGTGCACATGGGGAAAAAAAGAAATCATCAAACTACCAAGATCTCTTAGAATCTAAGGGTAAAAAATGGAAGTAGAAACTGCAAAATGAAAACTCTTAAGATTTTGATAGCAAAAATCTGGAGTTTCCAGGTCAAAGAATAAATACTGTGAGCAACAAAAAAGAACAAATTCAACTACTAAAGAGTCACAGTCAAAAACACATGATTGTGCATCAAAGAGCTTTGAATATGATTTCCAGAAGGAAACAATATGTACTTATAGTCAAAAATAATTTACCAAGCAAAACTGAATATAATTTCAAAAAGAATAAAAATGGATCATTGATGCAGTTGACATTTTCCAAGCATAACTAATGAAAAGAACACAGATAAATAGAAACTTTGATGATCAAACATAGGAATCAAGAGAAATATAAGAAAGTAAATATGACCAAGCAATCAGAAGGGACTAAACAAGTATAAACTATTTATATTCTTATATGAGAAAAAGATATAGTCAATAAAAAACTGCTCCTACAAAGTAATTAATAATCTCTTAATGGTCTGTTTTTTAAATCTTCATTGTGTTTTAACTCCATAGTCTTTGCCACTGTCTATCATCCTTTTCTCCTTGATACTCGCTTTTCTCTAGCATTTCTCTAGCACACTATTTTCTCCTAGTTTTCCTCCTCCTTATCTGTCTGATTATCCTTTGTCTTCTTTGCTGGATCTTCATTCAGATCATCATTTTACTTGGTGATCTTACCAACTCTTATGGATTCTATTATTATTTCTATGGTAATCCTCAACTCTTTCTATCCCTAACCTATCTAACTCTGGAATTTAACAGTTCCAGTTGCCTATTGTACATCTGGAACTTGCTGTTCCATAAACAGTTAAAATTCAAAATGTCCAAAACTGAACTAATCTTTCTCCTCAGTCCCTTCCCTGTTCCTAACTTCCTAATTAAAATCAAGGATACCATTATCCTCGAGACACTAGGCTCACAATCTAAGTGTCATTCTTGAGTTCTCACTCTTTCTCATACTTTATATTAGATCTGGTTGTCTGGTTGGCTTGATTTTACCTTCATAATCTCTCTTGAATATATCCACTTCTTTTTTCTGATACTGCTGCCACACTGGTATAGATCCTTATAACCTTATCATCTCATACCTATATTACTGCAATAGCCTCCTGGTTACAATAACCTGTCATAAAATTCTCCCCCATTCCATTCCATCCTCCAATCAATTTCCCTAAATTTCAGATCTTATCATATCACTCCTGTTAGTCAACTCCAATGGTTCTCTATCACCTTCCACAATTAAATATAATATCCTAAACCTTTTTGACATTCAAAATTCTTCATAACATTCTGCCTTGCCACCTTCCAGTCTTCAAGACTCCATTTCCAGATTCCCAGCATTTTCAGTAGATATCCCTAATGTGTGGAATACTCTTCATCTACCTTTCTGCCTCCTAGCTTCCCAAGTTTCCTTCAAGTTCCAGCTAAAATCCCATCTTCTTCAAGAAGCCTTTTCCAATACCTCTTAATGCTTCTTTAAAATACATGTTTTTAGACAACATGTATAATTTTATATATTTGCCTATATTGGGTGTTGTCATTTTCTGTGTGAAATAAAGTGAAATTCTAATAAATCTATCATATTCCTTATTTGTTATAATGTACAACTGGTAGTGTTATCATTAAACTCCATCAAAAATCATTTATTTCCTATTTATATCCTATAGCTAATTATTTCCAATTTATTACATACAAATATATATGTATATATTATTCATATTTAAGTATTTTCATTTATCTCCCCCATTAGACTATGGACTCCTTGAGAGCAGAGACCTTCTTTCCTTCTTTTGCCTTTCTTTTTATCCTTGGTGCTTAGCACAATGCCTGGCACAAAGAAGGCAATCAATTGATGTTTATTGACTAACTGGTGAAAGATTATACCTAATGGAAAAATATATGGTAGAATTAAACTTTATTCATCTATATCTAGTAACAGTCATGTCAAACTTGTATTTTATGATACACATTTCTATTTTTAAGAAAAATTAAGAAAATTATAAGGACTCATCCAAAAATAAAAGTTAAAAAAATGGAAAGGACCCTAGATTCTTCCTCACACACACAAACACACACACACATGCACTCATGTGCACACGCACACACACACAATACAAAGTAAAAGACTAAAGAGAGAACCTTGGAAAGCACCAAAAGAGAAAACAAATACTAAGCAGAATGACAGTACTAACAAAATTTTCAAATATTATAAAACAATTAAATCTGCTAAAATACCAAATAGGAATGGAAATAGAAAATGAAAGTACACAACATATCCTTAAGGACATCTTCAAATAGATAAACAGCATATTTTTAAAAAGGTAAGAAAGAATTAGCAATGCTAAGAAATTGATAGGAATACAAATTTAGTGCTAGAATGAACCTTAGTGGCTACCTGGTCCAACCCCTTAATTTATAGGTTAAGAACCTGAGGTCAATATGTTAAGTAACTTGTCCAGGATTAGGAAGAAAAGTCTAGGATCAAAAAGTAAGGTATTTGATTTGCATTTCTCTAATTATTAGAGATTTAGAACACTTTCTTATGTGCTTATTGATAGTTTTGGTTTCTTTATCTGAGAATTGCCTATTCATGTCCCTTGCCCATTTATTAATTGGGAGATGGCTTGATTTTTTTGTACAATTGATTTAGCTCCTCGTATATTTGAGTGATTAGACCTTTAACTGAGTTTTTTGTTATAAAGATTTTTTTCCCAATTTGTTGTTTCCCTTCTAATTTTGGTTGCATTAGTTTTGTCTGTACAAAAACTTTTTAGTTTAATATAGTCAAAATTATGTATTTTACATTTTGTGATTTTTTTCTAACTCTTGCTTAGTTTTAAAATCTTTCCCTTCCCATAGATCTGACAAGTATACTATTCTGTGCTCACCCAATTTACTTATAGTTTCCTTCTTTTGAGTTTATCTTGGTATAGGGTGTGTAATGCAAGGTGGCTAACAGAAACTTTTTGCTTCTGTAATTTCTAATGGTCACAAAAAGTCAGTTAAACATCTTAGAATCTTCTGAGAAAGTCAGTTAGGACTTGAAGCTATAAATAGAGGGGAAGTTCCAGCTGAGGGGGCTTTTGGCCTTCTGGTTTTCACTGTGGCTGGAGGCTTTTGCTTTGGCTTAACCTGTTGGCTTTGGCCTAATTGCTTCAGCCTTGGCCTGTGCTTATTTTGTCTTGGGGAAATGTGGACCTATCTCATTTCTCTGGACCTCTCCCTGATCTCCCATCTCCATCCCTCCCCTTCTCTGAATTTCCTTTGGGTCCTGTTGGAAGGGAGGGCTTGGTGATTAGATATTGTGGGTTTAGTTTCTATAGGCAAGTAGAGTATCCTCAAATAAGTTACCCCTAGTTTTAATGATTTGATAAGAGACTTTACTTAAAAGGCAGTCAAATCTTCCTGACTGGGAGAGCCAGACTCTCTCTGTCTAAATCTCTCTGCGACCCATCCCCCACCCTCACCTTCTCCCTAGTAGCAGTTAGAAAATCCTAAACCCCTCTCCCCTTCTGATTGACCTCTGGTATTAATAAATCCCCTTGTTACCTATTCAAACCCTCTGGTGAATCATTGTGTCAAAAATTAAGACAAGGGCTCAAGGAGAAGGAATCATTTTTCTTCTATTTCCTTGAGGGGAAGTTGGGGACATCCATCTTGGCAGGAAGTACCTCCCCGAGACTTCCTTCAGCCATCAGTTTGACTGGCAGGGAGGAGCCCTCTCGACTCCTCCCTCAAGAGACTTTAGAAACTAACAAGAGAAACCCTCCAGCCAAACCCAAACATTTCTTACTGTCCCTAATTTCCTCCCTGTATTCCCTGTCTCAAGCCTCTGAGAATAAATCTGTTTGAGCTGCCCTCTCCTACATACCCCATTTCCCTTATCTCCTATATATCTTCCCTTACCTTCATTCCTCCTCCAATCGCCTTATAATCACCTAATATTCCCTTTTATCTTTCCTCACACCCAAATTGCCTTCGTAGACCCACAGAGATTACTTACTTTTTTATAACAGGTGTGAGATGTTGATCTAGGCCCAATCTCTCCCATATTATTTTCCAATTTTTCCTGCAGTTTTTGTCAAATAGCAAGTTTTTGTCCCAAAAGCTGAATTCTTTAGGTTTATCAAAAACTGTCTTGCTGAGGTAGCCAGTACCATATTGTTGTTGTTTTTTTTTAAACCCTTACCTTCCATCTTGGAGTCAATACTGTGTATTGGCTCCAAGGCAGAAGAGTGGTAAGGGTAGACAATAGGGGTCAAGTGACTTGCCCAGGGTCACACAGCTGAGAAGTGGCTGAGGCCAGATTTGAACCTAGGACCTCCTGTCTCTAGGCCTGACTCTCATTCCACTGAGCTACCCAGCTGCCCCAGTACCATATTGTTTTGACTCTGAGGTATCACCTCATACCTAGCAGATTGGCTAAAATGACAGCAAAGGAGAGTAATGAATGTTGGAGGGGATGTGACAAAATTGCTGGTGGAGTTGTGAACTGATCCAACCATTCTGGATGGCAATTTGGAACTATGCTCAAAGGGCTTTAAAAGACTATCTGCCTTTTGATCCAACCATAGCACTGCTTAGATTATACCCCAAAGAAATAATAAGGAAAAAGACTCATACAAAAATATTTATAGTCACGCTTTTTGTGATGGCAAAAAATTGGAAAATAAGAGAATGTCCTTTGATTGGGGAATGGCTGAACAAATTGTGGTATCTGTTGGTGATGGAATACTATTGTGCTCAAAGGAATAATGAACTGGAAGAATTCCATGTGAACTGGAATGACCTCCAGGAATTGATGCAGAGTGAAAGGAGCAGATCCAGGAGAACATTGTACACAGAGACTGTACTGTGGAATAATTGAACATAACAGACTTTTATACTAGCAGCAATGCAAGGATCCAGAGCAAGGCTGAGGGACTTATTTAAGAAAGAAAACTAGCTACATTCAGAGGAAGAACTGTGGGAGGAAAAACACAGAAGAAAAACAACTGCTTGAACACATGGGCTGTTGGGAATATTATTGGGGATGTAGACACTAAATTATAGCTCTAGTCCACCTATCAATAATATGGAATCAGGTCTTGATCAATGATACATGTAAAACCCAGTGGAATTGTGCTTTGGCTAAGGGGGGTTAGGGAGTATTTGGGGGAGAGGGAAAGAACATGAAATATGTAACTAGGAGAAAACATTCAAAATAAAAAAATTCAAAATAAGATATATATAAAAAAAGTAAGGTATTTGAACTCAGGTCCTCTGACTCTAAATCTAAATTAAATAAGAATCTGAACAAAGGAGAAAATCAGATGTGCAAATTAAATAAGGATTAAGTACATGAAAAAAGAATGAGATTAAGAAATAATAAAAAATACAAAGAGAAAATTAATCAAAGAGACAAAAAAGTCCAAAGAAACAACAAACTGCAAACAATGAGAGAAAACATGAAGACTTAAGTGACAGGCCTGGAAACTAGATACACTAAGTTTGAGATTATTAATATGCTAGAAAATTTAGAAAAAATAAAATGCTTGATGTTTATCTCAATCAGATTCAATAATTATTTTTTAATTACTCATCGAACCTTTTCGTGAGTTTACTAAAACTTCTAAAGCACATTCCCAATGGTTTCAAATAGTAAGTAAAATGAGTATAATATGCCATATTTTGAGGAAAGCACTTTCCTAACCTTAAAGTATTCTATAATTGTGAGTTGAGTACTAGTAATAGTATCAGTATAATTTGTTTTTCACTTTAGGAAATCCAATCAACTCCTGCATGCCGAGAACTGTTTTGCAAACTATATACAGTTTTAAAAAGTTGCTTTGGACAGTTAAAGACTGAGTGGTTTCTTGCCTAGAATCCTCACAGCCAACAGAACTTGAACCCAGGTCTTCCTGTTCCTGAAGTCTGTCCTCATTCCACTACTAAACACGTATTATCTTAACTGTAAAGGAAAAGAAATTGAGGACCAAAGAGATGAAATAACAAGTCTAACTAGGTTTCCTAATTCCTGTCTTATGCTTGGAATAATCTTAATTATTGGGACTGTACAAATGTGAATAAAGATATAAACTAAAGAAATTTAAAATTAAAAAATAGGCACACAACTGGATTCTTTCTAATACATGATGGACATATACATGTCTCTCAGCAAATAAGGATGGTGACTACACCTGGGATTTCATTGTATTGGGAATCCCAAGATGAATAAAATTCCTATATTATTTCAGATTGGCACTTTTACATGACTGAGTTTAAAGGACTGAGAGATTAACTGATCTAGAGCAGTTCACATATTCATTATGGATCTGACATAGAACTTGAACTCAAGTCTTCCAGACTTCAAAGTCAACTTTCTATCTACTCTCCCTCTGCCTGCACAAGTTTTAGGGGAAAAAAGTATATTCGTTATATTATATCAGAATTAATGATTACATTTTAAGGGTTTTTTAATGGAAAGATACTTATTTTCTTATTAATCTATTTGTTTTGGGGTAACATTAAAATTCTCAAGCATCTCTCTTCCTCCCTTCCTTCCCCACACTAGAAGAGACACATCATTTAGCAAAAAATATATGCATATGCAAAACTATGTCTTGTTCTTGTTATCAGTTCTTTCTCTGGAGGTGGACATACACATGTTATTCTTCAAACATTATTTCTATTGCTATATATAATGCTTTTTTGGTTATACTCATTTTGCTTTTCAGAATTTCACACAGGACCATCCATATTTTTTTAATTAATCTCATCTTTTCTTACAGAACAGTATTCCATTAAAATCATGCCACAATTTGTTAAGGCATTCCCTCAATTTCCAGTTCTTTGCCCCCACAGAGAGAGCTGTTATAAATGTTTTAGAACATATAGGTTCTTCGCCTTTTTCCTTGAGCATCTTGGGAAACATACCTAGTAGTAGTTTTACTGGGTCTAAGGATATATATAGTTCTATAACTCTCTGGATATAATTCCAGACTCCTCCTCAAAGTGGTTGGATAAGTTTGCTGCTCCACCACAGTATGTTAGTGTTCCCAATTTTCCATACCCCCTTCTACTGTCATTTTGCCTTTTTAACATGTCAGCCAATCTTTTGGGCATGAGATGATATCTCAGAGTTGTTTTTATTTGCATTTCTCTTTATATATAATATATAGATATATCTTTGATTTCTTCATCCAAAAACAGTTTATATCTTTCATATTTGTATTACTAGCCTATAAAACACTTGACTTTGGAACTTGTACCACCTAAAAAATTTACAAGACTAATAAAAACACATTATATTTTTACCCAGAGAGAAAATAAAAACATTGAAATGACTTCAAAAATTATTTCCCCTGCTTTCAAAAAAAATCCAAAGTTATAATGTTAGGAAATTTCGCATATATAAGGTTTTTAGCAAACTACACCAATGTGCAATGATTGGTTTTAGAGTATGACTTGTTTACTGCTATTTCCATATTGTTTATTCCAACAAAATAATAGCAAAAAAACAAAACAAGTACATCAGGCAATAACTAGGAAACTCAGCACAATTATCAAATCAAAAAAGAAATCACTTTTTACATATATACCATACTAAAACTATTTCTTTTACTTGGGACTCCTTTATAATATAGGTGCACATATATGTGTTTGTATATATAGATATACACATAGATATCATAAATAACTTATAAGTGCTTAGGACTGAGTATGCAAAAAATGAGTAAAGATGAAAGTCCCTTGAGTTAATCAATTACTCCACCCCACTTAAATTAACTTATAAAATACTCTAGTCCTGATAGCTTTATCAGGTGATATCATCTCATAAGAATCAGTAAGACGTATGCATTCATTGTAAACAAGACCTAGTTTAAGTGTGGAATTGGGATAAATCAAAGATCACTAAGCACTCATTGTGGAAGGGATCTGGAAGCCAACTCCATGGAACCCTGAGACCATTGCGGAAAGATGGTCATAGTTAAGTTACCAATATGACACTAGTTGTGATGAAGAAGAACAAATAGAAAATCTATATCCAAGAGAAACTAGGCTCAATTTGCAACAAGAAGAAGAGATAATAACAATTCAGCAACTCTCACACCTGGAGTCTAAATGACATAACTTCAGGTCTAGGAATGAAGTCTATAAGAAGAAAGTCAGCAAAAAGAAAAAGAAAAAGAGTCATATGATTGGGGGAACATATGCACTTACAATTACATAGTGCACAATAAAGCGAATACCAACAAAGTATAGAGTAGACTGTAGCAGGAAAGGCACAGCAAATGGACGGAATCTGAGTAACTATTGGGGACTAGTTCCAATGATAGAAAATAGTATACCTCCAAAGAAACCTGTATGCCCATGGATATTGAATCCACAAACCCAAGTTACATCAAGGCAAAAGATTTCAGTAAGAGTTTATACAAGGAACACAGAGACCATCATCTGTCAAGTGTAAAGCCAAGATACAGAGAACTCACACATATGTGCAGGCAGGCAAAGAAAGAAAGTCAGTTGCAAAATACCCAAAGCAGTCAGAACAAACCCAAAATGAACAAATAGAAATCTAAGAAAATGCATAAAGCCATGTAAAGAAAGAAAAACATTTTGATGAACATCCAAATCAAGCAGAAAATGATCAACAAACCCATAATCAAGATATAGACATCTGAAAGTGCACACAGCAAAGACACAGAAACAATTGATTAACATCACTGACAAAACATACAGACACAATTGTTCTGGTATCCGGACCAAGGACCATTTCAGCTGGCAAGCAGGTGGATGACCAACAACATGTGATGGGGATACAGAGAAGGGGAAAAGAATCAAGAGAAGAGCAGGAAACCAGAAAATCACCAAGGAAGAGATGCAAGGATAGAGGACTTTGAAAGACTGGGAAAGATCATGAACTTTGCAAGAAGGACAAGGAACAGGAGTTGTAAGACTAGTGCAGTGATAGCACAAAAACACATTAACATCACACAATAGGGAAGATTGCATCCACATTACATAAAACTCATCAAGGAAGAGAATCTACAGTCAACTCAAGAAGCTAGACAACAGGAAATGAAGAAAGGGTAAGTATGTGCATCCATACTACACAAAAAGGACATGAAACCCAACACAAACTGATAACTAGCAAACACTGTGTGTAAATAAGCAAGTGTCAAAAGACTGGATTGTACATATGTATAAAAATGTATAAGAATGTACATAAATGTGAATACTTACCAACTCAGGAAGGTCTTAGCCAAGTATAGAGCTGAAAAGCTTTGTAACTTGTTAACAATGGAATGCAGATTGCAAAAAGGATGCATATAGTTTTAAAATCTTGTGAATAATAGAGTAGGCTGTAAATACTTCCAAACCATGTAACTACTAAACATACTAATAGTAGTAGAAATAATTAGGAAAATTGACATTAGGGACAGAGATAGTTAGGGAAAATTCAAAATTCAAGGAAGAAAGAATCAGGGAGAGAATAAGAACATAGGGTTAAGAACCCTTGGCCTTGATATAAAATAGTATTGTATTTAAGACATAAAGAGGCAAAACATAGGTAAAGTAATAGTTAAACATAAAAGAACATTTGTTTTATTGTTATTGCATTAAGAATAGAGCAAGTAGCTAAGTAGAAATAAGTTAAGGATATTGTTTAATAAGCTTAGACATTAAACTAGCTAAGAATTTGTTAAGCATAGGAATTGCTATGTTGCAAAACTTTGATATTGTATTCATTAGGAAAAGTCCATTGATTGTTGCAAAATTGTTTCACGTGTTAGAAATATGTATTGGAACCTTGTATTCCTTTCCCTTCCCTTACCAACTTTCCTAGCCCACCTTAGCAAAGTATAGAAATGCTAATTAATATAGGATAAGATAATTTTAGGACTTTTTTTTTATTTTTGGGGAGGGAGGAGGAATTAAGAATAGAAAGGGAATAGATAGAGTAGATGGAACATACATGGTCACTCTGGTGGACGGTCCACAAGACAAAAATGGGGGATTCTGTAAGTGTGGAATTGGGGTAAATCAAGAATCACTAAGCACTTATCTTGGAAGGGATCTGGAAGCCAACCCCATGGAACCCTGAGAGAATTCCGTTTGGGAGGGGCCAACAGCAAAAGGAGTTTGGAGGAGTCTTTCTCAACTGTCACTTCACTCCTGACTAGACTGGGACCCTGAGGGGTTGGTTCTTTGGTTGGGAGGTTTTGATTTTGGGTGGATCCTGAGTGAATTGGGTTCCTCTGTACTTTTATTAGTGATTATTGGGAGATCACAACTACTAACATCAATTCCTACTATCTTCATTTTCCAACAAAGAAGACATTGAACAGCAATTCTCCTCTTTGGCCGGAGAGCTCTAACTCTTGGGGGAATGGGCTTGAATGAGGGGGGTTCCCTTCCCTGATCCTGCTTGAATCAATTGATCCTGTTAACTTCCCTCTTATATTATTTTAGAAATATTTGATAGGAGATTGTAGGGGGAAGAGAGAGTTAGCTACTGTGACCAACCCACAGAAGAAATCCAGAGTTGCTCCCTTGGGGAGAAGACATAGCTGATAGTGAAGTTCATCCTTTCCCTCCTTCCTTGATTCCCCTATACTTTTTTCCTCTGTACCCTGAATTTAATTTATCATTTAATAAACCCCTGATAGTTCAGTACTTAGAGTCTCAAGCAGTTACATTGAGGGGGTGAGGTGACTGATCTTGGGGCTGAGGGGCAGCCATTACCTGACTCCATCTTGAGGGGTAAAGCTACTTGAACTTAGGAGTGGGGGAGTCTTGTCTCAACAGTGCTGGCTCTGAGGGTGGGATCCAGCCCATTAGGGTCACAACTGAACCCCAACGCCTTCCTTCAACATCCCCACTATAGCTTTGCTAGTTTGGGAACCTTTTTGAGTTTATTCCCTCATAGGTCTTCTCTGGGGTGGTGGTGAGTGATTAGCTGATCTGGCCCACTGAAAGCTAACAAGGGCGAGTCTAGATACACACACCCCTACCATCAATACTCACCCTCATACACTAGACATCTCCACTGAGTCAACTAATCAAATGCATTTCAAGCAGGTACATCAGAAAGTGTTATGGAGAAACATGTCCATACCATGTGGCCATTACCAGAGAGAGTCATATCAACCACTGCCTTGGGGGAAAGAGAAAATAGGAGGAGCTTCTTTACCTATACCTTGACCAGATGGATACTTAACTTTGGAAGTTTTAAAGATTTAGATTGCTCACTGGAACCTCAGCAGTGACCCTGAAATAGCAACAGCAGGTGGCTGTTTGCCTCAGTTGCTGAAGATAAACTAGATACATGAGGAAAGGGTATTTGAACGAGCCTAGGAGAAAGCAATAATTACTAGTGGAATAGTAGGAATAATTAGTACAAAATATCTCTCCCAAAGTTTGTGATTAATTCTCTCATAACTACATTAAATATCTGGGGGAAACTGGTAAAGGGGTGACTTACTGATTCAGTTTCCCGGGAGATCTTGTTTTCCTTTTGTGAGATACTCATGAATACCCCCTGGAGACAATTATTGCTTTCTCCTAGGCTCGTTCAAATACCCTTTCCTCATGTATCTAGTTTATCTTCAGCAACTGAGGCAAACAGCCACCTGCTGTTGCTATTTCAGGGTCACTGCTGAGGTTCCAGTGAGCAATCTAAATCTTTAAAACTTCCAAAGTTAAGTATCCATCTGGTCAAGGTATAGGTAAAGAAGCTCCTACAAGTTAGAGCTAGAATTGGGGAAGTATTCCCAGAGCAAGCACTATACAAGCAAGCATGACATTTCCTGTCCTCAAAGAACTCACATTCTGATGTGATAAGAAAATGCATGACCTCTCTGAAAAGTGGGGTGTATAATATAGGTACTCTGCAGCATAGAATGAAAGGCTATTCTTAAGGCCTGAGTCTAAGTTTCAGTAGGGGAAAGATCCTAGTCAGAGTGCAGATGAGACGATTTGTATATGTAAACAAATATGTATATTTGTATATGTAAATATGCATATTTACACATGTAATTATGCATGCAACCTCCTATTAATAGTCTCCTGACCACTACAGGCCATGAAAGATTCAGTTGAGATTCAGGACACCATAGCATCACATGCAGTAAGAGCAAATAAAAATACAGATATGTGTATACACCACCCATGTATTTTCATATGTGTGGGGTTTTTTTTTTATCATTTACCACTGACTGAATAGAGTGCAATGGGACCACACCTGAAAAAAGGCCCCAGAACTCATGACTCCATGACTTCAACTCCCATGACTCTAGACTTCAATATGCATCAGTAAATAACATCCAAATACATCCAAATGACATCCAAATGCAATACTGAGAAAAGGCTAATCTGGTGTTATACTGCTTAGGCTTCTGTACATGACTACCTATATAGTTCTTTTCATCTCTGGACAATAGCAATATTACAATGGAAATTACAGTGAAAAAAATAATCAGAAACATATAAATATGATGTAAGTCAGAAATGATTAAAAGGTAAATAGAAAGTGAATCAATAACACTATGTTCCAAGTTTGTATAAACCTAAATATGAAATCCTTTTCCTTTAGACATACTTCAGAGAGATTTTGGCAGAGGCTGAGCATACATTATTTTATTTTACTCTGTTTTCCAGATGAACTGGACAAATTTTCAACATATAAAATCTGTTCTTACTGATTGTATTATCTATGGTGAAAAATATGGAGATTATAGATATATTCTGATTTATTACATTGAAGAAGGATAATATAAAGAAATTATCATTGATCATAAAGTCAGAGACCTAGTAAAACTAGATTGCAAAATGAGAAGGATGGACCAGATGATCCTCTCAGGCGTATGCTAACTCAAAAGTCCCATGAAATTTCTTAGTGCTGCCCTACTTTTCTCTCTACCTTTCCCTTCAGAGCACAGCCCTTATTATAATCAGAAAATTCTTTTCTCTGGAAGAAAATCACCTGTTTCCTTCTAACAAACTACTTCTTCAAGGGGTAAGAGTCACTGATCACTCTTTCTGCTTATTATTATTCAGATTCCTGACTATTCATGTTTAAAGGACAAGAAAAGGGAAGACAGAGGATCAGATACAGAAACTGTATAGCCTAGAATACTCAGGGAAGACTACAAGGTACAACTGCATTCCACATTTCCTTCTTTTTTTGGAATCTGGCATTATGTTGGCCTTACAGTTTGCCAGTGGATGGCTGAGTTCTCCAGCCTTAGGAAGTTGTCAGAACCATTAGGATAGTAACAAAACCCCATCCCCAAGGAAAACTGCATAAATAGCACTATAGCACCACCAATCTATGAGAGGTATAGCAGCAGCCCAATGGAAATAGGTTCTACAGCAGCAAACAGCAGAAACCATTCCACAATCTATAAATGCCATTGTAGGGATTATCTATGGAAACACAGCATGCTGAGTGAATATAGGCTGCCACCACTATGCCTAAGAAGAAGCTTTTGTTAAAAAAGGAAAACCAGAGAACTTGTTCAAGACACAACTCAGCAAAGAGCTCTGAACAGGCCTGGCCAGGACTTTTGCTCTAGTTAGTCAGCCAGCTGGGAGATAGAGACAAATGAATATTACTCTACTGAATTATTCAGATGATCTTCTTCACTACTGAATAAAACATTGATGAGGCTACTTTTGAAGTGCTTTATATTGATAATCCTATTGCCCAAAAGGAGCTAGTGAGATTTTCAGGTGGAGGCTGCCTAGGAGGGTGGGGGAAGGTGGGAAGAGAAGAGAATAGGACAAAATATGGAAAATAAAAGAGAAGGGGTTTTTGTAAATTAATAAATGTTAATTAATGCTGTAAATTCAAAATCATTTCTGCTACCTCTAGACCTAACATGTTATTCCTATGTTGGCAAAACTGCTTCATGAAAACCATTAGGTGCAAAGAGCCATCAAAATAAAAACATGATTTCTGTCCTTTATGAAATCTATCAATTTAATACCATTTGAAAGGACAGTAAGACCAAATCCTTATGTGTGTGTATATATATACATATATATATAATGCCTTCTTTCAGTACATATCTATTCTATACCACATAAACAAATCCTATTATTAAATTCTAGTACCCTTCCTGAAAGACAAGTTACCTCAAAATTCAATTTCAAATCAAGATGTTCAAATAATAATTCTCAACTAATAGGGATCTTGTTGAGCTCTTCAGCATACACACAACACATACAGAGAAAGACACACATCAGATAAGTGTTAAAGGGTTATTTGGTAGAAATAGGACAGAAATCAAACATCTCATTGAAGCTGTCCCCATCTATATATTTTTATTCCCAAACTAGCCATGGCATCCATATCTTTATAATCGAATTAGCTTACCCTGAATTAAAACACCCTATTTCAATCTTTTGCAGGTACAACATGCTTAGTTCTCTAAAACGGCATTTAGGGTGGAGCTTAACCGTCTTCCCATTGCTTTCGCAGATAGGTTAAATGTTCATATAAAGATTGATTTTCCATGTAACAGAAATTATGTTATTCGTATATAATAAATCAGGCTCCCTTGGGCATTCCAGCTATTCCTAACAAACATAAAAGCATTAATAAATAAAGTAGCCTGCAATGCAGATAAGACACTGGAAACAAAATCATAAGGGAAAATGGACATGGGTAGTGGTTTTCTTATTACCTGATGCCTCTAGGGGAGAAAGAGGATGGTAATAGTACTTTCTCTCCTTAGGTACAATAACAGCAAGGTGGTTCCAGGTGGTTTTCAGCGTTTTCCTCGGGTATTGCCAGTCAATTCTCTGTCCTTTTCCATAGCTCAGCACCCGCATCCTAAGGAAGGGAAAGGACTGCAGCTGTCTCTGCCGCCGACGCCCGCCGCTGCAGCAGCCGCCTGCTGCCGTCTCTGCTGCCTTCAGGTTGGGTTGGGTGGTAAGACGGACAGATAGCCCCAAGGAAACGAGCGGTTCAGCATCTAGGGAGCAGGCCAAGAAGGGCGGCTGCACAAGCACACTCACACACGCATGCACGCACACACACACTCACATGCACATACACATACACAGGAGCGCGCTCACACACTCTCACATACACTCATACACACAGGCGCGCTCACGGAGCATAGAACTGCATAGAGGAGGGAGGGAGGAAGCACTACTGACTCCTCTGCACAATCCTCTTCCGTGCACAGCAGAATCAAGCATCTGGAATACATAACATTTAAGTCACGTTTCCTTCTAGTAGGAGGCCAACTTAAATCCACCTAAGACTAGAGCCAGGAACATTTGGGAGGCAAGGGATGAGAAAGAGAATCCTGTATAACTGTTTATAAAAGCAGTTTTAAATGAGATATTCAAGACCTCCGGTTAAAAATGGCTGAACTTTTGGCAGCAATTTCTATGAAAAAGAACGTACGTCTTTCTAAATAAACCATATAAGTCTATAGATGTAGGAAACAAAGTGGGTCAAAAGACCCTCCATTGACCTTGCGATATTCTTTCAAGCCTCGGTGGAAAGCTGTCGAGAGAGAGAGAGAGAGAGAGAGAGAGAGAGAGAGAGAGAGAGAGAGAGAGAGAGATTTCCAAAGAAGGTACTAGAATCTGTGACACCAAAAGGACCTGGATATCCTCATCTGATTTCCCCCACAATCCAAGCATGTATCAGAATCATAGATTTGTTTTGGAGCAGTCTAATCAACAGTATCTATAGATAAGTACACAGGCAAATAGATTTTCTAGGAATAGGTTCACAAAGCATAAGATAAATTGAATCTCAGAAATATTAAACAGCCGATTTGGGGAAACTGGAGGCCAAGCAAAGGGAAGATTATTAAAAGATTTCTTTTCTTCCTTTTTTCTTGAATGCTTCCAAAAGGTTTTTCTTGTCTGCTCCACCCCCATCCAATTGTACTTTCATTTTTTTTCTGATATAACTGACCTTTCAAAATAAGTGGGTTGGCTTAGTAACCCCAAACTCCCAGAAGGATCCCCTATGATCTGTCTACAGAGAGACCATTCACATTCTCTAAAAAAGAAAAGGGAAAAAAATTCGCCCAAACCTCCGTACTGTCTGCATCAATTCGACACCTTCCTACACACAGCCTACACACGGCGCCTCTCCAGGGTTTTTTTGTTTGTTTGTTTTTTTGTTGTTGTTTTTTCCGTTTCTAAAGAAAATCGGTGTCTAAAGCTGAGGTTCCCCAGCCCTTGGCAAAAGAGAAAGCTTGTTGTAAGATGCTCCCTTTAGTTTCCTCTGCTAGGGTGAACTCCCGAGCCATCCTCCTCCCTGTGGCGCATTCAAGCAGCTGCAGTTTTAGCAGTCTCAGCCAGAATAGCTGTGTTCCTCTCTGAAGCATGAAGGCGTTTTTTGCAGACTGGTGTTCTCTACAAATAAAAGCCCCAGCTCAGTCCCAGAAGTCGCTATCTTCTCTGCAGTAAAGGAGGTGAAGCAAGTGACCAAGTGGTGGAAATGGGAGGAGTAAAATCAAATCACCACTGCATTAGCCCTTCTTTAGTTTGTGCCCCTCCTTTTCTTTCCCACCCTCATGCTGGCAGTGTTAAAACTGCCAAATTCTAGTCTCCAAATCTCTAGGTGGGAGTGGTGTGGAAGTATTGAAGTGTGGGGCAGAGAAGGTAAAACGAATATGTACTTCCACTGTTGTTTCTTTTCAATTCTTTACTAACGAAATTATTGTGCAGCTATTGCCCTTTGATAAAGAAATATTACTCTACCTGGGTAACGCCCGAAGAAGAGTATCAGCCTCAACAAAAGGAAACAAAAGGAGTGGAAACTGAGATGGAAAAAAGAGGCTTGCAAGAGCATGCACACGGAAGGTTCTCTTCCAGCTTTCTTTTTTTTTTTTTCCTTTTATAAACTGGAGAGGGTTGATAATATTTTTTTCCAACTTTACAGATATTCAACTTTGTTTCAAGAAAATAGCAAAGCTAGGATAGTAATATAAGGTCTTCTGCTCAAGGGAAAATAGATTTAATGCCAGAAGTGCGCCTGGCCAGACTACGGTTTAGCACCGGATAGGGAATGAAAAGATAGACACGAAGAAATAGAAAGCAGCTGAGGCTTTATCTTGAACAGAGGAGGACTCTGGAATTTCAAGCTATGAAGACTCTTTTCCATTACCCGCCCCCCCCCCCAACTTTTCCAAAAGCTCCATTTTTTCCTTTCTTCCTCTCTTCCTGGAACCAACTCTTCATTCAATTGAATTTTAGAAAAGCTAAAATTCCCTTCTTAGGTCATTCCACTTATGGGGAAACAAGTAGTCTATCTTTTTTTCCTCAGAGACACTTCAAGGTTTGGGACAATCGTTCATTGATCACTTCCCGAAATGAACATACCATAATAAACTGGAAAAATTATGATAGAAATATGAGTTTATAAATCTGACTGGAGTCAATGGTTGGGGATTGCCTCTTCAGATCTTTTGGATTGTAAACGCCCCCTTTTAGTGGTAGGAATATCATGTTGTTCTGGTTATTAAGGAATCCTCTACCAGCCTTCTTTCTTCTCACCTGAGGAAAAGAAAGCCCACACACAGCTTCCATAGTTGACCCTGTCAGTGTACAATGGAAGGATAGACGGTAAATATTAACTCTAGTTTTTCTCTTACCTCCTCCCAAACTCCCTAATCCCTTCAATCCCGTCCGGTCTTGGTTCAAGTTGGTTAGAAGCAAGGGTCCATTAAGGTTTACAGATGTGCAGAATTTGGACGGAGAGTCTCTGGAAGAAAGTAGCATTAACAAAAGGAATCTGTGTTCAAGTAAGTGTCCTTGCTCCTCTTTGCAAAGTGAGTTGTGGGGCGTAGAGTTACACCTCCTACCACACGACCTAGCAAGTTGATTTGCATTAGAGGACTCTATATCTTAAAGCGCTAAATAGCTCAAGATAAAAAGAAGGTGGACTTCTCCAGTGGCAGTAGCAAAGATCTGTTTAGTAACATTGCAATTGTTTCCAATCTGATTTTGTTGTTGTTTTTTCTGGAAGACTGAACTAGAAGAAGTCCTTGAGCTGGGGAAAGTAGACTCAAAAATAGGACAATGAAGTTATAGAACCTTCCCTTTTGATTTATTTAAAATTTAGCTGTTTCGGAGATTTCTTTTAGAGATGCCAGAGCCTGTGCCAGAGCATTCTTTTCATTACTCCAGGACACGCACTTCCTAGTACTTCGAAAAGAAGCAGACTGGGAAGAAGAAGCTGGGGGAGGCTGAGCAATTTCTTCTGGATACTGTCGCATTTCTGTAATAGTATATAGTATTTCTGATCTTCCACCTGAAATAGATTAATTCAGAGGGGCAAGAAGAAAAAAAAAAAGCTTGTGGTAAGAAAAGTTGAAAAGTATATTTAAATGAGAGACTTTGATTCATTTATTTTTCCAATTTTGCCCCTTTGTTTTGACAAAACAATGTATGTACTACTGGCCATCTGGACTTGGGAGCAACAAAAGTTTTCAGACTATCATCCTAACCATAAAGAAAAAAATGAGAAATCATAAATATGTAAACATGTTAACATTCACATTTTGTGGTGGGCAATGATGAAGATTTGTGGTGGTAGGCTTTCTTTACTTTTATTTAAGGATTAATCTAGTTAGGATCTTGGGGTTTTATTGCTTTCTTTTTTGATCAAAAATAACCCTGTGCAAGGTGCAGCTAGGTGGCTTAGTGGATTGAGAGCCAGGCCTAGAGAGGGGAGGTCTTGGTTCAGATCTAGCCTCAGATATTTCCTAGCCATATGACCCTGGACAAGTCACTTAATCCCCATTGCCTAGCCTTTACTGCTTTCCCACCTTGGAACCAATACACAGTATTCCTAGAATAGATGGAAGGTAAAATTAAAAAACACACACACACACACACACACACACAAAACAATAACCCTGTGAAGTTTGTCTTATTTCCCCCATTTTTCACTTTGAGGAAACTGAGGCTGAGTGGGCAATGTATCTGCTATAGATCAAACTGCTTAGTGAATGTCCAAATCAAAATTCAGATTCAGTTCTTCCTGACTTCCAAGGCCAGCACTTTATCCAGTGTGCCACCCAGTTGCCTAATAATTAAGGAAGCTTGAGTCAGCATGACTTTCTAGGAAATCAGAGTTGTGAGTTCCTTGGAATGTACAAATATGAGGTGAAAATGGAATCTCTTTAGCAGTTCTGCAAAATGTTTTATGCTTTAATAGTTTAAGCATCAATTTCCTAGGTGAACAGGAAGTAATTTGTTGCTGTTTTGTATTTAAACCTTTGTTCATATAAGTTATGAAGTCTTTTGTATTTTAAAAGCATGCATTTTATGATGGAAGAAATAAACATACTTAATATCTACTTTTTCTAGAAGTGAATCTGTTCATCTTTTGGGAAGATACTCCAGGCTTGAAACAAACATTGGTTTTGTTTTAGAGATTTTCCCCAGAATATTATTGTGAGAGCAGTTTAGGGTAATTACTGCAGGATTTTACCTGGTTAGCTTGAATCCATATTCTGGGTCCTTTAAGTAGGAAAACACCTAGATTTGGAGTTGCCACTGTAAGAGAATTTTCTATTTTTCATATCAACTAAAGTTTTTTAGTTCCTATGTAAGTTTAATCTTTCTGCCAGGTTTTCTAATGTCAATTTCAAATATAAATTATGCATACATATTAGCATCTTATAACATCCCATATATTTATGACAGCTTCTACTTTTCTATCTTCAGTGTAACATCTGTGTTCTTTTTAAAATTCTGTCCAAAGATATAAAATTTGTACTAAATAATTTAGATAAATAATTATTCTTGTTTTAGACAAATGGTTTTGCACTGTTTTCTCGGGACTAACCAAAATTTTATTGAAAAACCTCAGTGAAATGATAATTTAATACCAGAAATAGATATGTGAATATGTATAAAATTAAATTTATAATAGCAATCATATGAATGATTGGTTATTTTAATTTTTGTTACTATTTATCATAAATCATGAAGTTCAGGTCAAATTTGTTTATGTAGTTATTTCATTTCAGAAGTCTCTTTTATAGATTCAAACGTTAGGTGCAATTGTAGCTTTAATTTATCTTTCTCTTTCTTGAAGCATTATGAAACAATTTAGTTTGAGAGTTTTTGAGTCCAGAGATTGTGTCTATATAAAAAGTTATAGTCACATTTAAAAACATGAGAATTCAATGTTCATTTATTTTGGGGTGTTTTTCTTGTTGTTGTTGTTGTTGTTGTTCTACTTCATAACTTTTCATTATTTTCTAGTCATGAGGGTAGAGCCTGCCTCAGAGACTGGACAGTCAGGATTCAAGACCTATCTCTGACATAAACATGCTATGTGACAATTCACCTTAGCTCTCAATGCTGCTTACAGAAAGGCATTGCTGGAAGGCATTTTCTTATTTTTGAAGGCTTGGCAAGGATCCTAAAAAACTGGACAATTGGCCCCTGATAATCCTTCTAATTTTGTTGGAGTGTTAATCAGTGTCTTTTAATTGCTCTTATGAATTTGAAAAATAAATTGGGAGGCATAGATAGGGATGCAGGCTTGCCCTACAAACAACTATTTTGATGATTGATTAGCTGTTCAGTGTAATATTTTTGGGGTGCTACAATAAGGCAAAATACATTAAAGCAATACAGCCCCCTGGAAATTATTCAGTGCTGACAGTACCTGACAACTAATATGGGCCAACCATAAGAATGCAAGAAAAATACCCCTAACATATTACAATATTTGCCATAACACAACTGAAAAAAAACAACTTGTCAGTTATAGGCAAGGGTTTCATACTGCTTTTTTCAAAATCCTTTTTAATAGTGAATTTTAAAATAATAAAAAAGAAGTATTCAAATATTTTGTTGCAAAAAGAGGGCTTCAAAGGAAGTGAGTTAAAGTGTATTAAAATTTTTAAAAGGAAGAGGTAGTATACAAATTTTAAAAGTAATATTCTCAGCTCCAAGTTATACAATTGCATATTACTGACTAAGGAGAAGAACTGTAAAAAATAACTTCATTCTTAAACCCAGATTGTGGTAAATAAGAAGAGAAACTAAAGTTTTACTTAAATCTGAAAAGAGAAAACCTGAAGAACCTAAAAATTTTGAAAATGTTCACTAAACAAAAACTCCAGAAATGCTACCTTAAAAATGAAGTAAATACCAAAAATAATGCTGACATCTTGAATGGTTTTGAAATGAAAATGAACATATTGAGACTGGAATTTTAAAAGGCATTTTTTTAGTTTAATGTCATAAATCCAAATAAAAAACCAACGATGCCAAAACAGAAATTCAAAAAAGCTGATATCTGTTATAACCATAACGAATAGACACATTCTACCACAGTATTGGATAATGTAAAAACTTTTTAAAACTAAAATGAACAAAAATGGATCTTAAGACTTCCTGGTTAAGATGGCAGGAGAGTAAAAAGCAGCTACTTAACCTCTCCTAACCGAAACATATAGGACTCCTCAAGAAGACATAAAAACAAATCTAGAGGAATGAAGGGACCCCACAACAGAGCGCAGCATTGGAGGTACGTAGAATCTGGGCATTTCCATGCTATAAAGGGGTGAAAAAGCTCTCACTAAAATGCGAGCTGAGCAACCCACTCCCCCAACCCCCACCACCTACAGAGCCAAAGCCAGCGTAAAAGAGTTAGAGCAAGTTTGGGGCATGCATTAAGTCCTTGGCAGCCACCTGGGGTGACCAGGGCCTACTCCTGAGAGCAGCAAGACTTAAGACCCCAAGAGGCTAAAGAACGCACGGACATTGAACACTGACCCTGAGTGCGGGCACGAGTGCGGGAGCAGACACAAGCACAGACACAGATCCTAAGCACAGGCAAGGACTTGGATACTGAGCGCAGGCTCGGACCGTGAGTGGGGACCCAGTGCAGTGGGGTGCATGACTGTGGAAGCAGCTCCCTGAGACTGTTAAAGGAGCCTCGGGCAGAGGAACAAACAAGGAGACCACCAGGAGGCTTGACCCTGAGAACGACTAGACCTGAGAGCTCAGGAGCCTAAAGAGCACAGATAGACCCTGAGTGTGAGGATAAACCTGAGAGGAAGCAGGGCTAACAATGGCAAGCCAGAGACAAGAACCCCAAAAGAGAAAGATCATCAAGAAGAAATCTGTAACACTCGACAACTTTTACACAGAGAAAATCTAGACAACAGAGCAAATAGCAGAGGAGAACAAACAAATAATCATATCCAAACCTTCCCAAAATAATGAAAACTGGCCACAAGCTTTTGAAGAGTTCAAATCTGAGATGATGAGAAAGACAGAAGAGATCTGGCGAGAGAAGTGGGAAATAGCTAAAAAGGAAATTAACAGGTTAAGAGACAGAAACTCCCAATTGGAGAAAGATGCCCCAAAATCAAATGAAATGGTAAGCAAATTGGAAACCAAAATATGGGAAGAAAATAAAAGTTTAAAAGGCAGAATTTTGAAATTGGAAAGTGAGGCTCAGAAATCAAATGAACTGATGAGCAAAATGGACACCAGAAATGACCAGATTGAAAAGGAAAACCAGTCCCTAAAGTCTAGAATTGAGCAATTAGAAACTAATGATCTCTCAAGATAGCAAGAACAAATAAAACAAAGTCAAAAGACTGATAAAATAGAAGGAAACATGAAATATCTAAATGAGAAAGTGACAGACAAAGAAAACAGGTCTAGAAGAGACAATCTGAGAATCACTGGTCTTCCTGAAAAAGCAGAAATTAATAGAAATTTGGACTCCATACTAAAAGAAATTATTCAGCAAAATTGCCCTGAAGTTCTACAACAAGAAGGCAATATAGACATTGAAAGGACCCATAGATCACCCTCTACACTAGACCCAGAAAAGACAACCCCCCAGGAATATAATAGCCAAATTCAAGAGCTTCCAAGTAAAAGAAAAAAATTTTACAAGAAGCCAGAAAGAGACAATTCAGATATCAAGGAGCACCAATCAGGATCACACAGGATTTGGCAGCCTCCACGCTAAAAGACCGCAAAGCTTGGAATATGATATTCAGAAAGGCAAGAGAACTGGGTCTACAACCAAGGATCACCTACCCATCAAAACTGACTATATACTTCCAGGGGAAAGTTTGGGCATTCAACAAGATAGAGGATTTCCAAGTATTTGCACAAAAAAGACCAGGACTACATGGAAAGTTCAAAATCCAACCACAAAAATCAAGAGAAAAATGAAAAAGTAAATAAGAAACACAGGGGAAAGAAGGAAAACTCTTATTTTTTAAATTTGCCTATTTAAGGCCTTCAATATGATCTAATTGTTGGTATTCCTATGTAGAGAAATGTTATGTATAATTCTCTGTAAGGAACTCTATTCACTATTATAGTATTCACTATTATAGTAATTAGAAGAATTCTTCAGAGGGAGAGTTTGGAAAACTAAGTGGGCTAAAATGATATGGGGGTGGGAAAGATGGAGGTGAACACTAGAGAACACCAAGAGAAACTTGAATAAATAAGAAAAATAGGATACTCTATTACACACAAAGAGGGCATGGGAAGGGGGAGGGATGAATACTATTATAAGAAGGAGAGGAAGAGAGCATTAAGAGGTAATATTTAGACCTTACTCTCAGTGTAATTAACCCTAAGAGGGAAGAGTAGCTTTATCCATCAGGATATAAAACTCTATCCAACCCTACTGAGAAAGTCAGAAGGGAAAAACCAAGGAGACCAGGGGAGTGGGGAGGTCATAAAAGTGAGGGGAGAAGAATGGGGAGGGAATTCATTAGGCCTTAAAAATAAATAGAGAGGAATAATAAGGGAGGGGGTAGAAAGGGAAGTAAATCAAGGGAGGGGACAAGGGTTACTGGCATAAAGCAAACCACTGGTTTAAAAGGAAATAGGGTAAGAAGAAGGGGTAGAACTAGGAGAGGATAGCAAAATGTTGGCGAATACACAACTGATAATTATAACTCTGAATGTGAATGGGATGAACTCACCCATAAAAAGGAAGCAAATAGCAGAGTGGATTAGAAACCAAAATCCTACCATATATTGTCTACAAGAAACACATATGAGGCAGGTAGACATACACAAGTTTAAGGTTAAGGGCTTGAGCAAAATCCTTTGGGCATCAAATGAGAAAAAGAAGGCAGGAGTGGCTATTAAGATTTCTGACAAAGACAAAGTAAAAATAGATATGATTAAAAAAGACAGGGAAAGTCATTACATCCTGATTAAAGGCAGTATAGACAATGAAGAAATAACATTGCTCAATATGTATGCACCAAATGACATAGCAATCAGATTCATAAAGGAGAAACTGGCAGATTTAAAGAAGAAAATAGATAGTAAAACCATACTAGTGAGAGATCTAAATATCCCTGTTTCATATCTAGATAAATCAAACCAAAAAATAAATAAGAAAGAGGTAAGAGAGGTGAATGAAGTCCTAGAAAAATTAGATTTAATTGATATGAGGAGAAAAATAAGTAGGGACAAAAAGGAATACACCTTCTTTTCAGCTGCACATGGTACATTCACAAAGATTGACCATGTAATGGGACATAGAAACATTGCAAACAAATGCAAAAGAGCAAAAATAATAAATGTAACCTTCTCAGACCATAAAGCAATAAAAATAATAATTAGTAAGGGCACTTGGACAGACAAATAAAAACTAATTGGAAATTAAATAATATGATTCCCCAAAACCAGCTAGTCAAAGAAGAAATCATAGAAACAATCAACAATTCCATTGAAGAGAATGACAATGATGAGACATCCTACCAAACCCTGTGGGATGCAGCCAAGGCAGTACTCAGGGGAAAATTTATATCCTTGAGTGCATATATTAACAAATTAGGGAGGGCAGAGATTAATGAATTGGGCATGCAGCTTAAAAAATCAGAAAGCGTGCAAATGAAAAATCCCCAGACGAAAACTAAATTAGAAATACTAAAAATTAAGGGAGAAATTAATAAAATTGAAAGTAAAAGAACTATTGATTTAACAAATAAGACTAGAAGCTGGTATTTTGAAAAAACAGATAAAATAGACAAAGTACTGGTCAATCTAATAAAAAAAAAGAAAAGAAGAAAACCAAATGGACAGTATCAAAGATGAAAAGGGAGACCTCACCTCTAATGAAGGGGAAATTGAGGCAATCATTAAAAACTAATTTGCCCAATTATATGGCAATAAATATAGCATTCTAGGAGATATGGATGAATATTTACAAAAATACAAATTTCCTAGATCAACAGCAGAAGAAGTAGAATAACTAAATAATCCCATATCAGAAAAAGAAATTGAACAAACCATCAAAGAACTCCCTAAGAAAAAATCGCCAGGGCCTGATGGATTCACAAGTGAATTCTATCAGAACATTCAAAGAGCAACTAATCCCAATGCTATACAAATTATTTGATACAATAAGCAAAGAAGGAGTCCTACCAAACTCCTTTTATGATACAAATATTGGACTGATTCCAAAGCCAGGGAGATCAAAAACAGAGAAAGAAAACTACAGACCAATCTCCCTAATGAATATAGATGCAAAAATTTTAAATAAAATATTAGCAAAGAGACTCCAGCAAGTGATCAAGAGGATCATCCACCATGATCAGGTGGGATTTATACCAGGAATGCAAGGTTGGTTCAGCATTAGGAAAACCATCCACATAATTGACCATATCAACAATCTAACAAACAAAAATCACATGATTATTTCAATAGATGCTGAAAAAGCCTTTGACAAAATACAGCATCCATTCCTATTGAAAACCATGGAAAGTATAGGAATAGAAGGAGGACCTTTCCTAAAAATAATAAAGAGTATATACCTAAAACCATCAACAAGCATCATATGCAATGGGGATAAATTAGAAGCCTTCCCAATAAGATCAGGAGTGAAACAAGGATGCCCATTATCACCTCTATTATTCAACATAGTACTAGAAACACTAGCAGTAGCAATTAGAGAAGAAAAAGTAATTGAAGGTATCAAAATAGGCAACAAGGAGACTAAGCTATCACTCTTTGCAGATGCTATGATGGTCTACTTAAAAAATCCTAGAGAATCAACTAAGAAGCTTGTAGAAATAATCAACAACTTTAGCAAAGTTGCAGGATACAAAATAAATCAGCATTTCTATATATTTCCAACACATCACAGCAGCAAGAGGTAGAAAGAGAAACACCATTTAAAATCACCCTAGACAATATAAAATACTTAGGAATCTATCTAGCAAAACAAACACAGCAATTATACGAAAACAACTACGAAATACTTTCCACACAATTAAAACTAGATCTAAACAAGTAGGAAAATATTGATTGCTCATGGGTAGGATGAGCTAACATAATAAAAATGACCATTCTACCCAAATTAATTTACATATTTAGTGCCATACCTATCAAACTACCAAAAAACTTTTTTAATGAATTAGGAAAAACTATAACAAAGTTCATTTGGAATAACAAAAGATCAAGAATATCAAGGGAAATAAGGAAAAAAATGTGAAGGAAGGGGCCTAGCAGTACCAAATATTAAACTGTACTATAAAGCAGCAGTCATCAAAAAAAATATGGTACTGGCTAAGAGACAGAAGAGAGGATCAATGGAATAGACTTGGGGTAAGTGACATCAGCAAGACAGTCTATGATAAACCCAAAGAGCCCAACTTTTGAGACCAAAATCCACTATTTGACAAAAACTGCTGGGAAATTTGGAAAACAATATGGGAGAGAATAGGTTTAGATCAACATCTCACACCCTACACCAAGATAAATTCAGAATGGGTGAAGGACTTGAATATAAAGAGGGAAACTATAAATAAGTTAAGTGAACATAGAATAATTTACTTGTCAGATCTCTGGGAAAAGAAAGATTTTAAAACCAAGCAAGAGTTAGAGAAAATTACAAAATGTAAAATAAATTATTTTGATTATATAAAACTAAAAAGCTTTTGTACAAACAAAAACAATGTAGCCAAAATCAGAAGGGAAACAACATATTGGGGAAAAGTCTTTATAACAAAAAACTCTGACAGGGGTCTAATTACTCAAACATACAAGGAGTTAAACCAATTGTATAAAAAATCAAACCATTCCCCAATTGATAAATGGGCAAGAGACATCAATAGGCAATTTTCAGATAAAGAAATCAAAAGTATCAATAAGCACATGAGAAAGTGTTCTAAATCTCTAATTATTAGAGAAATGCAAATCAAAACAACTCTGAGGTATCACCTCACACCTAGAAGATTGGCTAAAATGAAAGAAGGGGAGAGTAATGAATGTTGGAGGAGATGTGGCAAAACTGGGACGTTAATGCATTGCTAGCGGAGTTGTGAGCTGATCCAACCATTCTGGCTAGCAATTTGGAACTATGCTCAAAGGTCTATAAAAGAATGCCTGCCCTTTGATCCAGCCATACCATTGTTGGGTTTGTACCCCAAAGAGATCATAGATAAACAGACTTGTAGGAAAATAATTATAGCCATGCTTTTTGTGGTGGCCAAAAACTGGAAAAGGAGGGTATGCCCTTCAATTGGGGAATGGCTGAACAAATTGTGGTGTATGCTGGTGATGGAATAATATTGTGCTCAAAGGAATATTAAACTGGAGGAATTCCATGTGAACTGGAAAGACCTCCAGGAATTGATGCAGAGTGAAAGGAGCAGAGCCAGAAGAACATTGTACACAGAGACCGATACACTGAGGTAAAATAGAATGTAATGGACTTCTGTACTAGCAGCAATGACCCAGGACAATTCTGAGTTACTTATGGAAAGGAATACTACCCACATTCAGAGGAAGAACTACAGGAGTGGAAACACATAAGAAAAATAACTGCTTGAACACATGGCGGATATGATTGAGGATGTAGACTCAAAACTACCACACCAATGCAACTATCAACAATTTAGAAATAGGTCTTGATCAATGACACATGTAAAACCAGTGGAAATACATATCAGTCATGGGGGTTTGGGGGGGGGGGGAACTCGGAGTGTGAAGGGGAAAGTAAGAGCATGAATTATGTAAACATGTTAACTAGGTCAGAATTTGTGATCCAGTTTGTCCAATCAAAGGACTCCAGTAGGAATTATGTCATTGACCTTATAAGAATACACTAAGGAGTTCAGATTCTCTTTCTCTTTTTCTCCTTGCTGGACCAGAACTTTCCTCACTATGCACAGCAGTCTCTGTTTTTGTCTGGCCTGCCACCCATTTGTGCCTGGCTGTGCTGGCCCTTGCTGCTGCTTGAACTGGGAACTGAAAGCTAAAGAAATGCAACACAGTTTGTAGAGTTTCTGTAGTTAGACTGATTACATTATATCTTTCTCTTTTGGGCTCTCTCTGTCTTGCTTCTCTTCCAGGACCAATCTTTCCTCAATGGGTAGGTACTACTGGCCTTATTTTATCTGGCCTAACCATTTTTCCTGACTTGAGGTTAAAGAAGCCTGGTATCTGGGGCTTTGGATTATCTGGTGGAAAGATCTCCAAGAAGGAGATCTTGGCTACTGGAACCTGGAGGAAAAGAAGTACAGCTCAGCTCCAAGACTTTTAATTAGACTGCTTTTGCTTTCTGTTCCTCACTTTCACTAATAAATAAGTATAATTCAATATATCGTCTCAATGATTAATTGTAATCATTACATATGCTCCCACCAAGATGAAACCCGATGCGGTTAAAGAAAATTTTATGGAGACATTTTCACATTGTGATAATTCAACATCAGACTATACTCTTCTTTCCTTTTTAAAAGGAAAATTTCATTTTGAATTTGAAAATCCATTTCAGTCTTACCCTTATCCTTCAACTGGACTAAAAACAAGGTGTGGGGCTTATCTGGATAATGGGGGTGCCAGTGTACTCTGGGAGGATTCCAGAAACCTCATGGCTCATTGGTATCCTGGAAGACCCTTGATTCTCATCCTACAATGACTCCTGGAGTCTGGAAGACCAGTCTCTGATGGAGACTGAGGTCAAGTCTGTCCAGTAAGAGACAGTGATGTAATGGTGGATGTAAATTATGGATCAAGGATGCTCACAGGTCAGTTTTGACCAAGTAGCTGGAGTAAAACAGAGACAATGTGAGCAGTAAGTTTGGGTTAGCTGGAGACTGGCCATGTGACAGGTGCCTTTTCTTTCTCCAACCTGCTTTTCACTATTTAATAAATAATTATAAATTGATAAACAATCTCCAGAGAATTTTAATTTTAACAACATAAAGACCTTCAACAACCGTATGCCAAAAGAGGACAAGCTTGTAATTCTGGGTGATTTTAATGCCAGATTAGGCACAGACTATCAGATATGATAGGAAGTCCTTGGAAGGGATGAAGTCAGAAACAGCAACCATACTTATTTGTCTGCTTCATGACTCTCTCATCACAAATACTGTTTTCTTTTTCCCTAAATGCAATAAAACTTAAATGGTTGCACTCTCAAAGGAAATACTGGCATTTAGTAGACTATGTCATTGTAAGAAGAAGAGAAAGAAAAGATATAAGAGCTACAAAGGCAATGTGTGGTGCAGAGTTCTAGATCAATCATAGACTTATGATCTCCAAGCTAAACATTTGAATTCAACAATAGTTGTGACCCCATGGCAAGATGCTTACCACAAGACATTGTCAACAGATTACAGCACTTCTCGGTGCTTGGACAGTTTGTAGCTGACCTGGAGGAAAAGCTGAGCTAACACAAAGTTAGGAATAGTGGAGCAGAAAAGGAGAAAATAGCTTTCAGAGATTTGGTGTACAATACCAAATTTACTTATATATGCTACAATACTCACAAACATTAGGATTGGTTTGATGAAAATGATGGGGAAATTCAGAAGCTACCTAATGAAAAACAGAATTCCTTAGGGCTTACTAACAGGCTAAGCTCATCTGTCTTTAAGAAAACTGCATTTAATTCCATCAAAAGTAAAGTGTAAACAAAGCTTAGAGAGATGCAGGATTCTTGGCACAGTGAGAAGGCAGATGCTTCTATGATTCTCTAAAGACTATTTATGGGCCAAAGACCTATAGTGTATCTGAACTACAAAGTGCTAATGGAGTGAATTTCACACTGATGAGTGAAAAAAAAAATCCTAGAGAAGTGGGCTAAAGTGGGCTTAGAGTTCTAAACAGACCTTTCTAACCTTTCTAGCCAAACTTCCAACAGAAGAAGAGATTTTGAATTTCATTAGATTTGTCTTATGTGGCAAAGTGCCTGGTGCTGATTCCATTTCCAGCATTTATTTACAAGTCTGGGGTCCGCTGCTCATACAAAAGCTGACCGAGTCTTCCAAGTAATATGACAATGGTAGGTTATCCCCCAGGAGATGAAGAATGGCTCCATTGTCCACTTCTATAATGGAATATGAAGTAAATTATCCTATGACAATCATCAGTGGTGGTAGTGGAGATGAGGGATCTTTCTCTTAGTCATTGCTAATAAGATTCTTCCAGAGTCTTCTTTCATTTGGAAGAGCTAATGTGGCTTCAGAAAGGGCAAAAGAATGTTTAATATGGTATTTGCTGTCCAACAACACCAGGAGAAATGCCAGGAACAGAGAAAAGTTCTGTATAAAATATTTGTGAACCAAGGCCTTTGATATTGTCAGTCATGAGGACTTGGAGAAGATCATGGAAAAATTTGGTTACATTAAGAAGCTCATGAATATTTTACAAAAGCTCCATGCTTGTATGAATTCTGAATAATGGTTCCCCAGTAATGAAGTATAGTAAAACAGGGATGTATCCTTGCTCCCATACTTTTTGACATAATGTTTTTAGTAATGTCAGCCTTCAATGAAGATGAAAACAGCATCAAGATGAAGCTGGAGAGACTTCAGGCCTAAGATGGCCACAGAGTACTACCAAGGGGCTCTTTCTCCTCACCACCAAACAATGTGAAAAGCCTCAAAAAAAGAAAAGGAGCAAAATCAGATGATCGAAAGGGTGCTGCAGGGTGCTGACTGAAAGGTAAGCAATGTTTAGGCATTTCCACCCTATAAGGGGATAAAACTACTCATACCAAAACGCAAACTGATCACCCCCCCCCCCCCGACTACACCAACCACACCAGAGCCAGAGCAAGCACACCAGAGGGAGAAAAATCACTAGGTTCTTTGGGGAGACTGGCTGAGGACACCTACCCTTGACAAAAGTGAGACTCAGGACCCCAGAAGGCTGAGAAACATGGAGCCTGGGCACAGGGCAGAGAGAGGCTGCCAACAGCAGACACCAGGGAGACCCAAAAAATAGCCTTAGGGAAAACTGCTTAAGGTCCATACACAGAGAGCTGCCTACCCTACTCATGCAGATTTTAGGCTGAGAAGGCAAGAGAAAACTAACCTAGCAATGCCCAGAAATGCCCAAGCTACAAACATAAAAAAAAAAGTCTTTGACTCTGGATAATTTTTACTTAGAGAAAAAACAAACCACAGAGGAGACAGGAGAGAAGGACAAGCAAGTAAACACATCCAAAATTTCCAAAAAAAAATGGAGATTTGTCACAAGCTCTCCAAGAAATCAGGCTGGAATTTGAGAACCAAATTTAAAAAAAAAATAGAAGAAACTTGGCAAGAAAAGAGGGAAATAGTTATTTTCCCTCTCTCCTGTATAAGAAAGTAACAGTTTTAAAGACAAAATTTCACATTTGGAAATTGAGGTCCAGAAATCAAATGAAATGATAAGCAAATTGAAGACCAGAAATGACCTGCTGGAAGCCATGAAAAGCAGGATAGACCAGACCTAAAAGGAAAATCAAAGGATTGTAACCAAAAACAAGTCTTTAAAGAGTAGAATTGGGCAAACAGAAGCTAAAGATCTCACAGGAAAGCAAGAATTAATAAAGCAAAGTCAAAAGTCTAACAAAATAGAAGGAAACATGAAATATCTCATTGAGAAAATGACTGACCAAGAAAACAGGTCTAGAAGAGACAATTTGAGAATCATTGGTCTTCCTGAAAAATCAGAAACAAACAATAACCTTGACATCATACCACAAGAAAATAAGAGGGCAAATTAGACATTGAAAGAGCCTATAGATCACCCTCTACATTAAATCCTCAAAAGACAACCACCAGGAATGTAATTGCCAAACTCAAGAACTTCCAAGTTAAGGAGAAAACATTACAAGAAGCCATAAAGAGACAATTCAGATATCAAGAAATACCAATCAAGATTACACAGGATCTGGCAACCTCCACCCTAAAGGACCGCAAGGCTTGGAATATGATATTCAGAAAGGCAAGAGAATTGGGTCTACAACAAAGGATCTCCTAGCCATGAAAACTAACTATATACTTCCAGGGGAAAGTATGGGCATTTAACAAAATAGAAGATTTCCAAGTATTTATAAAGAAAAGACCAGAACTGAGTGGAAAATTTGATGTCCAAATAGAAAACTCAAGAGAAACATGAAAAAATAAACAAGAAGGGGGGGGGCGGAGAAAATTTTTTAAGGACTTCAGTAGGGTCAAATTATTTATATTCTTATATGGAAAATAATATTTGTAATGCTCAAAAACTGTATTCACTGTCATACTAGATAGAAGAATTATCCATAGGTAGAGGTTGGGGTACTAAGTGATTTAAAATTATATATATATATATATATATATATATATATATATATATGAGGCTGGGGAATAGAAGATGGCACCAAGAGAAACTAGAAGGAATAAGAAAAATAAGATAATTTATACCACATAAAGAGGTGCATGGGAAGGGGAGGGGAAGAATACAATCATAAGAGGAGAGTAAGAAAGTGCTAATAGGTAATACTTAAACCTTCCTCTCAGTGGAATCAGTTCTGAGAGGGAAGAGCAGCTAGATCCATTGAGGTATTGAATTCTGTCTTATCCTACAAGGAAGTTAAGAGGGAAAAACCAAAGGGAGGGAGTGGGATGGGGAGTATAAAAAGGGAGGGAAACAGAGGAGAGAGGGAATTTAATAGACCATAAAGGAAAATAAAAGTGTAATAAGAAGGGAGGAGGTGAGGAAGGGAAGTAAAATAAGGGTGGGGATTAGGGGGACTGATTAAAAGCAAAACACTGGTTTAGAAGGGAATACTGAAATAAGGAAGAGCAGGACTAGGAGAAGAAATCAAAATGATTGGGAATACACAGGTGATAATTATAACTCTGAATGTGAATGGATGAACTCACCCATAAAAAGGAAGCAAATGGCAGTGTGGATTAGAAACCAAAATCCTACCATATGTTGTCTACAAGAAACAAACATGAGACAAGTAGACAGACACAGGATAAAGGTAGAGGGTTGGAGCAAAAGCCATTGGGCATCAACTGAGAAAAAGAGGGCAGGAGTCACAATCATGATATCTGACAAAACCAAAATAAAAACAGATCTAGTTAAAAGCATTAAGGAAGGTAATTACATCCTGATAAAAGGCAGTATGGACAATGAGAAAATATCAGTACTCAACCATCAAATGGTATAGCATCCAAATTTCTAAAGGAGAAACTAGTGGAGCTCAAGGATGAAATAGATAGTAAAACTATTCTAGTGGGAGACCTGAACCTTCCTCTATCAGATCTAGATAAATCAAACCAAAAAATAAATAAGAAAGAGGTAAGAGAAGTGAATGAAATCTTAGAAAAATTAGATTTAATTGATATGTGGAGAAAAATAAATATGAAGAAAGAGGAATACACCTTTTCAGTAGCACATGATACATTCACAAAGATTGACCACGTACTAGGGCATAGAAACATGGCAAACAAATGCAAAAGAGCAAAAATAATAAATGTAACCTTTTCAGATCATAATGCAATAAAAAAAATAATAATTAGTAAGGTTACATGAAGGAGCAAATAAAAAATTAATTGGAAATTAAATAATATGATTCTCCAAAATCAATTAAAGAATAAATCATAGAAACAATTAATAATTTCATTGAAGAAAATGACAATGATGAGACTTCTTATCAAAAACTATGGGATGAAGCCAAAGCAGTACTCAGGGGGAAATTTATATCCTTGAGTGCATATAGTAACAAATTAGGGAGGGCAGAGATCAATGAACTGGGTATGCAAATTAAAAAACTAGAAAGTGAACAAATTAAAAATCCCGAGAAGAAAACTAAATTAGAAATCCTAAAAATTAAAGGAGAAATTAATGAAATTGGAAGCAAAAAAACTATTGAATTAAATAAAGAAGACTAGAAGCTGGTATTTTGAAAAAATAAATAAAATAGATAAAGTACTGGTTAATCCATTTTAAAAAAGGAGAGAAGAAAACCAAATTAACAGTATCAAAGATGAAAAGGGAGACCTCACCTCTAATGAAGAGGAAATTAAAGCAATCATTAAAAACCATTTTGCCCAATTATATGGCAATTGAGGTGATATGAACAAATATTTACAAAAATATAAATTGCCTAGATTAACTACCAGAAGAAGAAATAGAATATTTAAATGATCCCATATCAGAAAAAGAAATTTAACTAGCCATCAAAGAATTCCCTAAGAAAAAATCCTTTGTCAGAACTTTTTTTCCCAATTTGTTGCTTCCCTTCTAATTTTGGTTGCATTGGTCTTGTCTGTACAAAAATCTTTTCAATTTAATGTAATCAAAATGATTCATTTTACATTCATTTACATTTTACATATTCTCTATCTCTTGCTTGGTCTTAAAATCTATCCTTTCCCATAGATCTGACAGGTAAACTATCCTATGTTCACCTAATTTACTCATAGTTTCCTTCTTTATATTCATGTCATTCACCCAGTCTGAATTTATCTTGAAGTAAGGTGTGAGATACTGATCTAGACCTAATCCCTTCCATACTGTTTTCCAATTTTCCCAGCAGTTTTTGTCAAATAGTGGTCTAGATCAGTATCTCACACCTTATATAGACTGTCTTGCTGAGGTCACTTACCCCATGTCTGTTCCATTCATCCTCCCTTCTGCCTCTTAGCTATATTGCTTTGATGACCACTGCTTTATAGTATAGCTTAAGATCTACTATTGCTAGGCCAACTTCCTTCACATTTTTTTCATTATTTCCCTTGATATTCTTGATCTT
Organism: Gracilinanus agilis; assembly: GCF_016433145.1. Classification (NCBI taxonomy): domain Eukaryota; kingdom Metazoa; phylum Chordata; class Mammalia; order Didelphimorphia; family Didelphidae; genus Gracilinanus; species Gracilinanus agilis. The sequence continues at coordinate 443,376,773 of NC_058131.1, read as the reverse complement.
TTGTTCTTCCAAATAACTTGTTATAGTTGTTTCAAATTCAGTAAAAAGAGTTTCTTGGTAGTTTGACAGGTATGGCACTAAATAAGTAAATTAATTTGGGTACGATTGTCATTTTTGGAAAGAAAAGTTTTTTTTTAAACTACTTTTAAAAAGTTAGGAGTTTCTTCATCATTAAATAAAATAAATTTCAGACAAAAGGAAAAGCCAAACAAACCCATATTACTTAACTTAAGCTATTTCATTAGTGAAAGGTCTTTTAACCTTCCCATTCATATATAGGTGTAGATGAGTGCTCTGAACTTTGTTCCAACTATCACATTTGTTTTTTTTTTAGTTAGAAAAATAAGAGATAAACAAGATTTAGATAGTTGGAATATCTGGTATTTTTAAAAGAAAAAGAGATAGAATTTCCTCTGATTCCATGGCTTTCATTTCCTCCTGAAAGACATGTCCCTTAAGGGGGCAGGTACTGGTGTCTTCCATTTGTCCCAAAGAGATTTTCCTTTTTATAAAGCGTCTATCACTTCCTTTTGCACCTTCTGATCTCTAACAGCAAATAGGAAGAGGAGCTGAACCTTCCTCTGACCATGTACCTTCCATCTTTTGTTGTACTTGCCCACTGAAGGAAAGATGGAAGGGAATGGGACTTCTATCTTTTCCTGCACCTCTTTCCTTCCTACTTCCCCAGCCTTCAGAAGAAAGAAGAAAAGTAAAATAAGCCAATAATCAGATCTTATGTCATCCATCTCCTACTACATTTGTCTCTCTAATCTCTAGCATCTTTTGGGAATAAGAATGGCACTTTCCACTCCATATTGAACACTCTTACACCAAGTCATACCCTACCCATCTCAGTGATTCTGAGACCTCACAGGTCATCATCCAAACCCCATTCCTCATTCCTTATCATCTAATTTCTTGCCTACATCCCATTCAAAATCTCCCATCACAAAATTCCAACTGAACACCTTCTATCCCTTCCACTGTGAGTTCTGGAATTTCTGTTCCATAGAGAATAAAATGACTTTTTTTCTTTTAAAAATTATTTTATTTTATTTTTTCATTTTTTTAATTGTTCTTCAAAACACACTTCCATATTGGTCATTATTATAAGAAAACATTCATATATAACCAAAACCCCAAAATAAAACCAAAGATACACTAATATGAAAGATGACTCAGACAGTTCTTTCTCAGGAGGTGGATAGCATTCCTCATCATAAGCCTTTAATGATTGTTACAGATCATTGCATTGCTGAGAGTAGCCAAGTTTTCATAGATACTCATAATCCAATATGTAAGACGGAAAATTTAAGTATTTACAGATATATATTAAAATGTGTGGCCGCCAGGAATCAACAATTCAGGTTGATTCTGTAATTAAATCAGACCCAAGTCAGCATTGGGTTGAAGAGTTTATTTACAATCTGGTAAGTAAAAAGTAGGAATAAAGATAAAAGGAGAGGCTAGTCCAAAGGCCTGGACGGAAAGAGAAGGTTAAAAGGCTAAATAAATGAAGCTGCAAGCCGCAAGGCCTAACAGCCAGATAGGCAGTTTGGAAGCGGCCCAGCTAGGCCAAGGAAGTCAGCCTAACTTACTCACATGACAATATAGAGTGTAAGTTCTCTATGGTCTCAGGAGATGCTTCTGCTCCCAGTTCGAGACGGCAACTACCCCACAGGAAGTTCACTAACTTACTTAAAGAGATAGTGTCTTTCATCACTTCCTGTGGTCCACCTCTAATTCAAATGGACAAATGGCAGTTTCTACATTGATTTGGACTACCCAAAGGGCAGTCCCTTATTCTTGATTTGTTACTTATTGTCACGTGTGGGTAACTCATCTCCCCTCCCCACTAAGGGAGGTGAGAGCGACATCATTAGCACGCCTAGGTTGAGTGGATTTTTGACTATTAATGGGCTCGAGCTAATTCTATTTACACAAATATTATTATCATTGTGTACACTGTTCTCCCAGTTCTGCTTATTTCACTCTGCATCAGTTCTACCAGAACTTTCCAGCTTTTTCTGAAATGATCTTGCTTATCATTTTTAGTACAGCAGTTTTCCATTACCAACTTGTGCTATAATTTATTCAGCCATTCTCCAAAGGATGGACATCTCTTCAATTTCCAATTCTTTGCCACTACAAAATGAGCACCTGTAAATGTTTTTGTACACATAGGTTCTTTCCCTTTTTAAATTTTCCGTTGAGATACAGACCCAGTAGGGCATTCCTGGATCAAAGGGTGTGTATAGTTTTATATCCCTTTGGATATAGTTCCAAATTGTCTTCCAGGATGGTTAGATCAGTTCACAACTCTACCAATAATGCATTAGTGTCCCAATTTTGTCACATACCCTCCAATAGTTAGCACTTTCCTTTATTACCATATTGGCCAATCTGATAGATGTGAGGTGGTACTTCAGTGTTGTTTTAATTTGCATTTCTCTAATCAAGAGTGGTTTAGAAGACTTTTTCATATGATTATTGATGGCTTTGATTTCTTCATCTGAAAATTGCTTCTTCATATCCTTTGACATTTGTCAATTGGGGAATGGTTTATATTCTTATAAATTTGATTTAGTTCTTTTAAATGTCTTAAAATTTTAAAATGTTTCTTAATTTTTTTTATTTAGAATATTTTCAATGGTTCCATGATTCATGATTCCCTCCCCCCTTCAGGAACTGACAAGCAGTTCCACTGGGTTATACATATATCATTGTTCAAACCCTATTTCCATGTTATTCATATTTGCAATAGAATGATCTTTTAACATCAAAACTCTGATCATATCTCTATTGAAACATGGGATCAATCATATGTTTTTCTTCTGTGTTTCTCTTCCCACAGTTCTTTCTCTGGATGTGGATAGCATTCTTAGCATTCTTTCTCATAATTTCCTCTGGATTCTCTTGAGTCATTGCATTGCTGCTAGTAAAAAAGTCTATTACATTTGATTGTGCCATAATGTCTCTGTATACAATGTTCTCCTGGTTCTGTTCTTTTTTGCTCTGCATCAATTCCTGGATGTGTTCCCAGTTTAGATGGAATTCCTCCAGTTCATTATTCCTCTCAGAATAATAGTATTCCATCACCATCTGTGCCTTTGGTGCCATATTGGCCAATCTGCTCAGAGAAAAGTGGTACCTCAGACTTGTTTTAATTTGCATTTCTCTAATCAGGAGGGATTTAAAACACTTTTCCATGTGCTTATTGATAGTTTTGATTTCTTCATATGAAATAGAAATTTAGACTCTATACTAAAAGAAATTATTCAGCAAAATTGCCCTGAAGTTCTACAACAAGTGGGCAATATAGACATCGAAAGGATCCATAGATCACCCTCTACACTAGGCCCAGAAAAGACAACACCCAGGAATATAATATACAAATTCAAGAGCTTCCAAGTAAAAGAAAAAATTTTACAAGAAGCCAGAAGGAGATAATTCAGATATCAAGGAACACCAATCAGGATCACACAGGATCTGGCAGCCTCCACGCTAAAAGACAGCAAGGCTTGGAATATGATATTCATAAAGGCAAGAGAACTGGGTCTTCAACCACAGATCACCTACCCATCAAAACTGACTATATACTTCCAGGGGAAAGTATGGGCATTCAATAAGATAGAGGATTTCCAAGTATTTGTACAGAAAAGACCAGGACTAAATGGAAAGTTTGATATCCAACCACAAAAATCAAGAGAAACATGAAAAGGTAAATAAGAAACAAAGGGGAAAGAAAGAAAACTCATATTTTTTAAATTTGCCTCTTTAAGGCCTTCAATAAGATCTAATTATCTGTATTCCTATGTGGAGATATGCTATATATAATTCTCTGTAAGGAACTCTATTCACTATTATAGTATTCACTATTATAGTAATCAGAAGAATAATTCATAGGGAGGAGTTGGAATACTAAATGGTCTAAGATAATATGGGGGATGGGAAAGAGGGGGTGAATAGTAGGGGACACAAAGAGAAACTTGGATGAATAAGAAAAATAGGATATTCTATTACACACAAAGAGGGCATGGGAAGGGGATGGGACAAATACTATTATAAGAAGGAGAGGAAGAAAGCATTAAGAGGTAATATTTAAACCTTACTCTCAGTGAAATTAACCCAGAGAGAGAAGAGTAGCTATATTTTCCATTGGGATATAAAACTCTATCTAACCCTACTGAGAAAGTCAGAAGGCATAAACCAAGGACAGCAGGGGAGTGGGGAACTCAAAAAAGGGAGGGGAGAAGCAGGGGGAGGAAATTCATTAGGCCTTTAAAAATAAAAAGAGGGGAATAATAAGGGAGGGGGTAGAAAGAGAAGTTAATCAAGGGAGAGAATAAGGGTTACCTGCTTAAAGAAAACCACTGGTTTAAAAGGAAACAGTGTAAGAAGAAGGAGTAGAACTAGGGGAGGATACAAAAATGTCAGTGAATGCACAACTGATAATTATAACTCTGAATGTGAATGGGATGAACTCACCCATAAAAAGTGTAAGAAGGAAAATTTAGGTATTTATAGATATATATTAAATATGTGGCCTCCAGGAATCAACAATTCAGGTTGATTCTGTAATTAAATCAGACCCAAGTCAGCATTGGGTTGAAGAGTTTATTTACAGTCTGGTAGGTAAAAAGTAGGAGTAAAGAGAAAAGGAGAGAGGCTAGTTCAGGCCAAAGGCCTGGATGGAGAGAGAAGAAGGTTATAAAGGTTAATAAATGAAGCTGTAAGCCACAAGGCCCAACAGCCAGATAGGCAGAGTTTAGATTAGGCCCAGCTAGGCCAAGGAAGTCAGCCTAACTTACCCACATGACAATATAGAGTGTAAGCTGTCTGTGGTCTCAGGAGATGCTTCTTCTTTCCGTTCGAGACAGCAACTGCCCCCACAGGAAGTTCACTAACTTACTTAAAGAGATAGTGTCTTTCATCGCTTCCTGTGGTCCACTTCTAATGCAAATGGACAAATGGCTGTTTCTACATTGATTTGGACTACCCAAAGGGCAGTCCCTTATTCTTGATTTGTTACTTATTGTCACGTGTGGGTAACTCGTCTCCCCTCCCCACTAAGGGAGGTTAGGGTGACATCATTAGCACGCCTAGGTTGAGTGGATTTTTTACTATTAATGGGCTGGAGCTAATTCTATTTACACAAAAGGAAGCAAAGAGCAGAGTGGATTAGAAACGAAAATCCTATCATATGTTGTCTACAAGAAACACATATGAGGCAGGTGGACATACACAAGTTTAAGGTTCAGGGCTTGAAGAAAATCTTTTGGGCGTCAAATGAGAAAAAGAAGGCAGGAGTGGCAATTATGATTTCTGACAAAACCAAAGTAAAAATAGATATGATTAAAAAAGATAGGGAAGGTCATTACATCCTGATTAAAGGCAGTATAGACAATGAGGAAATAACACTGTTCAATATGTATGCACCAAATGGCATAGCAACCAGATTCATAAAGGAGAAATTGGCAGAGCTCAAGAAGGAAATAGATAGTAAAACCATAATAGTGGGAGATCTAAATATTCCTCTTTCAGATCTAGATAAATCAAACCAAAAAATAAATAAGAAAGAGGTAAGAGAGGTAAATGAAGTCCTAGAAAAATTAGATTTAATTGATATGTGGAGAAAAATAAATAGGGACAAAAAGGAATACACTTTCTTTTCAGCTGCACATGGTATATTCACAAAGATTGACGATGTAATAGGGCATAGAAACATTGCAAACAAATGCAAAAGAGCAGAAATAATGAATGTAACCTTCTCAGATCATAATGCAATAAAAATAATAATTAGTAAGGGCACCTGGACAGGAAAATCAAAAAGTAATTGGAAATTAAATACTATGATTCTCCAAAACCTATTTGTCAAAGAAGAAATCATAGAAACAATCAACAATTTCATTGAAGAGAATGAAAATGATGAGACATCCTACCAAACTCTGTGGGATGCAGCCAAGGCAGTACTCAGGGGGAAATTTATATTCCTGAGTGCATATATTAACAAATTAGGGAGGGCAGAGATTAATGAATTGGGCATGCAACTTAAAAAATTAGAAAGCTAGCAAATGAAAAATCCCCAGATGAAAACTAAATTAGAAATACTAAAAATCAAGGGAGAAATTAATAGAATCAAAAGTAAAAGAATTATTGAATTAATAAATAAGACTAGAAGCTGGTATTTTGAAAAATCAGATAAAATAGACAAAGTACTGGTCAATCTAATAAAAAAAAGGAAAGAAGAAAATCAAATTGACAGTATCAAAGATGAAAAGGGAGACCTCACCCCTAATGAAGGGGAAATTAAGGCAATCATTAAAAACTAATTTGCCCAATTATATGGCAATAAATATAGCATTCTAGGAGATATGGATGAATATTTACAAAAATATAAATTGCCTAGATTAACAGCAGAAGAAATAGAATACCTAAATAATCCCATATCAGAAAAAGAAATTGAACAAGCCTTCAAAGAACTCCCTAAGAAAAAATCACCAGGGCCTGATGGATTCACAAGTGAATTCTATCAGACATTCAAAGAACAACTAATCCCAATACTATACAAATTATTTGATATGATAAGCAAAGAAGGGGTCCTACCAAATTCCTTTTATGACACAAATATGGTACTGATTCCAAAGCCAGGTAGATCAAAAACAGAAAAAGAAAACTATAGACCAATCTCCCTAATGAACATAGATGCAAACATTTTAAATAGAATATTAGCAAAGAGACTCCAGCAAGTGATCAAGAGGATCATCCACCATGATCAGGTGGGATTTATACCAGGAATGCAAGGATGGTTCAACATTAGGAAAACCATCCACATAATTGACCATATCAACAATCTAACAAACAAAAATCACATGATTATCTCAATAGATGCTGAAAAAGCCTTTGACAAAATACAGCATCCATTCCTATTGAAAACACTGAAAATATAGGAATAGAAGGACCTTTCCTAAAAACAATAAACAGTATATACCTAAAACCATCAACAAGCATCATATGCAATGGGGATAATTAGAAGCCTTCCCAATAAGATCAGGAGTGAAACAAGGATGCCCATTATCACCTCTATTATTCAACATTGTGCTAGAAACACTAGTAATAGCAATTAGAGAAGAAAAAGAAATTGAAGGTATCAAAATAGGCAATGAGGAGACTAAGCTATCACTCTTTGCAGATGATATGATGGTCTACTTAAAAAATCCTAGAGAATCAACTAAAAAGTTAGTAGAAATAATCAACAACTTTAGCAAAGTTGCAGGATACAAAATAAATGCACATAAATCATCAGCATTTCTACACGTTTCCAACACATCACAACAGCAAGAGGTAGAAAGAGAAACACCATTTAAAATCACCTAGACAATATAAGATACTTAGGAATCTATCTAGCAAAACAAACACAGGAATTATACGAAAACAACTACAAAACACTTTCCAAACAAATAAAACTAGATCTAAACAAATTGGAAAAACATTGATTGCTCATGGGTAGGATAAGCTAACATAATAAAAATGACTATTCTACCAAAATTAATTTACCTATTTAGTGCCATACCTATCAAACTACCAAAAAACTTCTTTACTGAATTAGGAAAAACTATAACAAAGTTCATTTGGAATAACAAAAGATCAAGAATATCAAGGCAAATAATGAAAAAAAATGTGAAGGAAGGGGGCTAGCAGTACCAGATATTAAACTATACTATAAAGCAGCAGTCATCAAAAAAATATGGTACTGGCTAAGACAGAAGGGAGGATCAGTGGAATAGACTTGGGGTAAATGACATCAGCAAGACAGTGTATGATAAACCCAAAGAGCCCAACTTCTGGGACAGGAATCCACTATTTGACAAAAACTGTTAGGAAAATTGGAAAACAATATGGGAGAGATTAGGTTGAGATCAACATTTCACACCCTACACCAAGATAAATTCAGAATGGGTGAATGACTTGAATATAAAGAAGGGAACTATAAGAAAACTAACTGAACATAGAATAGTATACCTGTCAGATCTATGGGAAATGGAAAATTTTAAAACCAAGCAAGAGTTAGAGAAAATTACAAAATGTAAATTAAATGGTTTTGATTATATTAAACTAAAAAGCTTTTGTTCAAAGAAAAACAATGTAGCCAAAATCAGAAGGGAAAAACAAATTGGGAAAAGATCTTTATAACAAAAAACTCTTACAGAGGTCTAATTACTCAAATATACAAGGAGTTAAACCAATTGTATAAAAAATCAAGCCATTCCTCAATTGATAAATGGGCAAGAGACATGAATAGGCAATTTTCAAATAAAGAAATCAAAAGTATCAATAAGCACATGAGAAAGTGTTCTAAATCTCAAATTTAGATTTGCAAATCAAAACAACTCTGAGGTATCACCTCATACCTAGCAGATTGGCTAAAATGCAAGAAGGGGAGAGTAATGAATGCTGGAGGGGATTTGGCAAAACTGGGGCATTAATGCATTGCTGGTGGAGTTGTGAACTGATCCAACCATTCTGGCTGGCAATTTGGAACTATGCTCAAAGGGCTATAAAAGAATGTCTGCCCTTTGATACAGCCATACCATTGTTGTGTTTGTACTCCAAAGAGATCATAGATAAACAGACTTGTAGGAAAATATTTATAGCTGCTCTTTTTGTGGTGGCAAAAAAAATGGAAAACGAGGGTATGCCCTTCAATTGGGGAATGGCTGAACAAATTGTGGTGTATGCTGATGATGGAATACTATTGTGTTCAAAGGAATAATAAACTGGAGGAATTCCATGTGAACTGGAAAGACCTCCAGGAATTGATGCAGAGCAAAAGGAGCAGAGCCAGAAGAACATTGTACACAGAGACCAATACACTGTGGTAAAATAGAATGTAATGAACTTCTGTACTAGCAGCAATGCAAATGACAATTCTCAGGGACTTGTGGAAAAGAACATCACCCACATTCAGAGGAAGAACTACAGGAGTAGAAACAGAAGAAAAACAACTGCTTGAACACATGGGTTGAGGTTGACATGATTGGGGATGTAGACTTGAAACTACCACACCAGTGCAACTATCAACAATTTAGAAATAGGTCTTGATGAATAACACATGTTAAAACCAGTGGAAAATATGCATCGGGTGTTGGCCGGAGGGAGTGGGGGGAGCTCGGAGTGTGAAGGGGAAAGTAAGAGCATGAATTATGTAACCATGTTAACCTTTCTAAAAAATAAATATTAATAAATGTTTAAAAAAAAAGAAAGTCCTGGAATGATATTGTTGGAAGCATCTTACTTTATAAAAGCATGGGGAAGGTGGAACTATTGCTATGTAGCTATAGTGGGTATTTACTTGAGTGACAGTCTCCTAACTGACTTGATAATTCTGATTCTCTAATAGCATTGGGTTAAGAGAGAAGCTTCCCTGGGAAAAGGGATCCTTTGTACAGGTCTCTAAGGAGCAAAGCTGTTAGATAATTCCCTTTAAATGATTTTCAGGGAGTGGGAGATTTTGATGAGTGAATCAGAGAACACTGAGAGGATAGTAGTATTTGGAAAATCTCAGTATCAACTTAGATCTCAGGAAAAGTTGCATACAAGAAACTTATGATCTCTTAGCCACATTACTAGAAATGGCCCAAATGAATGAAGAATTTTTAACTGTGCCAGAAGTGTTATCATCTTTGCTGTGTTCCCAATATTTCTGGTCCTGTTCCAGTTCATCAGCTAATTTGTTCATTGGTTCTACCCTGCACTAGGAAACCCATTGTGAACTACAAAGATATGGCATTATCAACAACTTTAATGAGATCATTGAGATCTAAGACTCAGTCCTTCTCAAGGGACTGGGTAAGAGGGTGAGAAACTAAGAATCCTGGCTTTTGCCCTCCCCATTTTTTTCTTATTTTTCTTTATGGTGACTCAGAGAGTTGGGGCTGTTGTTTATTTTTTCCCCTTTTATTTTTTTATGACAGAGAGAATTGTTAAAAAAAATCTTGTAGGCATTTAAATGATAGAAAGTCTTCTTAGAAAATTCTTTGAATAGTGATACAACAGATATGTAGTCTCTGCCAGAATCAGGCTTTTCACCCCATCAACTTACCTTCTCCCTCCTTCCCATGCAAGAGGTATTAGTTTTTCTTGCAGCAGGCATTAGTTTTCCTTAAAAGGAAACAAAGCTATCTTTGAGAACTTACTGGCTCCTTTTTCACTTGTTTGTCACCTAAAGGCATTTACATGTTCCACTCATATATAATTGTGGAATTACAGAGTACCACTCTTACATGGCAGATGTCTAGAGATCACAAGAGTCTTCATACTTCTTCTGTTCAAACATATTTTCATATAGAAAAAAGGAGATTGTGTTTATGGAAGCTAAGGGTCATTGTATCCTTTTTACAAATTCTTGCTATTTTGGAGCAAAGTAAACCTCTATTTCTTAACTTTTTGTGACTTATGAGTACCTCGTTTCATCCCAATATAAAACCTGAACCAAAAAAGTAAGAGTTCCTTTTTAAGTTTCCCTTTAGCCAAGGAATAGGGATGAGCCCCCAAGACCAACACCATGACACTCCTCATCATTCCTTGATGGTATTTGAATCTCTGATTCCATCTATCTCTATGATTTAATTCAGGCCCAGAAGGGCTCAAGTCTCTCAATTAATCCTAATAGACTTCCTGTTGCAGAAAGGGAGGCTTTGTTCATACTAGTGAACAATTAAAATGTACTCTCACCTTATATAGTGCTACTTAATATAAGTAGAGTATGGTAAATGATTGCCCATTTCAATAAATTCTTAATATGCTAGACATATATTTATGTATATAGTGGGGCAGAGACACAGAGAGGGTTCTTGTTTGTCCTTTGTTTTCAAGGAAGACCAATACATCATCACAGGGTGATGTCTTGATTTAAACATGAATTGGAATGAAGAGGCAGAATTGTATGAAATCATCAGCTTCACTCTCTCTTCCAGTATCATCAAAGTCCAGCTGTAAGACAAAAGAGAAAAAAAGATGACTAGTGATAGTCTACAATTCATTGGATGACCTTGGCATCTTCAATCTCTGACCAAATTCTAAGCACTCATAGCACCTGCCTCAGATGCCTTTAAGGCAAATTATTCTCATTTGCCCCTTGCATTGGTAAAAATCTTCATATGCTTGAGGTAGAAATCCCCTTAACTCACCAATGGATTTGTGGACCAATAGCTCATCTGCTAAGATTACTGGAGTGTGGCCCTTATTGCATGCTACAGCTTCTTGGAGTCACAGGTGAAAATTCAGTGTCAGGTGGACACAAAGATTGATGAGCAGCCCTGAAAAAGGTTTAGCAAAACCTCATACAAGAAGTGTTAGTCCTTTGAGCATCCATACACCCCAAGAGAGTACAGTACTATATATATAATATACAATGTACTTTATTATTACTGTAATTAATGTTGGTAATGTGTTCAATTTATCAGTTAAACTTTATTATATGTATGTATAATGAAATTACAATGTATCTGGGTTCAGCAGGTGTTTGTTTATTATATTCATGGTTTCAGCCATCCATGGTAGGTCATGGACTGTATCCCCCCTCAAATATGAGAGTCCTACTATAATATGATAAAAGTACAATTTAAATGTTGGGAGTATGGGGTGCTCTGTTTTACTCATGTAGATACATGTATATCCACTTGAGTCTGTCTATATGTGGCTATCAGAGAGGTAAGAATAGATATATCTAAAGTCTCCCTGCTCTCCTTCTCTAAGGAAAACCAATTCTTTCCCAAAGAGGTTGGAAACAGGTTGTTTATTTTGCTCTCTTCAGAGGAAAGGAGGCTACTAAGCTAAAATTATATCAATCTTCTTTTTAAAATTAGGTTCAAGCTACACTGCTAACTACTCCTTAATGAAGACATCCCAAGCTATATATAGAAGGCTATATTCTCTTCTCATGAAATGCCAGCAAATAGTATAAAAACCCAATTATCCAAGTTGATACCTAAAATCAGAGAGAAAAAGAGAGAGAGAGAGAGAGAGAGAGAGAGAGAGAGAGAGAGAGAGAGAGAGAGAGAGAAAGAGAGAATGTGTGTGTGTGTGTAAGGATCTACAGAAGACTAGGATTTTTCCTTTGCTCCAACCTTCACCATCTCCATCCCTCATGAAGTCATGGAGTTATGAAATCACTCAATCTCCACTGATGAGGAAAGTGTTATGAAAATGGCCCTTTTAGCCAAGGGTTACATAAAAAACTAAAAGAATCAGGTATTTATTAATATTTGAGGTGCCTCTCCTTATGATTCCCTGCATGCTATATCCTACCTTGCCTACAAATCCAAGTTCTTCATTAAATTTATCCATTTTAGAGAACAGGGATAGAATAAGAGATACTTGATTTGTACTTAAATAGTAAAAGGCCTCATAATAGTGGTATATATCTTCAAAGATAAATGATGCAAACAAGCTAATTAAAAAGTTTGATTTATGTAAATTTAGGGCCTGCTTTAAATGAACATTAAAATAGCTAACAAGTAGTTTTTTGAATTCTAAACTTTAACAGTGCCGCGCTGTTTGCCTATGCTTGCAGTTTCAAGCCTTTGTATTTTTTTTAAATGTAGTTTATAAAAAGAAATTTCAGGTTTTAGATATTCACACAATTCATACAAGAATACTCTATAATATTCTTCATTTCCAAGAAGGACACTACAAATTTAGAAGGAGATTTAAAAAACAATTTATCTGTTAAATATTGAATTAGTATTATATGTAGTATTATATGTAATATTATATATATATATATATATATCTTTCCCTTCTTTAGATACAGTCCAATCTCTTGGGCAAAGACAAGCAAAGATGAGTGTAAACTGAGGACCAACACAAAATCTGGAAAGAAATTTAACTTCATGGATAAGCATACAATATTTGAACTTCTGTTAGCATATTGATAAGTTTTCTATATCTGAGTAGTTATGAAAGAGATATTTGCACTTCTTTGACCTTCCAATATAATGGGTTTTATTGGCAATGTATGAATCTGTAAGGAGAGGGTGCCAGGTCTATGGGGTTGTTGCTCAAGCAGTATGTGTCATAGATAATGAAAATCAACCTCAGAAGACATACGGGAGATGATTAGTGAAACACACACAAGTATAAACACACCCATCACTCTAAACCCATTCATTTGGTGTGAATTGGCCTAGGAGAGCTTCTCACTGGTATTTGTGAGAATTTTGGCTAGTGATGCTGAGCTCCATTTCCATCCCTTTCCATCTCCTCCCATTTCCTCTCGACCCCTCCCTACTAGTGCGTTGCAACATCTTCAGACGCAGAGAACTGCATCCAACCAACGGTGCCTCCCAAAGCTGCAACCTGCAGTCCAGGACACAGTTAGAGTTGCCAGAAAGGAGACTAGCAGCAGCAGCAGCAGCAGGAGCAGCAGCAGCAGTACTAGGTGTATCGGTATGGCCAAGAGCCGCAGGGACAGAAACAGTTGGGGTAGGTAGCAAATTGTATTTTCTCTATATAGCCTTCTCTTGACCCAGAATTTGAAATTTCTAACCAATGCTTCTACGGTAGGGAGGGAACCAAAGCCGGACTTAGCTCCATCTGTTGCATTTTGAAGGGCTGGACGAAAGGAGATTTAACTGTAGGAATTATTACTGGGGTAAATCCGTCTCCTGGGCTCACTCCATTTGGGCACGGGCCTAGTGTAAGCTGCTGTTGCGTCTAGGGCTAAGCTTGCATTCAGTTCCTCTTCTTCCCAATGCAGACTCTGCATTCGGACATGCAGCTCTTCCCCGGAAGTCTTGCGAGATTTGCTCGAGGGAGTGGGGCGGTAATGCTGTTACGACTTAGAAGGAGGTGAGAGAATATAGCAGCTAAAAAGTGGACCACTTTGGGCAGAGAGCAGCCTACGTGCTCTGGGCCCTAGCTCTGAGCTGCTAGGGTTTAGTGTGTAGGGGGTGGGGAATGCAGGGAGGGAAGGGGAGTGAAAGGGTAACAAGGTTACTGGTCCTTTGTATTGCGGAAAAGTAGAGAGCGTTTTCTGCCTCCATACTCCTGTGATCAGTTATAGACTCGAGCCAATAATCTTAGGTAATCTCTTCTATTTGAGGATGCCTTCACTGGGGGAGAGCTTTTAGAAAGGAAGGAGCAGGGAATGCATTTTTCTTTTCTCTCTAATCCATCCCCCGCCTCCCTACTCCCGTTTAGCCTAAAAGCAGCCTAGCTTTGTTTCGTGATTTTTCCCCAGCGGGATACTGAGCTCATGATTCAGAGTCCAACTGGGAGGGGTAGGTTGAGAGTGAGGAGCTTCCTGGGCTCCCTCTGTTAGAGGGTGGGTAGGCGGTACCCTCTCAGGAAAATAGCCTGTGCAGTGGTGGGAAAGCAATCCAAGCTCCACCCTCTTGATGATCCGGAAGCGGATGATGCAGTTCTGTTCCTGACCCACCACCTTTTCTTTGAACATCCTAGTTATAAAGCAGCTGCAGTCATAAGGATAGCGCCTTTGTACAAAGCACAACGGCCTTATAACATTTTAACAACAAAGAGAGCATTGTTTTGATTGATATGATTTTTTTTTAGGTAGGGAAATTTCATTGCTCTGACCAAAGAAACCTTAGTTTAATTTTATATGGTTATTACAGAAACAGTTTTTTTAACCCTTGTCTTCTAAAGGGCTAAGCAATTGGGACCAAGTGACTTATCTAGAGTTACACAGCTAGGGAGTGGCCGATGTCACATTTGAACCCAGAACTTCTCATCTTCAGACCTGGCTCCCTTTATAGGTCCTTTTTGGACATCTTTTATATAGAAATTTGGGTATGTTTGTCGAATGTGTATGTGTTTATATCTGCACACACACATGTTCCATTTGTCTTGTGCTGATTTTCCTTGTAATTTCATCATATAATCTACTTCTGTAGGCAAGAGATCATTTAGGGCAGATCTCAAAGGAACGTATTGAAGGTGAATGTGTTGGGATGTTGCTCAGAAATATAACAAAAACATTTGGGCCCAAGAATAGCCAAATTTTAGCCTTAGAATGTTCTGTTGTGATAATAACTAAATGTCTTTCTCAACTGCTAAATCTGGTGGGGGTGGGGCGGAAGTAGTCATACCCTTGATCTGTTTGCAATTTAAGAACACTATGAATATACTAATCTGGAAATACTATTCTCCTTTGCTTTCAAAACACACTGACCTTTCCTACTTACCTATTTGTCCAGATGAATCATCATTCAGCTTGTATCTCATAGTCACAAGCTTAATAGGCTATTTCTCTCTGTAGTTTCATGTACTAAAAAGTTTAATCATCATTTCTATTTAGATGATTTAAATCTTTAGGTATAGCACTAATGTCTCTCCTGAATGTTACTCCCATATCCCTGGTTTCTTATAGGACATATCTACCTGGATGTTATAAAAGCATCTCAAAGTAGAGCTCATTATCATTGAAAAAAATTCTCTCTCCTTTGAATTTCCCTATTTCAGTTGAGTATGACTAGACTTCTAAACACCTACTTTTTCATTTTTGAAGCCACCCTTAATAACTCTTCCCTTTTCCTCTTTCCCTGATCCATGAGTCTCTCTTAGCATCTCTTTGTTTCTGCCCCTTTTTCTTGCCTCACATGACAACCATCGTAGTTCAGGCCTTTATTTCTCCCACGTTTCCAGACTCCCCTCTCCAATCTATCTTCTATACACTATAGCATAGTTCTCTGACTATGTCACTGATATGATCAAAAATCTTCAGTGACTCCCTTATTGACTTAATACAAATTTCTCAATCTATTATTTAGAATCCTTCCCAAACTGTCCCAGCCCATCTTTCTAGATCTACTTCACATTATTCTCTATTCTAATCAAACTGGCTTTCCTTCAAGGTAGAATCTTTATCTATGTGTTTCCTCATGCTTGCATTATGCTCTTTCCTCTTCCTCTTGAATCTTACACTTCCTTCAAGGCTCTACATATTTTGCAAAGCCTTTCCTAATTACTCTGTTATTTCTGTTTCTTACTCCTCACATTGTTTTGTTTTCATTTATCTATTGGATATTGGTACATCCTTCAATTTATCTATTGGATATTGGTATATCCTTCAACAAAATGTAAAATTTCAGTTTTGTAACCCAATGTCTGGTACTAGGGATAAGAATAAGCACTAAATCTGTGATTGCGTTGATATATTGACAAGAAACCCCATCTACCAATTGAAGTCAGCATCTTTTCTGCTACTTATAGTCTTAGAGAGTAGCTTTGACACTAGGAGGTTAAATGACTTGTCCAGGATAACAATGAATATATATATCAGAAACAGAACTTAAATTCAGGTCTTCCTGGCTCCTGGGCCAGCTCTATACTAACTAATAACTTCTTGTTTTTTAGTTATTTAGTCCTGTTTAATTCTTCATGACAGTATGTACTATAACACACTATTATTGTCCATGATATTTTCTTGACTGTAGGAAAATATATGTAAGGTCATTACCTTACATATATTTTCCTACAGTCAAGAAAATATCCCTGGGGTCACCAGGGATATTACAATAAACTAACTGGTTTGTGGGAACACACTTTAGGATTTATGAGAGACTGAACCAGGGTGAAGAGACCAGAGTTTACTGGATTTCCACAGGAATGGCAGTTGATATTAACTGTCACCCAGCTTCCACTAGACCAGAGTAGAGTAACAGGCTAACAAGGTAAAAGGGACTTAACAGCTTTAATTATGTTAGACTAAAAGGTGGGAAAGGATTTCTATATTTAAAATCTAAGGGATAAAACCACAGGGCAATGGGAGGACTTATTCTACTCTTATCTAAGTGATCTAAACTAACAGGGCCCAAGGAGCTGTAAATGGAGTCTCTGGGTTTCTGCCTCAAACCTGGAACCTGCCAGGCTTGAGTGCAGCTAGGGCTTTTGTGGCTTTGGGATTCTCACTGCAATCCACTGATGATCTCTGGATGCCAGGAGTCAAGATGATCTCAGGTTCCAGGTAGAGAGGGTTCTGCTTGAAGCACTGTCCTCCAGTTTTCAAACTTCTCCTCCTCCCTTGGCTCTGTAGATTTGTCCTTTTCTTAGATGCCACACCACACAGGATCCCTGGGGAAATCAGGAAGCAGGGTGTCCTTTGCTCTGAGGTCTCCCAGGCTGGCAGCAGTTTTGCCCACCACTAATGGAGTCCACACTCAGGGCACAGACAGACTTACTCCTCCTTCATTCCAACCTGGAATTCCCAGCTCCAGCTCCTTCCTGCTAGGTACTTCCTAATCAATACATAATAAATACCTAATCTAATCTTCCTCACAACATGACCAAGATACTAAAGTGGTTTGTCATTTCCTTCTCTAGTGGATTAAGGTTAAGTGACTTGTCTGGGGTCACACATATAGGCCAGATTTGAACTTAATTCTTCCTGACACCAGGCCCAGTGTTTTGTCTGCTGAGCCACCTGCCTTCTAACTAATAGCTATTAGTTAAGAACTAACTAATATTATACTGACTGTATATGCCAGTGATAATGAACCTTTTAGAGATGGAGTGCCAGGTACCGCCCCCAGCCTGAATATTGGGCATGCCGCTGCCATCACTGGTATAATAGTAACAATAGTAATTTGTGCCAGGTACTTTACAAATTCTGCCTTATTTATTCTTTACAACAACCATAGGAGGTAAGTGCTATTATTATCCCCATTTTCCAGTTGAGGAAACTAAAATCAGAAGTTATATGATTTGCCCAAGGTCATGTGAGTTTCTGAGGCTGCTTATGAATTCAGGCCTTCCTATCTCCAAATCCAGATCTCTATCCACTGCGTCACCTATCTGCTTCTAATTCCATTCTATGCTGCCTAGCACTGGTAGGTAGTTAATAAACATTCATCAAATTGAAATTAAATTTTATTTACTTTTTCAAAAGACTGAATATTCTTTAACTGTTTATTTCCTTTAGCCAGTGTTGTTTATTCTTTAGTGATGCACATACCAAAAGCTCTTGGGTACAAGACAAATATCCTTAATTGTCATTAAATGATTCTGCTTGTGGACATTCTCACATCATTAGACAATGAAATATGAACACATTCTGAGGACTGGTCTTTTTTTCTTTTGTGGTTTCTCAGAGTATTATTTCTGAGCACCTTTGTTAAAGATTGCTTAAACAGCACAGTCTTAATTTCTTAGAGGAACTATTCAAAGCAGGTGTGTGAACATGAATGTGCCCATGTCTGTACTAGTTGAATACTAACCATTTGTGTACACATATGCATGCTTACATGTTTGTATGTACATATATGCAAAAATGCCTATATGTATACACACGTGTGTGCAATACATATTTGTACATATACAGTGGGATTAGCAACTGTTTTAAGAGAGTTGCCTGAAGCACAGAGACAGAATTTGAACCCTGACTTTCCCAACACTAAGTCCTTTTGTCTTATTCAGATGTCATATTATCTCTGCTGTTTGTGTGTGTATGCATGCACATACATGTTCATTCATAAAACTCTGTAACTGCTATGGAAATACAATAATAATCATGAAAATTGTCCATGATATCATATGGAAATACTTATTCCCAAAAGTTGGAGCTATTTGTAATTAAAAATAAATTTGTTTTTTGTTTTCTACATCACAGTGATTTCTGAGTTTATACCCTTACCCTCAAGTTGAACTCTGCCTCATAACAAAGAAATATACTTAATCAAAAATAATGAGATTTAACCATATGCAACATCCTGCCTTTATCATAGCCCTCCACATCTTGGCTGGGATGAGATATGCTATTTTATCATCTCTTCTGAAGGGCTTAATTTCGATTTTCTATTTACTCAGAGTTTTGCTTTCTTTTGGTATTCCTTTTTTAAAACCCTTGCTTCCATCTTGGAATCAGTATTTTTATTCTAAGACAGAAGAGTGGTAAGGGCTAAGCAACGGGGGTTAAGTGACTTGCCCAGGGTCACATAGCTAGGAAGTGTCTGAGACCAGATATGAATCCAGAACCTTCCATCTTTAGGCCTGGTTCTCAATCCACTGAGCCACCTAGCTGCTCTGCCCTTTTAGTATTTTTTAAATATTTTCACATTTAGTATTTATTTCTTTTTCAATCAATCAATGTTCATGTCAATAAAGCGACATTTACTTAATAAAGAATGCCAGGTACCATGCTAAACATTGGGGGTACATGTATAAAATAAAATACCTTCAGAAGTTTAAATAACTCTACAGTTCTTACCCTTAGATCCATTGATTATATCTTTAATCTCTTTTTGGCCCTAACATTGTAATCACTGGGTCTAAGGGTAAGAATTGTTTGGTCAATTTTATCCAGAAAATATACTTGTGATCCTGATATCTCACTGCCCTTCCAAAATGAACTGAATAGTAGAATTACTTTTTTGTCAGTTTTGTCCATTAGCAAGGTGTGAAGTAAGCTGTAGAGTTATTTTAGCTTTGACTTTCCTTATCATTAATTATTTGGAGCATGTTTTCATAAAATAATTGAAATGTCCTTTGATCACTTATCTAATGAGAATGACTTGGCTAGTTTTGTTTGGAAATTATATCAGTTATAGTTGATGCATATTATTCTTTATAGCTTTCCTTATTCTATCTGCTTTAATTTTATTTGCACAAAATTGTTTAATTATGTATAATTTAAATTGTCTATTTTGTTATTTATGTTCTCTATTTAGCTAAGCATTCTTTCCCCTGACTACAGTGGTGAAATGTACTACCTTTTATGTTGTGGCCTTTTATATTCAGTTCACATAACCATTTGGAATTTGTTATAGCATATGCTATAAGATACTAGTCTAAACTTAATTTCTATCAAACTGCTTTCCAGTTTTTCCAGCAGTTTGCTTACAATTTCAGTTATATTTTTAAATTTATTAAACACTGAACTAATGTTTTTTATTGCTTGTTTGTTACCTGTTATGTTCCACTGATTTACTTGTCTTATCTAGTACCAAATAGTTATTGATATTTTATTATTTATTTATTTATTTTTAACATTTATTAATATACATTTTTAACATGGTTACCTGATTCATGCTCCTCTTATCCCCTTCACCGCCCCCCCCCCCGCACACCCCCCACCCATGGCCGATGCACATTTCCACTAGTTTTGTCATGTGTCCTTGATCAAGACCAATTTCCAAATTGTTGGTAGTTGCATTGGTGTGGTAGTTTCGAGTCCACACCCCCAATCATGTCCACCCCGACCCATGCGTTCAAGCAGTTGTTTTTCTTATATGTTTCCTCTCCTGCAGTCCTTCCTCTGAATGTGGGTAGCATCTTTACCATAAATCCCTCAGAATTGTCCTGGGTCATT
>NC_058131.1:443330740-443346707 GCF_016433145.1 Gracilinanus agilis | reverse complement strand
AGCAAGAGCCTGCTCCTACTCAGCCCCGGGAGGCTTTGTTGCCTTTAAGGTTAGGGAAGTTATACACAATGAATCAGGAGATGATTTGTATCAAGGGTAAGCCCTACTTGTCTATGGGGAAAACCTAAGTCTTCAAAGTTTGATTGCTACCACCCAAAATTCACCCTTCTCCCAAAACCCACAGGAATTAGGAAAGGAAATGGGGATTGAAATAGGGAAGGTCAGGGAGATCCAGAGGAATTAGCTAAACTACAAAATCTCAAGAGAAAAGGCACAGATTCAAGGCCAGGTTTTAGCCCAAAGACTGAGCTCAGTTGGCCCTTCCGCTCTGTCCAAGCCTCTGGGATCAACTGCCCCTAGTCAGGGTTCTAAACCCTCTTAACTGCCAGAAATTCTGCAGTTAGCCTTTTGCAGGATTGATTGCACCTCTGCACCACAGATGGAAATAGATTTTGAACAATTCTAGATGTATAACCCAGTGGAACTGCTTGTTGGCTTTGGGAGGGGAGAGGAGCGAGCGAGGGGTGGGGGAATCATGAATCATGGAACCATGGAAAAATATTCTAAATAAAAATTTAAAAATAAAATAAAATAAAATGAGATTCAAAGAAGATTTTTCACTTTGTTATCCCTTTCCAAAGTGTGACATCTTGATGGCATTTTTGAGCAGTTTGCCATTGGGTAGAACAGAATTAATTGTCCATACTCTGGTGGCATATAAAAAGCAAGCTTACTAGTTGCAGAGTCAGCTGATGCAAGAGAGCTATGAAAAATATGACCCTTGACAGAGAAGAGAGACAGCTTTGAATTCAAGGGCAGAATTATCCCAGTGAGTTAGGAGTAAAGTTGCAGTGAGGTCCAGCAAGCTTAGCAGAATGATTTGCGCAACTTCCAGAAAGGGGAGCAATTTAAGTACACCACAAGAAGAGAAAGGACATTAGAACCCTATAGAAATGAAGGATGAGTGGTCTTAGACTTATGTGTGCCTCACTGCCAGTATACTGGTATATGATCCCTCTTCTCACTTGTGTTATTTATGTTTGTCAGAGGGTATGTGCCAGTTATGTGAGGAGTGTTTTGTACTTACTATTCTTACTACATCATCTTAATAAGTGCCCTTGCTTTGGGGTAATTGTTTTATTGATATTCTTCTACCTCTATCCCTACAGTGACTTCCCCCTATTCTTGTAAAATATATATGTATATTTACACATATATTTGCATGTCTGGTCAAGGAAAACATAAAACACTGGCCTTGCCTGAGAATGCATATCTACTTGGCACTTCCAGTTCATCTAGTTCATACTAAAAAAGTGGAAGTTATGTTTCTTTATCATGCTTTTGAAATTGTAATTGGTTTCTGTTTTGTTCAATGTTGTGAAGTTTTTCAGTTATTTTCACTCACATTATTATTGTGTAATTCATGTAAATTATTTTCCCTGTTCTGGTTACTCAATTCATCCTATTCATCATTTCTTACAGTATAATAATATTCTATTGCATTCACATGTCATCTAATTAGCCATTGTCCATTGATGAACATATATTTGATTTCCAGTTCATTCTAATAACAAAAAGTGATGCTATGAATATTCTTGTACACGTCAGTCCTTTCCCTTTGTTGTATAGTCTTGTCTCTTATAGTTTCTGTATAGTCATGTCACTAAGTCAAAGAGTATATAGATTTTAGTTTATATAGTTTATAGGTTTATTTTGGATATAATTCCAAAACATCCACCAGAATCATTGAAATAATTCCCAACTCCAACAATAGTACATAGCCCCTCTAATAATAACTGCCACTTTTCTTTTTTTATTATATAATTTGAGACCATTTACTGCTAGGCCTTTTTCTTTCTATTTCATTATTTTCTCTAAAATTGTTATGTTTTGTTTCCCTGGATAAATTGGGTTATTATTTTGTCTAGTTCCACGAAATAGTTTGTATTGGTATGTAGTAGTTTGATTGGTATGACACTTAATCTATAAATTAATTCAGGTAGCATTGACATTTTATTATATTGGAAGAGTCCAATAATATTTCTATGATTATTTATCTTTCCTATTACTATAAAGTATTTACTTGTGTTTGTAAGAGGGAGATTTTAGATATTTTATAGGTATATAATTAAAGTGTGGCCGCCAGGAATCAACAATTCAGATTGATTCCATAATTAAAATAGACCCAAGTCAGGACCGGGTTTAAGGTAGTTTATTTACAATTAGGAAGGTAAAAGGTAGGGAAATAGAGAGAGGGAGAGGATAGTCCAGGCCTGCAGAGGCCTGGATGGAGAGAGAAGGTTAAAAGGCTAAATAAATGAGGCTACAAGCCACAAGGCCTAGCAATCAGATAGGCGAGAGCCTACTTAAAGGTAGAGTTTGGAAACGCCAAGGTAGGCCCAAGGAAGTCAGCCTAACTTACCCACATGACCTTTCAGAGTAGAAGCTGCCTGAGGTCTCATCCGAGATCCTTCAGCACCAAGTTCAAAGAGGGAACTCTCTTAGCAGGAAGTAACCAACATACTTGAAGAGATAGTGTCTCTCGTCACTTCCTATGGGTCTGCCTCTAATTCAAGTGGACAAATGGCAGCTTCTACACTGATTTGGACAGTCCCTTGTTCTTGATTTGTTACTTATTGTCACGTGTGGGTAACTCATCCCCCTTCCCCACTAAGGGAGGTGGGGATGACATCATCTCTATGCCCAGGATAAGTAAAGTTTTGACTATGAATGGGCTAGAGCTAATTCTATTTACACATGTTCCCCGTAAATCTCAACTGTGTTTATGCAAGCTGACTCCCAAACATTTTACATACTTAAAATTTTTTGTTGTGGAGTGTATGTTCTGGCTCACTTTACTTGAAGAGTTTTGTATTGTCTTTTAATTTCATCAACCTGTCAGTTTCTCTCCTTAGTCCTCCATTATTTGGTGTCATTGACTAGTACCCCAGTTCCAGATAGCAACTTAAAAGTGATTAAGTTTTACAAGGAGATTGTTATTGTTTAGTCAGTTAGTTGTGTGTGACTCTGTGACCCCATTGATTGCCATTTCCTTCTATAACTCATTTTATAGATGAAGAAACTGAGGCAAACTGACTTGTCCTTACAAGGGATATTTGCTTCAAATATATAGCAAGATCAAAAGTACAAGCATATAGTATTTCTCCAATACAGATAATGCTAGCTTTTAGTTTTATATTGTTTCTTTTTTACCATTTTTAGAAATGTTTTAAGAACATTTGTTCCTATGCTTTAAAATTTTTTTAACATAAAGTGCTATTGTATTTTCTCAAAATTCTTTCCTATATTTATTGATATAATCATATGAATTTTATTTACTTAGTAATGTATTGTATTAGGCTTATAGTTCTTGCTAATTTAAATTAATCCTTCCTTCCTGATAAATCCAACCTAGTCTTAGAATATTATCTTTTTAATGTGGTCCTGTAACTGTTAATATGTTACTCAATATGTTTTTTCATTGAGATTCATTAGTCTATAGTTTTCTTGCTCTGATTTATCTCTACTTTTTTTTAGGTATTAGAAATACATCTGTCTCAGAATTAGTTCAATAGAATCCTCTCGCAATTTTTGCAAATATTTTATGACTGTTGGAATTAAATTTTCTTTGAACATTTGATAGAATTCACTTTTAAATCCATCTGGTTATGAGTTATTTTTTCCTGAAGGAGTTCATTTATAGCTAGTTTCAATTTGTTTTTCTGAGCATAATGTCCTATTCATCTCAACAGTTCTTTAGGATTATGTTATTTAGTCCCCAGTTTGTTTTTAACATTTTTAAAAATAAATTTTTATTTAATATAATTTATTTGCATTGCGAATTGTAGAGAATATGTGTAATATTTCTGCATTTCTTAATTTTTTTTGAGATTTTTCTGTAATGAGATTTTTTGTAATGGTTCCATGCACAACTGAGATATATGTCTATTTTTTTGTATTTATTTTCAGTAATTATCAGAAGTCTTTCCTATCTTTAAAAAAAATTTTCCTCAGGGCCATAACCTCCCAGGCCCCTTTTTTTTGAGGTTATTTATCTAGGACTGACAAGGTGAAAATCGTTCCCTGGCTAGTTTTAATAGTCTTAATGTCTTTAATAGTTTAAGAGTCTTTGTGTAATTATTTTAATTTTTCATTTAAGTATTTACAGATTTTGCCTTGGGATGCATGTTTTTCAAAAATATTTTATTTTCCCAATTACAAGGTTCCTGAGTTCAAATTTGACTTCAGATACTTATTAGTTGTGTGACCCTGAGAAAGTCACTTAACTTTACCTCAGTTTCCTCATCTGTAAAATGAGTTGGAGAAGGAAATGACAAACCTTTTCCAGTATCTTTGCCAAGAAAACCCCAAATGGGGTCACTAAGAGTTGGACATAACTAAAATGAATGAAGAAAATGAAAGTAAAATTCAGGGGACTCTTGCTTCCTTCACTTCTTGCTTGTTTGGATATACTTTTATTTAATTCAAATATATAATTTGAATATGTGGTAACAAATTCTCTCATCTTCTCTCCCATTTTCCTTTTATACATTCTCTTCCCCCTCTTTTCTTTTTTCCTAACATTTCCAAAATATAACAAGACTATTTTTACATCCTCAAATTAACTACTCCTCCTAAGATTGTGAAAAAAAAAAATCCTTTTAACAGCTATTTCTCTCCATTAGAATGCAAACAGTTCTTCCCTGTAAGTAAGGCCCCTTCTGATTGTTCAGGTGTAGTTATTTTTATTTTTCTCCTTATCCTTGCATTTGTATTTAAGAGTTCCTTGTCAGTTCTAGTTTTGTCGTGAGTAATATTTGAAAATTTTCTATTTTTTATTAAAGATCCATTTTTTTCTTGTAGAATTGTACTCAGTTTTTATTGGGTAAGTTATTAGTGGTTGTAGACTTTTTCTTTTGTCTTTTGGAACATCTTGTTACATATTCTCTGCATGTTTAGAATGATAGGTGCTAAATCCTTGATATTTGACATCTTTCTTACTATTTACAGTATTTTTTCTTTTATCTAGAAGGTGTGGATTTTGGCAATGAAATTTCTGGAATTTTTAATTTTGGAGTTTGGGGGAGGTGATCAGTGGATTCTTTCAATTTTCATTTTATCCTATTCCAATATTCCTGGGCAGTTTTATTTTTATTTAGTGAATTTTTTTGAGACATAATATACAGCTTCTTTTTTTGACTGTGGATTTCAGGCAATCCTATGATCCTTAAATTATTTTTTCTTAATTTGTTTTCCAGATTGATTTTTTAAAATATGAATATTTTTCATTATTTGTCTTTATTTTCAAAATGCTTGTTGTCTCTTAGAGTCATTAATTTCCAGTTGATCCATTGTGATTTTTAAGGAGTTTGTTCCTAGAGTAAGATTTTCTACCAATTTCTGTTAGGTTATTGATTCTTTTCTTAGTTTTCTGTGCCATAGCCTTTCTTCTTACTATCTTTTTTTTTAAATCCTTGTATAATTTCTTTTTTAAATAAATTTATTATATATTTATTTTTAACATTTATTTTTAACACATTTGAGTTCTCAAGGCAGCTCAGTGAATTGAGAGCCAGGCTTAGAGACAGAAGGTCCTAGGTTCAAATCTGGATTTCCACACTTCCTAACTGTGTGACTCTGGGCAGGTCACTTCATCTCCATTGCCTAGCCCTTACCTCTCTTCTGCCTTCGAACATAGATAGAAAGATAGAAAATAAGGACTTAAATTTTTTTTCGAGTTCTGAATTTTCTTTCTTTCCCTGTCCTTTTCCCACTTATAAAGGAAGAAAGAAAACATGATTATCAGTTATGCATGTGAAATTATGCAAAACATATTTCCATATTAGCCATACTAAAAAAATACAAGAAAAGTGAAAAAACAATTATATAGTAAGTCCTTCAAATCTGTCTTGAATCATTGCATTTGCCAGAATAGCCAAATCACTTGCAGTTGTTTATCACTACAATACAGCTGTTAATATGGATGAAGTTCTACTGGTTCTGCTCACCTCATTCTGCATCTTATCATAATTCTTCCCAGATTTTTCTGAAATCACCCTGCTCAACATTTCTTATAACACAATAGTGTTCTGCCACAATCATATACCATAAGTTGATCAGCTATTCCCTAATTGATAGATATCCACTCAACTTCTAATTCTTTGCCACCACAAAAAAAGAGTTGCTTTAAACATTTTTGTACATCTAGGTCTTATTTTCTTTTATTTTTTTAGATTTCTTTGGGACACAGACCTAGTGGCTATAGTGCTGCTGCCTTTCTATCCCATTCCACTGCTTGCTGTTAAGGCCCTTCCTAGAAAAATCTTTCTTAGCCAAGTGCTACTTCCTTGCCCCACTGAACTGAGACCTGACTAAGACCTACCCTCCTCTGACAGATCTTGAAGAACTTTATTTATTTTATTCATCTATTTATTTGTTTAGGCAAACACTTACTATCTCTATCACTCAATCCCAATTTAACAATAATACAAACCTCTCGTAATAAATATGTATAATCCAGTTCTTTTTTCAGGTCACAGTTTTCTTTTTTAAATAATTATTTTATTTTTTATTCTGGACTTGAATTAAAAACAAAACAAGATGATTTCCATAGCAAAGAAGTCATCATCTATATCTTCACTTCATGTGGGTAATGATTGGCATTGTTTTTGTTACCTATTTCCACCCACCTTGCATATCACATGTCCATTGCTTTTGGATATCCTATAATTGTAATTTCTTGGAGATTGTGGCATTACATGATTTGTGGCAGTATATTAGTGTTAAAAAGATGAGATTTTGTTTTAAGAAAAAGCTTGGGATCATAAAGAATCCTGCATGATTTCCTAGTGTAATCCAGTACAGTTTATTATCTTCCTCCTATGTAATTCTGGGATTAGTTCAATGTCCATCCAAGTGTCTGTCCAATACATATATATTAATGAATTTGCTCAATAGACTGTTTATCAACTACATACCATACAGGTGTTCTCCATCAGGTGTTCAACAAGTATTTTTTATCCACTTGAATTTTTTCACATAGATAGTGTTTTGGGTTTGTTTTTTTTTAGAAATTATGAATATACAACTGTCAGGGATTAAACTATTATCAGAAATCCAAGGATCCAAGACTACCCCAAAGGACTCATGATGAAAAATGCTAGACTATAAAAGGAACTATCAAAGTATGAATGCAGATCAAACCATATCATTTCTCATCTTATTTCCTTTGTGAGTTTTTTCTTGCCTGGGTAATAGGTCTTTTTTCATGACATGAGGAATATGGAAATTTGTATTGCAGGACAACATCGGAATAACCTATGTCAGATTGTTTATTGTCTAGGGAAGGGGAAAAGGTGGGGGTGGGTGGGTGGAGAGAGAATTTGATTGCAAAAGAAAACAATTATTTTAAAAGTTTTTCTACATGTAATTGAAAAAAAAAAGGAAATTTTGGATATCACTTTAGAATACAACATTCCTGAACTTAGTATAATTAGAATAATGTTATCCACAAACAAGAGAATCTGGAAGAACCCACCGTTGATATGGAATCCCTTTGATTTGAACTCTAGGTGAGAAATCCTCTGTGATAGTAGAAACACCTTTGGCAAGCAAACAAAAATGTCTTTATTTTATACCCTATATTTATATCTTATTTTTATACCTTATATTTTATACCTCAATTAGTATTAGTAGAATCAAGAACTAAAGTTAACTTTGTTATAAATTTAACAAGGAATCTCAGGAGAGAACCTTTACAGCTGAATTTTGTTCTAACAAATTTTTATAGTATTCAAAAAATAAGTATAATGTATATAAAGTTTGCATATTCACTTTTCATAGTTGTGACAAGAATGCCTTTAGATATGTATAAAAAATTGTTCTCATAAAAATTTGGAGGAATGAAAAAATAGATATCAGTTCCTCCTTGTGTCATCCATATGAAGAGGCTTGTAACTGCTAATTCCATGAAGATACATCAGATCTCCTATAGTATCTTTTCCCTTCCCACTGCTCTCTCTTCTTGGAAATAGTAGCAATAACAACTTAGGGTACTGAATACCTTTAGTACATTAAGCATATGATTTTTCCAGTGACAGTTTCCCAATGGAATTGTTTGGTAAGTTGATTCTCATTTTATCATCCATTTTTAGCACCAAATGGTAGATTATTCAACTTTCTTTACCCTGACCAGCTGCTTTTCTGAGTTCCAGGTTCTCCTCACTACTGATCACCAGTTACAGAGCCTAAAATTCCTTGACTCATTCAATGCTATTATACCCTAAGGATGTAACTGTTCTCATTTCTCCCATTTGAGATTTATGTAAATACCCCTGATGCCTTAAAGTTATTTGAGTTGGTTCATTTCCTGAAACTATATTTTGAAAAATCTCTTTAATACACTTTCTCCTGCATGTGTTCCACTTCTCAGAACTATTATGAGGGCACCTCTTTTAAATAAACTCATTTCCAGGGAGTTTTTAAGAGGGCTTTCCAAGGTCAAAGAGGGCACAGGCTTTTTATAGGGAGCCTAGACCTATTGTTAGCTATAATAGAAGTATTTGGGTCTTTTGGTTGGGGAAAATTCTAGTGGATGTGGTCAGAAGGTGAACAAATAAAGGGAATTAATCTGTTTTTCCTCCAGGTGTTATAGGGGTGCAAATTGGTGAACCCCTGTGGAACCTAGAAAGAGTCAGAATTAAAAATCCTGACCCCTGTATGACATTATGGGCCCGACCCTTATAAGACATTATGGTGAAATAGAATTATCCACAGGAATCCCAAACCTTGCAGACCTCCAGTCTCCCAGGACTGACCTTATCTACCTTGCAGACCTCCAGTCTCCAGGGACTGACCTTATCTACCTTGAAGACCTTCACCTTCTCCCCAGGATCTCTTCCCTTCAGCAGTTCACCTTATCTACCTTAGGACATTCCCCTTATCTACAAGATTTCCTAACCTAAGGACATTCCTCCACCCTGTTCCATTCTGAGGACTACTCCATAAAAACTCTAGCCCATGCACAGCTCGGGGTCCTTCACTAACTTTTCGTGAGAGACCCTAGCTCGAGCTAGACAATAAAGTCCCTTTGCATATTGCATTGTTGGCTCAAGACTCATTTATTGGGATACTTCTATGGGCATAACACCCCTGGGTTCGGGAAGGAAACCATTCTCAAGAATGAGAGGACTTCAAGCTTAGCTTAAAAGTAAAAAGAAAGATTTATTAGTAAGATAGGATTAATGGCCAGCAAGACAGCATGAGTGGAGCAGCCATGGGAGGCTCCCCCCAAGTACCCCAGTTCTCGCCCTTTTGTATCCTTTTCCATAGTGTGCATGTGACTCCTTGCACTCAGGCATTCAGTGGGTGCTGGGTCTGTCCCAGACCCTCAGGGCTTAGACTGTCTGGGTGCCTTCTGGAGGTGTATCTCTTTCTCTATCTCAACTTAAAGGAATTCCAAGGACAATGGTCTTTGCCTAGGGAGTCACCGGGAAGGGAATTTCCCTGTTCACAGCCTGTCTGAGTTAAGGGGTACAGGGTTCCTGCTGTCTCTGCACAATGCCCATGTCACAGGGACATTCTTTGGGTTCATTTGCCAGAAGAAGGAAAATAGAACCTTCAGGTTTCTCATTTCAAATGAGAAGTGACTTCAGGGAAGTGACTCTAGGAGCTAAAAAGATTCTGGAAATGGGAATTTATTGTGTGTCCTTTTCTTTTCTTATCATCACCTCCCTTTCTTTCTTGCCTCTCCTTTCTCCAATCCCCAACTAACCCTCTTTCTTTTCTTATGAATGTTATTATGATAGGAGTGCCTCAATTTTAGACAATACATAAGCTTTCCTTTTTGTAAATCTTTCACTTTGATTTTCTATGCCTTCTTTCTATAGAGACAAGAGCACCTCATTTTAGGCCTTGGCTTAATGTTTAATTGAAACCTGAGAATAGAATTTTACATTCTCTAATCAAAGAATCAAGTCTAAAGATAATATATATGATCAAGCTGACTGCTATCTAGATGGAAGCATTCAGTACTTAACAATGTATATTCTCTGAAAGATCAACACATTCAACTGAACCCCATTGCATTTTTCTCTTTAACAGGTGGGTTTACAGAAAAAGTTTATGAGTGGAGCTCAGAAGAAGAGGATACTTTGAAAAAAGCAGGGCCAGTTCAAGTTCTTATCATGAAAGATGATCACTCCTTTGAATTAGATGAAACTGCACTTAACCATATCCTTCTGTCAGAAGCTGTCAGAGATAAAGAAGTTGTTGCTGTTTCTGTGGCTGGAGCATTTAGAAAAGGAAAATCATTTCTGATGGACTTCATGTTGAGATATATGTACAACCAGGTATGATAGATAAGAAGTTTTTTTAAGCTTTCTTGTTCTTGTCCTTCTTAGCTGGATACTTTTCAGTGAACATTGTACCTGTCAACAGAGAACAGATATAGAACTAAAAAATGTAGAAAGAAGCTTATTAAGTCTTGGGGGGAAGAGATAGAGCTAAAAAAAAAAGATGGCCAAAACCCCTCAAGTTTCTGAAGTTTTAAAAAATGTAGAATTCAAACAGAAGAACAAAGAATCTACTGTTGCCCAACACAGAGGCAGTTTCTAGATAAGACTCCTGAATTAAGCATGAAACAAATCTGATCTCTAAACTATAAGTCAGACCTTACAGTCATGCAGTGCAAAGTCCAAACTGCAATAAAGTTTTCCCACAATTGTTTCCCTTTTAGGCTTTAAAGTTCAACAGTTCTACACTAGAAAAAACACAATTACAAAAGCAAAGAGTTAGGCTAAGGTTTCAAAGAAGAAGTTTTTAAAAATAACTCATTAGTCGTGCCAGCCTCTTTGCTATTCATTTTATTTAGATCTTGATAGAATTCCTTTAAATAATTTTAAGGACCAAATTGGTGGTATATTGTCCTCAACATTTCACTATCAGAAGGATCAAACTTAATAAACATCAGAGGCTATAAGTCAGAAGACAGATTTGCACCAGGAAAGTAGTGTACTGTATAATACATGAAGGCTTCCCAGTCATTGAAAGGACATTTAAGGCCCCAAGTATCACAGACAGTTTTTAAAAAGACAGATTCACAATCCCATGCTTCCTTCAATGTAAAAAAAAGTTTAACACACTTATTTAAACAGAATCATTCATCCCTCATCCCCGAAGGAAACAAATCTAGTTAAGTCAACACTATAGGTAAACTAAGTTAGATTATAGATAAAATTGCACTTAATCTGATCTTATTTCATCTTGAGTTTTAACTGTTCCATGTAGCCATTTGATCCTTGGAAACATTTTCCTTTAAAATTTTGAATTAGGCTTCAATCTTAAGGCAGTTGTGGAAGAGTATTCCTCTTAAAGTTGGCTTTTTGGTAACTAGTTTATGTGGTAAAAGCCAGTTCAAACCTTATGGAGTTAGCCTGATACCTGTCCTTTTGTCATTCTTAATAGAAACATTTGAAAGCCAAATTTATATCTGTCTGTCCTCTCATACTTTGAGTAAACAATCTAATTTGTTGCTTTTGTCAAAGTGAAGTTTACTACTCCATTATTACATCACATCTTTGTCCTTTTCTTAAATGAGATCACATTAAAATTTATTTTTAGGACAAACTCACATCAAATCAATCTGGATTTATAATCACAAATTGTATCATTCAAAATTTCAGTTTTCCCTAGGGTCATTAGCTGCTAGCACCTCATATTATAGAATTTACTGCTTTCAGTTATCTCTGTTTCAAAGATTTATGTGTCAATCTCCTATCCTTCTTAATATGTTTTAGCATTTACAAAAGTCCTCAAACCACAATTTGGAAATTTATAGCAACAATATTACATTTAATTTATAAATTTAGTCTCTAATTGTTAATTTATAATTCCATAAGTTTCTAGAAATCAGGAATAAGTTTTCCTTTATTTGTCTTTATCTCTAACTTCCATCTGGCCAGTGCTAAAATGACAGAGAAAGTATCTTTCAGGGTTTTGGGTTGTTTGTTTTTCCCCCAGCTGACATAGCTGGGAAAGTTGTTTCAATAATGAAATTTCACTAATCTTTCCCATGTCTTCTGATTTTTTTTATAGTAGTCTTAGTGGGCTTTGCATATCTTCTCTTTAGAAGTCTCTAAGATTGGGGCAGCTAGGTGGCTCAGTGGATAGAAACCCAGGCCTAGAGATGGGAAGCCCTGGGTTCAAATATGGCCTCAGACAATTTACTTCCTAACTGTGTAACCCTGAGCAAATTCATTTAACCATAGTTGCCTAGCCTTTACTGCTCTTCTGCCTTGGAACCAAAACTTAGTATTAATTCTAAGATGGAATGTTAAGGATTTTAAAAAAGAAAGAAACCCCCAACATAGCAAAATCTACAAACAATAAACATGACACAAGATAAAGGTTTTCCTGAGATGCTCATAGAAAAATCCATTGTTGGGATATAAGTTTTCAATTCAGAAACTCCCAATCTTGGTTAACTAATAACAACTTTGAGTTTTTCTCATCAGCCTAGAGTCGTCCTAGGTAGATGGATGTAGTACTAATGTTAAACTACCAGATTGTTTGGGGCTACTCAATCAATATACAGATATCAGAATAAGACAATACAATGCAAATATCTATAAAGGATTCCCTCCCGGTATGTCAATGTGGTTCAGCTGGTACTAGTATATAATCATATATGAGTTGTCCAATTTATTTTAATTGTCATAGGAGGTTTAGGGGAAGTATAGAAAGATAAGGAAAAGGAAAGTAAGAGGCAGAGAGAGAGATGGAGAGATCTGCCACAATAGATGAACTGGTTACTGTCCCCAGAGATCAATCTCCAGAGGACTACTAATTATCAATAAGGTAGGGTAGGCTAGTTTTAATTCTGAGTAATTTCCTGAGTCACTGTGTCACACTGTCCTTCTTGTTTTACAAGTACAGAAGCTGAAGTCTAGGAAGGTTGAGTAAACTGCCAAGTTCACATAGCCAATAAGTGTCTTTAAAATAATTAATGTCTAATATTTGGGGAGAAGTGGTGTCGGGATGAAAAGCAGTAGTTGTGTGAACGTCCTTCCACAAACTTTTTCAAATAGAAAAAGCATCAGACCAAATCCATTTCAGTATAGGGAGACAGACAGGGAGGTTTTCAGACACTGAGGATAGGATCAGGCCAAGAACATTCTGCTAGTGGAGTACTCCAACATCCAGAGCTGTGGACCCAGGCAAAAGGAGGCAAAAGGAGTGCTTAGATCATGAAACCGTCCACCGACTCCACGAAGATTCCTTGTGCGTTGGACACTCAGAAAGGTGAACCAAGGACTGAGTGAAAATGGGTTACGGGTTAAGGACTAATGGAAAGAGAACATAAGGCGAGAATAAAGACACACAGACACAGAAAGTTTTGGCATAAGATAGACAGCGAGTAAGCTCTGGTGGTCAAGAGCTTAGATGGTTCAGAGCTCTGATGGTCAAGAGCTTCCTTGCCAACTGATTTCTAGTCACCTTTATTGGGGTTACAATAGTATGGGGGGAAGGGGAGAACTCAGTGTCTTGATACATTAACATTATGAAGTAATCATCATAAAATGCAAACTGCTAAAACCTAAAACAATAGGTAGAGCAAAGATCCAGATCAGAGTGGATATGGCTTAAGGCATCTACTGATGTTTGATACCTATGTTAATTGATCATTGAAGGTAAAGTAAGGAGACTGAGATAACTGACCTGTCTTCTGGGGTGTAGCCTTAGGGAAGGGCTAGGGATTTGGCAAGGTCAATGTTCAATTTGACTCAAGATTACAGAGATCAATCATTAGCAATATAAGAGTTAAGTTTTTGAGCACTCTTAAAATAATATCATAATTAATGTATACCTGTATTGCTACAGACCAGAAGACATACCATAAAACATCTACAGCGTCACTGATATGGAGAAAAGTGAACTGGAAGATTTGTCACCCACTACTCCATTCCAGGTCACAAATGCAAGTTGGAGTGAGAAGAGGACAGAGAATGGCATTCTGTAGTTGAGAGGCCTTAGTCCAAGTATGGAGAAAGGAGGAAGTTCAGAAGCCAACTTAGATCTCAGGCAAGGCATAAATCCCAAACCAAAAGGTAGCCTTCAATTCTGCTGCTCTGAAATGACAGAACTTTGCAGCTGGTTGATAGAGATGAAGTCCAGCAACAGTCTGCTGTTGCTTAGACCTAAACCTAGGTCAGGAACTTGCAGAATTCAGAAGAAAGAACCAGCAATCAGACTTTGTCCTGGTTCACACCATTTTGAGAATACTGAAAAGCTTGTATATTCCCAGTCTTTTCCTAAGATACTGGAAAAACACAACACTCAAAACTCTAGAAAGGCACCAACACTTCCCTCCAGAAGTGCTGTAGAGCCTAGCTCTAACATCTAGTCCAGAGTCAGAAAGTAGGCTGAAGGAATGGGAAACAAAAAAAGAAATCCTATTGTAACAAGCTATTATGGCAGCAGGGATACTCAAGACACAAATGCAGAAAAATTACTCCAAAACATCTATGAGCAAAGCCTCAGAGGAAAACAGCCTGGGCACAAACTCAACCAGAATTCCTGGAAGAGATGAAGCAAATACTTAC
The DNA here is from genome assembly GCF_016433145.1 of Gracilinanus agilis. Taxonomy (NCBI): domain Eukaryota; kingdom Metazoa; phylum Chordata; class Mammalia; order Didelphimorphia; family Didelphidae; genus Gracilinanus; species Gracilinanus agilis. The sequence goes on along the minus strand of NC_058131.1, from coordinate 443,332,107 downwards.
TTTTTTTTTTTTTAATTGGAAGAAGAGTACTTGAGGAAAAACTTGGAAAATAAATAAGGCCATAGAGGAAAGAAGTATAAAGAGAATAAGAAGCTTGGAACAAGAGGTATAAAACCTTTCCTAAGCAGCAAACTCCCTAAAAATTAGAATGGACCAAATAGAAGCTAAATAATTCAATGACACAAGAAGAAATATTAAAATGAAGTCAAAAGGCTGAAACAGTATAAAGAAAATGTAAGGTATTTCATAGCAAAAATAATTGGCATAGAAAAGAGATTGAGGAGAAAAAATTTAAAGATTCGTTGGTCTGTTTGAACTTCATGATTAGAAGACCCTAAAAAGAAAACTGGGAGCAGCTAAGTGGCTCATTAGATAGAGTCAAGCCTAGAGATAAGAGGTCCTGGGTTTGAATCTGGCCTCAGACATTTACTACCTTTGTGATCCTGGACTTAACCCAACTGCCTACTCCTTACTGCTTTTTGGCCTTGGAACCAATACTAAGTATTGTCCTAAGAAGGAATGTTATGAGTTTAAAAAAAAAAAAAAAAAGAAAACTGCACAGATATCTTAGAACCAAGGAACCATGTGAAACTAGAAAAGAAGCAAGGAAAGACTGGAAAAAAATTCTCTCACATAATCAAGTTACATAAGTAGAAATTTATACAAATAAGCAAGGAAAACTGAGTAGGGGAGTACCTGACACTTGAACCTTATTCTCATCTGAACTAATCAAAAGGTGGGAAAATACACATGTATACACACACAGAGTTTAGATAAAATGTCTAATGTTGGTTTTGAACCCAGATCTTCTAACTTCAGAACCAATATTCTACAGAGGTAAACAGCACTTACTCTAATAAAGTGCTAGTTTTCTTTTATGGTGCCTGGAAGAGCACAAAGAAAATGGAAAAAAGTTATAAAATTATAGTGCTGGAAGAAATTAAAGTTGCAAACCAAAGGCAATTTTAATTGGTGCTGAGCAGAGAGAAAAGAAGCATTATTGCCACTTCTGTCTCTAACTTTTGCTTTTTTGTAGCTCCATCCCTCCCTATTTGCTCTACTACCATTGTTACCTTATTTAGCCTGGCTTCATACAAAGATACTGGTATAGAGGAGAAAAATGAAATAACGACCCAGGCCCAGAAGTGTTCTTTTTTTTTTTCAAACATTTATTAATATTCATTTTTAACATGGTTACATGATTCATGCTCCTCCTTTCCACTTCGCCCCCCGCACTCCCCTCACCCATGGCCGATGCACATTTCCACTAGTTTTGTCATGTGTCCTTGATCAAGACCAATTTCCAAATTGTTGGTAGTTGCATTGGTGTGGTAGTTTCGAGTCCACACCCTCAATCATGTCCACCC
>NC_058131.1:443297202-443325877 GCF_016433145.1 Gracilinanus agilis | reverse complement strand
TTCACATTCAGAGTTATAATCATCAGTTGTGCATTTGCTGACATTTTCGAATCCTCCCCTCTTCCTACCCCCTTTTTCCTTATACTTTTTCCTTTTAAATCACTGGTTTGCTATTGAGCTGCTATCCCTTATCCCCTCCCTTGATTAACTTCCTTTTCCACCCCCTCCCTTATTTTTTCCCCTCTTTTTGTTTTTAAAGGCCTTATGAATTCCCTCCCTCTTCTCCCCTCCCTTTTTTTGACCTCCCCACTCCCCTGCTCCCCTTGGTTTATCCCTTCTAACTTTCTCAGAAGGATTAGATAAGAGTTTTATGTCCCAATGGATAGTATAGCTACTCTTCCCTCTCCAGGTTGATTACACTAAGAGTAAGGTTTGATTATTACCTCTTTATGCTCTCTTCCTCTCCTTCTTATAATAGTATTTGTCCCCTCTCCCTCCCATGCCCTCTTTGTGTGTAATAGAATATTCTATTTTCTTATTCACTCAAGTTTCTCTTGGTGTCCCCTGCTATTTACCCCTTCTTTCCCATCCCCCATGCCATCTTAGATTATTTAGTGTTCCACCCTCACCCTGTGAATTATTCTTCTGATTATTATAATAGTGAATATTATAATAGTGAATAGAGTTCACTACAGAGAATTATACATAACATTTCTCTACATAGGAATACAGATAATTAGATCTCACTGAGGCCCTTAAAAAGGCAAATTTAAAAATTATAAGTTTTCTTTCTTTCCCCTCTGTATCTTATTTACCTTTTCAGGTTTCTCTCGATTTTTGTGGTTAGATATCAAACTTTCCATTTAGCCCTGGTCTTTTCTGTGCAAATACCTGGAATTCTTCAATTTTGTTGAATGCTCATACTTTCCCCTGGAAATATATAGTCAATTTTGATGGCTAGTTGATCCGTGGTTGCAGGCTCAGCTCTCTGGCCTTTCTGAATATCGTATTCCAAGCCTTGCGATCTTTTAGCGTGGAGGTTGCCAGATCCTGTGTGATCCTGATTGGTGCTCCTTGATATTTGAATTGTTTCTTTCTGGCTTCTTGTAAGATTTTTTCTTTTGCTTGGAAACTCTTGAATTTGGCAATTATATTTCTGGGGGTTGTCTTTTCTTGATCGAATGTCGCAGGTGTTCTATGAATCCTTTCAATGTCTATATTGCCCTCTTGTAGGACTTCAGGGCAATTTTGCTGAATTATTTCTGTTAGTATGGAGTCCGGGTTTCTATTAATTTCTGTTTTTTCTGGAAGACCAATTATTCTCAAATTGTCTCTTCTAGACTGGTTTTCTTGTTCTGTCACTCTCTCATTGAGATATTTCATGTTTCCTTCTATTTTTTCAGTCTTTTGACTTTGTTTTATTTGTTCTTGTTGTCTTGAGAGATCATTAGCTTCTACTTGCTCAATTCTAGCCTTTAGGGATTGATTTTCGGCTATAATCTTTCGGTTTTCGGCTATGATGTTTTGATTTTCGGCTATAATCTTCCGGTTTTCGGCCATAATCTTCTGGTTTTCGGCCATAATCTTCTGGTATTCCTTTTCAATCTGGTCATTTCTGGCGTTCAATTTGCTTATCAGTTCATTTGGTTTCTGAGCCTCACTTTCCAATTGCAAGATTCTACCTTTCAAACAGTTATTTTCTTGCCAGATCTCTTCCATTTTCCTCAAAATCTCAGTTTTGAACTCTTCCATAGCTTGTGAGGAGTTTTCCTTATTTGAGGAGGGTCCGGATGCTTGTTTGTTCTCCTCCTCTGTTTGCTCGGTTGTCTGGATTTTCTCTGTGTAAAAGTTGTCGAGCGTTAAAGTCTTCTTTTTCTTGTTGTTAATCTTTCTCTTCTGAACTTCCTGAGACTGGGTAGCCATCTAACGATGGCCCAGCAGCTTCTCAGGTTTACCCTCGCGCTCAGGGTCTGTCCGCGGTCAAGCCCCCTGGTTGACCCCCTTGCTTGATCGTCTGCCGGAGGTTTCTTTTCAAGTCTCAGGGCACTGCTTCCACAGTTGTATACCTGTCTGCACTGGTTCCCCACTCAGGGTTTCAGAGATTTTTAGCTTATGGCTGTGTCTGCCTCCACCCACGCCTCCGCCCGTGCCTGCGCTCTGAGTCCACGCTCTGCGCCCTGTGTCCGCTCTCTGCGTCCTGCTCCCACGCTCAAATTTTGTGTGCGTTCTTAGCTTTTTGGGGTCCTAAATCTTGCTGCTCTCAGGAACAGGCCCCGGAGCTGCCAATGACTCGATGGGTGCCCCAAACTTGCTCTATTTCTTTTTAGCTGGCTTCAGGCGCTATAGGTGTTTTGTGTGGAGGGGGTGGGGGTGGGGTGGTTGCTCATCCCGCGATTTAGTGAGAGCTGTTTCACCCCTTTATAGCATAGAAATGCCTCAATTCCACGTACCTTCCTCGCTGTGCCCTGTTGTGGGGTTCCTCTGTTCGTCTGGACTTGTTTTTATGTCCCCTTGAGGAGGTTTGTGTGTTTCGGTCAGGAGAGGTTAAGAGCTGCTTCTTACTCTGCCGCCATCTTAACCCGGAACCTCCAGAAGTGTTCTTTTAACACAAAACTCTTACTTTCATTGTCCATTCTGCCTGGCTCACTGATATATTGAAGCACTTCCATCTGAGAGACACCATTGAGCAGAGCCAGTTTTGCACCATAATTCTAACTAGAACCTTAGCCCCAATTTAGTCTATAAGCTTCTCCACAATTGGTACATCTTATGTCTTTTATGGCTAACAAATTGATACCCCATCCTTCAATTTATAATTGATTTACTTCTGAGACAAAAAAAAAAACAACTCCAAGCAAAACAAATAAAAAGCCCTTTTGCTAGTTACTTAATGTATTTTTTATCTTCTTCCACTTGGTCCTCTGAAAATCCTACTCTATCAATATAAGAGCTGCTCTTTTTTTTACTTCAGCAATTTGAAGGTTTTTAGGGGAAAAATTAGAGACACTGAGTTGGAAATATGAGTCTCCAGCAACTGAGACTCTTTGAATTGTCATCATTGAATCATTTTGGTTTAGGATATAGAGGCACTAAGTAGATGGGCTTAAAGATGAGGAAAACAACTGAGCAGACCACAGAGTTGTGAATTTGCTCCAGGGCATAGACTTCCTCATTATCTTTTCTTGGATAGGAGAGGATCTGAAAAAAAAAACACTGAGGAACCCTGAAACCAAGAGGCATCTGGTAGTTATTAGACAAATGACCATTGCCTGGTTATTGCCTATCCTGCAGAGGTAGAGATTTGGAAAATGTCCTAGATATCACCATAGCAAGTCCATTGCCAAAATCAGAAAGAGTTGTTAAAAGAATGTGGAAGGAAAAACTGAGTTCTCAGTATTTTGGCTCAAACTTTTCAGAATCAATTAAATTCTGAACACTTTTCTTAGAGAAATATATATCCAAAGCAATAAAGATCTATCCTGCTTCTGAAATCTAATTCTAAAACCATTTTCTATTTCAAATTTCATATTCAAGATTAAACAAAGGTACACAATTTAGTTTGAGGATCTTCACCAAACTTTACAACAAGCAAATTTATTGGGGCATAGGGGTGCAAATTGGTGAACCCCTGGGTTCGGGAAGGAAACCATTCTCAAGAATGAGAGGACTCCAAACTTAGCTTAAAAGTAAAAAGAAAGATTTATTAGTAAGATAGGATTAATGGCCAGCAAGACAGCATGAGTGGAGCAGCCATGGTAGGCTCCCCCCAAGTACCCCAGTTCTTGCCTTTTTGTATCCTTTTCCATAGTGTGCACATGACTCCTTGCACTCAGGCATTCAGTGAGAGCTGGGTCTGTCTGAGACCCTCAGGGCTTAGGCTATCCAGGTGTGTACTGGATGTGTATCTCTTTTGTCTATCTCAGGGGCATCACAAGGGGCAGGAAGGGGGAAGGGGCAGGAAGGGGGAAGGGAATTTCCTTGTTCACTGCCTGTCTATGTTAAGGGGTACAGGGTCCCTGCCATCTCTGTACAATGCCCATGTCAGTCAAAAGTAAACAAAAAAGATACTTAATTGAACTATCAAATTAGTGCCCCTTATTTGGTCACTACTTCAAACACTCAGGAGTCAGGATTCCTTCCTGAATTTAAGAACTGATTTAAGTTTGATAATAAGGAGATTATGAACTGTGGACTAAAGTGTTATGTCTTCGGACTTTAATTAAAAGTACCGATAAGTTTCTCATTCAAACAAATCCCAAAGGTTCAAAGGTCTTGTTAATATTTTCCTAAATAGGGAATGGAGGATACATACATACATACATACATACATACATACATACATACATACATATCCTCTTTCTCCATATATATATATATATATATGCATATATATATATAGTTGTTCATATATATATAGTTGTTCATATATATATATATATAGTTGTTCATAAACAGGAGGCAGGTTGGTAATAAGAAGGTCTGCTAAGCCTCACTTGGGACTGAGGCTGAGTCTGCCAAGCAAGCTCTGAATTCACAGGCACGGGATGGAACCTGGGCTTGTGAGTGAGGTGTTTGCCTAGGTGGTTATCCAATGTGCCAGTAACTCAGGACTTATGAAGATCAGCTTAGCCAAGCCTCTGCCTCTACAATAGTGCCCAAGTTTAACAACTCTTCTAGTCCCTGGCTTGAGGTTGGATTTGATGGTAAAGGGTTGGTTTGGACTATTATAGATGTGTCCATTGGATAAACGCTATTCTGACTGAGGTTTATAAATCCCTTCCCTAATCAGCTATAGATGATTCACCAATTAGGAAAGGAACACCAATCTTCTTTGACTGAACTGCAACAAGATTTATTTGCTTATCTGTAAGGGTTAGGAATAAGGAAGTAAGGAAGTAAGGTTTTGGGGAATGCTAAACTAAATCTAAGTAAGTAAAGGTAATCTAAATTAAATGGATGATGGATTTGATAATAGGCTGGAGCTTTCTTCTCCCTCTCTCAGTCTCTGGCACAAACCAAAGGATAAGGAAGACTAGTGATGTTCTTCTTGTTGGCTGTGGTGTTGTCTCTCTCAGCTTTATTAATAGCAGGTAAATTGATTTCCTATGGCACTCAGATATGGATGCTGGATTGCAGGTCTAGGGCCTACCCTCCCTCCAATCCACCCTCCTCCCAAGATTCTCAAGAATGAGACCCAGTGTGCTGTTGTCCCAGGCAGGGTATTTATAGGGGTAGTTCCAACTGTCTTCTGGCCCTGGCTCACACCACATGGGCACATTCCAAAGTCTTTAACCAATATTCCTATCACTCAAGATATCCTCCATCTTGCCCCAGAAGTTCCTTGTTACACACACACACACACACACACACACACACACACACATTATTATTCTAGTCATCAGCTGTCAACCAATGGATTAGTTTTATCTTTAAGTTTTATATTCCCTGCAAATTTAATAAGTATGCCATTTGTGACTTAATCTAAGTCACTTATAAAAATTTTGAATAAAAAGGCTACAGATAGATTGCTATGGAATTCAAAAGATCTCTGTCCAAGCAAATTAAATTTTATTTGATTAATATCAGTTCATTTTCTCTCTCTAATCCCCAGCCCATTAGAAAAAAGGGGGGGTGAGAACTCTCTTAAAATAAATATTTATAGTTAAGGAAAATATATTCCTTCAATGGCCATGTCTAAAAAATGTCTCATTCTGCACTCTGGGTCCATCACCTCTCTGTCAGGAGATGGACAGTATGTTTCACCATCAATCCCCCAAACCCTCAGAATCATAATCAGAATTCTTTAAGCTTTCAAAGTTGTTTGTTTTTACATTGTTACTATTATAAATTGCTGGTTCTGCTAATTTCATTCTTCATCAGTTTATACAAGTCTTCAAAATGATAGACTTTAACAATATTGATATTATAGTACAAATAATTATCTGATTCTGCTCACTCTGCATCACTTCATACAAGTCTTTCTATGTCACTTTGAAATCATCTATTTCTTCATTTTTCACAGCACAGCATTATTCCATTGCACTCACATACCACAATATTTTTATTTTTAGCCATTATCCAACTGTTGGGCATTCCTTTAGTTTCCAGGATTTTTTGCCACCACAGAAAAAGCTGCTATAAATATTTTTGTACATATAGAATATTCCTCTTCCTTCTTTGATCTTTCTGCAGAATAAGCCTAGCAGGTGTATAGCTCAGTCAAAATCAAAGTGTATACATATACATGTGTGTATGTGTGTTTGTGTGTGTGTATATTATATATATATACATATATATATAATATACACACATCCTTTGTGTCATCTAAAATTGGACAAATATACCATCTATGTCTTTTTCCACATCATAGGTAAAAAGTGTTAAATAACACAGAACTATATACACAGATTCCTAGAGGATTCTTGGGAGACTTCCTGCCATGCTAACATTGAGCTATCAAGTCTTCAGAGTCCAGCTGATTACATTGTAATCTAATCTTTATCTCTATATAGGTTGGAGAATAATGAGATACTTTATTAAAATGTTAAAATCTAGGTAACCCTATCCACAGCTGTCCCCTCACCTTCTAGTTTAAGTCAACCTGTCAAAAAAGGAAATGGGATTAGATCTGTTCTTTCCTCTCCCACTACAAATATGTATGTTCATGCAAAACAAATCCATGTATTAACCATGTCCAGAAAGAAAAAGAGAAGGAAAGAAGGAAGGAAAATTTGAGAGTAATTAAGTAATCAAACTGTATGATATTAATTATAGATTATATATTCAAGAGAAGTAAAAAATCAGTGAATAATGAAGTGGTCAGTGAAGACTTCAAGAGCTAAGCTTTGAAGGATGAGTTGTATCTATATAAGAAAAAGGAGAAGAGCTTAAATAAAGGCATTAGGGGTAAGACTGGGTATAAATATGGTAAAGTGAGTAGACCTACCAGACTGGGATGTAGGTTAGTATTGGGGAGCAGTAGGACAAAAAGCTAGGTGGTGCAGTGAATAAGAGCACTGGGCCAAGAGTCAGAAAGACCACAGTTCAAATCTAACTAGCTGTATTGACCATGGGTAAGTTACTTAATCCCTTCCTGCAAAACTGGAGAAGAAAATGGCAAACCACTGCAGGGGCTTTCCCCAAAAAAACTTGATAGGGTCACCAAGTCAGATATGACTAAATAACAACAAGGGCATGAGAGTGGATAAGTAGTGTGGAGTTATATTATGGGAGTATTAAAATTAAAACTCTTTAAAAAAGAACAATTCAGGCTTTTTTACTCTTTTGAACCACTTTAGTTAGACAAAATTATAAAGTTCACTCTACTTTTAAGGTTAGAATGAATTTTAGATTTGAGGGCATGTCTTCTTGTAGCTAAAACCTTTTTCTGAGCTAGTTTTTTTCACATTACTGTAGATATGTGTGTGTGCATTTACATTTATGTGCATAGGCATACATTTGTTTATATATGCTTATATTTTTGCCAGAAGAAAGAAGCCATATTGAATAATAAAAAGCACTGGAATTTTATTTATGCAGAAATTGTTAAACAGTTCTTATTTCTAATTCATTTGACTTAATTATATCATAGGTATCTGTTGATTGGATTGGTGATTATGATGAACCACTGACTGGTTTTTCTTGGAGGGGTGGATCTGAACGAGAGACCACAGGAATTCAGATATGGAGTGAAGTCTTCCTAATTAACAAACCTGATGGCAAAAAGGTATAAAACTGATCTCTTGATAATAAATAATATTTACTTATAACAATGATCACTTTCTTGTCATGAATTTATAGGTAGCCTAGCTCCATTTGAAAGAAATAAAAAGAACTGGACCAAAATCTCAAGCTAAAGATTGGACTTTTATTTTGTGGGCACAAAATACACAAGAGGTCTTCAGACACCTCCAGTTTGTGTGTTCTCAGATGTCCAATTTTTAGATTCTATAGATTTTTTTTAAGCATAGGCAATGGCTCAATAGAGGTTATGAACAGGTTCAAGCACTCAGAGCATATGTTCAAAACAGAGGTCTCGAACAGGGTTGATGAAATGGATTTTAAGAATAGAGTCCAGTATGACTAGGACATTCTCCATTCCTCCACTTTTCTCCTTTCTACTTCTCAGGTGACTTGGTTATGATTCTGCAAGATTAGAGGCCTACTATCCCCATGTCACAACCTCTTGTAAAAATAATAATGGTGAGACATAAAAATATAAGGATAAAGACCAATGAAATAAAGGTTGAAAATTGATTCTTGATACTTTTGATCGATTTTATCAAAAGTATCTTCAGTGTTTCTAATTCTAAGGGATTCTAACTCTACCCAAATAAACTCCCAGGTTCCGCAAGGAACCGCTTCTCCTGTGGTTCACAGTCTACGCAAATCCTCCCTGATCTAACAAAATTTTATGCTATTCTAACTAAAAATACCACTATAGTTCTTAACTTCTCCTTTAAGTTATCAAGATAACCACGGCTAGCTGGTTGGGTCTCAACAAGAATCAAGTTAGGACTCTGAGCTTTAACAGACTCAGAGTCCAAACCAAAGACTAGGTTTTCTTTGGACTTTTCAGAGTTTAACCAATTTATACACAGTAACAGATAAATGAATAGAGTTTCCTAAGTTGGAAAAGAAAACACTCCACTCCTTCAGGTCTTTTACTCAGACAGAGATAGAGAGAGGCAAAGATGAGGCACAGCAATAACAGTAATAGATATAGTAATAGTGTGAATCAAGGTATTGTGACCACAACTGCTCCAATTCTAATAGTTCACCAAGTTTGTCTAAGATGGAAGAATATGTGACTCAATGAGTGAGGCCATGCACTAGCTTATAAATCGAGGAAGTAGCATTTGCTAACATGTTACTTATTTTCTAATATCATCCTTATATTCTAGAGTAGTGATGGGCAAACTATTCCCCACGGGCCAGATCCAGGACCTAGTTTGCCCATCACTGCCTTAAAGCAATTCCCTAATCACTACAACTAGATGTGTGTGTGTGTGTGGGGGGGGGCAGTGATTAGGGAATTGCTTAAGGCAGTGATGGGAAAACTATGGCCTGGATCTGGCCTGTGGGGAATAGTTTGCCCATCATTGCTCTAGAGTATGTGGCAAGGTAAAGGGAAGTATTTAGGAACTTTCATCATTGCAAAGGCTTTTAATACTCTTCCTATTATATCTTACTTAAGTCTTACAGTTGAAATTTATCAAACTAGTATAGAGGAATCCTTTAAAGTGATTAAAAACTACTTAATTAAATTTCTTTTTATACATAATGGGTGTCTCCTAGGAGATAAATAAATCCCCTATCTGAAATCTCAAGAGATTGTTGGTCTCTAATCATATAGGTTATAATTAGTTTAGCTTATAATCAACTGCTAGACCTTCCTGTGATTGCTTTATTAAGTGTCTCTGATAATTGAACACTATTAACCAGCAAGCACAGGCCATGTAACAATGAATAGCCATACAAATAAATTTAACTTTTGGAGCACATAACATGATTCTATTAATTATGGGACCCAAATTTCAATGATGTAGGGCTGTGTTGGCATACCAGAGGGAGCTGCTCTGTTCCCTTTCTCCACAGCTTCCGAGGACATTTTTCACATGCCCCCACCTTTCTGGCTAGCAACTCCCTCTGCTGTGCAGGGTAACATGGGGGGCTAACAGGCAGCTTGAAGTTGCAGTTTGAGCACATGATCTTGAAAAGGTTTGCCAAAGCTGACATAGGGCATTCCCAGATGAGGAAACTTCACCAATGCAGGGCAACCATCAGTTTTAGAGGTTGCCTAGAGCACTTTGAATTTAAGTGATTTTTCTCAGGGTCATATTAGCAGAATGTGGTAGAAGCAGAACCCAGGTCTTCCTTGTCCTAAGGGCAGTTCTCTATCTACTACCTCATGCAGCCATTCACATTATCTAGAAAAGTTTGTTAAGCATTCTCTTGTTTTACACATAAGGAAACAGAGACCCTTGAAAAAAGTGTCAGGATTCCAACGTAGGTCCTTTGACTCCAAATCCAGGACTCTTTCTACTATATTACTTTGCCTGTAATAGTCAACGAATAATAAAAATGTGCTATACTTATGGTTGCAGGTTGCAGTATTATTAATGGATACTCAAGGAACGTTTGATAGTCAGTCAACTCTGAGGGATTCAGCCACTGTATTTGCCCTTAGCACTATGATCAGCTCAATACAGGTAACTAAGGAAATAAATTCATTGTATTCTTTAAATTTTCTAACACAATGAGTTTCCAAAAGTACATTAATGTGTAAGACAATGGCTAAATGGTTGTAATTTTTATACTTCTTGTTTTTTAACAAATTGTTTGGTTCACCAACCAATCAATCATTTTTATAAGACCTAACATATTTTTTGTTTTGCAATCATTTTTTCATTTTGAAAAGTTAAAATGATTGATATTGAGTCTTAACTAAAAGAAGATGCTAGTGTTTACAGTGAAAGGCTTTTTTTTTCTGCTTAGAGAGACTATAGACTATCATATTTAATGAAATAGTACATGCAGCTGTTGTATCCCCTCTGATCCACCTCTCCAGAGGACAACAGCTACTCACATAGGTTTTAGAGAAATAAATAGTATTTGTATGGCCCTTAATAAAGTTTTGGAAAGGGCTGCAAATATAATTTCATTTTATTCTCTTTAACACTGGGAAGTTAGGTGCTATTATTATATCTTTCTACATCTGAGAAAACTGAGGTTAAGGTATTGCCCATGATAACAGTGAATGTCTGAGATCCTTTCTGACCCTGGCCTCCAGCATTCCATATTCTCTGAATCTCCCAACTTGCATTTGTCCTGGCTATGTCACAGAACTCTTGGGTTCTGGGGTACTCAATCCTGAAATTATAGTTTGTGAGCCCCCCAAATGTTTGTTCTCTATTAATAATCCTGCTGACAGACACAATTAGGTCAAAGCAACAGAATTTACTGTTGATGATATAAAACAAGAACTAAAAAACATTTTTTTCTCCTAAATTTAGGGCACACTTTCCCACAAATACACTAAACATCTGTGGGAATAGTGGGTCCTAACTTGGAGTACAGTTATGATAAGACCTATGTGTAGGGATGGGCCTCGATGGCCTTTTTCTTTGTACAGTTCTCTCTGTAGCCAACTCTCATTTTTTAGGCCTAACTCTTTCTTCAGCCCAGAGTAGGCTTTTTTCTCTACCATTCCTAAAGTTACATCTTTTGAGTGATGATTTCTCGCTGTCCATGTTTATAATTGTCATAAACTACTGTTTGAAGTTTATAAGGTTTATATAGACATTCCATGACTTCAGATTAGTTTGAAGTATTTGGGTGAAATAATGTTATATGATATTCAAAACCCAACAGAACTGTCAATGAGGTTTGTGGTGGTGTTTTGGTATGCACATACATACATATATTAAGGACTTCTAATATCCTTTTGTGCTTAATGGATTGCTTGTTAATTTGAGCTGGATTATGTTAAGAAGAGCATTTTATCACCCCATCTCAGAATAAGTAAATGTTTTATCATTTATTGCATAGAAATTATCTCCTGTTATAACTTGTTTTACATAGAAATTATCTCTTGTTATAACTATAAATCAAAAAAATTCACACAATTATTTGATGACAATTTTGAGTTATATTGGTATGTAAACAAACAGGAAAATACACAATAAATATTTAAAACATCTAGTTTAAAATTTTGTTCTTAATTAAGGTATACAACTTATCTCAGAATGTCCAGGAGGATGACCTTCAGCATTTACAGGTAAAAATATATGTGTTCTTTGTATTATATCAAGTTCTCTGAGCCCTCCAAGTTGATACATATTACAGAGGTTTAATTTTCTTCCCCAAGTCACATTATGTTTTTGTTAAAACTTATTAGAATAATATAGAAAAATAACCACATACTCTACATATTTCAAGGTTATAGTAATGGTTTTAACAAAATTAGTCCTCTTCCTCTGAGCCTAGGGAAAGGAGGTTACTGCTTATTAGCTTTTTCTAAGTTACTAATGTTCTAACTCTAAATGACTTGTTCTGATGTAGTGCTGGGCACAATTTTGAAAATGCCAAAGATTATTCAGACTTGATTATAATGATGTTTTCTATTAAATATGAGCTAGTTCAGTCATTTGCCTATGGTGGAATCCCAGTATATTCCAAGTTCCAAGTTCTGCTGGTTCTCTCAGATGCTGTGCTGCCTGAGTCATTCTCTAGTCTTACACCAGTGAGACATATTCTGCCAGCTTTCCTTTATTTTGGGGCAATTTATTTGTTATTGTCTATTTTTTGCATCTGAGCTCTCAGCATGCAACTGCTAAATTTACTTTTTTTTTGCTGGTATTTCTTGTCATTTTCATTGATTATGTGTATTGGTTCTACTTACTTTACATCAGTTCATTTACTTATATTAGTTCATTTAGACCAGTGATTCCCAAAGTGGGTGCTACCGCCCCTGGTGGATGCTGCAGCAATCCAGGGGGGTGGTGATGGCCACAGTTGCATTTATATTTCCTATTAATTGCTATTAAAATGTAAAAATATTAATTTCCAGGGGGCTAAGTAATATTTTTTCTGGAAAGGGGGCGGTAGGCCAAAAAAGTTTGGGAACCACTGATTTAGACCTTCCTGTGCTTACCTTTACTTTACTTGCATCAGTTCATTTAGACCTTTCTTTGTATTATTTCGCAATTCATAATTTCTTACAGCACAATAATGTTCCATCACATTCATATATCACAGTTGGTTAGCCCTTCCCTAACAGATAGGCATCTCCTTATTTTTCAGTTCTTTCCTATCATAAGAAGTTCTGCTATAAATATTTTGGTATATATAGAGAGACTTTTTATTAGTGGTTAGTTTCCTTGGAATATAAACTCATTGAATAAAATCTCTGGGTCATACGGCATTAAATATATTTATGAATGAGAAAGAGCAAGTATGATAATTATGTAATATATACTTAATCAAACTTTGGTACTCAACAGTTTCATCATAACTTGTCAAATTTGGTTTTCAATGCATTTTGATGAGAAAAAATTGTTTTGGTATTTGACATTTGCTTGGCACTGGACCACACTTGCTAGAACTTGTTGGTGCTGTGAACTTGGGAAATGTGTGCCCATTCTAACTGAAATAAAGAATGCTAATGAAATAAGAATGAAACAAACATGTTAGTTCAGGAACATAAAGATGAACTCAACATTTTGAGGGACTATAGGAACCTCAAATGTAGCAGCAGCAGCAGCTAGTAGGGGTGGGGGAATTTTCTTTAGGTGAGGAGGAGGCAAAGGAGGATGTTCCCGCTTCATTAATCATGGAAACAAATGCAAAATGGGTGGAAGGGCAAAACTTTGTTTAAAAAATATCATCCTGATAAAGTTTTAACAAGTAGAGTTATACATTTGTTAGATGACCAGACTATTTCCCACAGTAGAGGAATTTTGAAAAAGACAAAAACAAACATCACTGGATAGGTTTCTTGTGAAGCTTACACCTAGTGAATCTCAAGCAAGGTTCAGTGATAAGGGAAAGAAAAGAGAAAGCACTCCAAAAGATCAGTTGCCTTCTGATATTATGGAAGGGGACTCCTCTTCAGACAATAACAGTTCTCCTCCCCACCATCTCCTTAGGCTATGAACTCCTCTTAATACAGGTAATATTAAGTTGAAACTATTTTATTTAATCTAATTGTTTTTTTCTTGTCTATGTATTAGTAATGCTTATTTAGTAAAGTACAACTCTATTAATGCATATAATGTCTTATAAAATCTGGATTTTCTGGGTGTTGGGGATGGATTAATTCAATTTACATTATTCCTTATGGGAAAAATTCATTTGGTACTTGACCTTTTTGGCACTCAACCTGACTTCTGGAATGAATTAATGATAAGTACCACGGTACCACTGTATTATATTTACAAAATGAGTGATTTATATGTTAAAACAAAACTGGGAAGAAGGGAAGATTAAAAAAATAAAACCTAGTACAGTTATGGTGAACCTTTTAGAGACCGAGTGCCCAAACTGCAACCCTTATGCCACATGTGAGACCCCAACAAGGGGAGGGAAGAAGCACTCTCATTGGGCTGCTAGGAAGTGATGGGTGAGAGGGGAAAGGGAACACATGCCATTTGTTCACCAACATGGACGTAGCACATATTGATGTATGTATTTATTTTGATTTTTGTGCTCCTTAGCTTTTCACTGAGTATGGCAGACTGGCCATGGAAGAAACATTTCTGAAGCCATTTCAGGTTAGTCTGTGAATGGAATTGAATTATTTTCTTGATACATCAAGTGTATGTAATATTCAGAAGGGCCATGTGTACTTTACCTATGATTTGCCTATTAATTAATACTTCTAGTTTAAGTACTACTATTATAGAGTTAATATCAAAACTATCATTTCTTGAGTTTTCTTTCTCTTCTTCTTTCTCTTTTACTATTCTTGACTTACTTTCTTGATCCCTTAGGTGGTACAGTGGATAGAGCACTAGACCAGAGTCAGGACATTAATCTTAGTTCAGATCTCACCTCAGACACTTATTAGTTCTGTAATCCTAGGCAAATCACTTAACTTTGTTTGCCTCAGTTTTGTCAGATATAAAATGGGGATTTAAAAAATGTTCCTACCTCTCAGAATGATGATCAAGTGAGATAATAATTTTAAAGTACTTTGCAAACCTCATACCTATATAAATGAGTGCATCAACTTCATTATCTATGTGTGCATCACTGGAAAGTATTCTGCCAAGGTAAGTGAACTTATCTACAGCATTTACAATTTCTCCATTTTCTGTAACTGATGGTTCCACATATTGATGGTGTGGTGCTAGCTGGTGGAGAACCTCTGTTGTCTTGGTGTTAATCATCAGGTCAAAATGAACACAAATGACAGAGAATCAGTCCATGCTCTGTTGACTCTCAGTCTCAGAGGCTTCACTGAGTATAACTTCTAACAAAGATTTGTGCACCAACTCTTCTATTTTAGTCTTGGTTTGTAGCCTTTTCAAGTTAAATAATTTACTACCTGACCTTGATGCTATTCTTATCCTCATTTTGAAGGTGTCTAACAACATTGTTAAAAACCTCATGCAAAAAAGCATGGGAGCAAGCACATAGCCTTTCCTTACTCCATTAGTGACTGGGAAAGCATGAGAATTTTCCAGAACCCCTGTAAGCATGCTGTCATGTAGCTGACATATATTACTGATAAACTTCTCTGGGCAACTGATTTTATCAGAGCTAGCTTAGTGTTTGTGAGGTTCCAAAGGAAAGTATGAGAGAAAAGAGGTATTAGGCTGCCTACCAAATTGAATCTGTTGTGCTATCCTCATTGTTGTTTGCCTGTGAAATCTGGATAAAGTACCAGTGCCATGCAGGAAACCGAACCACTTACATTTTAATCATCTTAGGAAGATTCTGAAAATCATCTGGTAAGAAAAGGTACTAAGGCCCTTTCTCAAGCCAAACTGCCAAGCATTCTGCAACTCTGATGTTTTGAATGCCAAACATGCTTTTTGCCTAAAAGACTATTTTATGGAGAACTCACACAAGACAAGCATTCATATAGAGGTAAGAAGAAGCAAAACAGAGACACTTTAAAAGTCTTTCTGAAAAGCTTTGGTATCAGTTGTGAGACATGGGAGACACTGTCACTGTGCTGCATAGTGTAACCACATCAAAGAAAGTGCTGTGCTCTGTGAACAAAGCAGAATTGCAGTAGTTAGAGACATCTTCTTCTAAATGTTCCTACAGGCTATTTGAGCCTGAGCTATGATAGTCTATCAAGCCTGTATTGGTTTGATCAGCCACAGTTGGACATACAAAACATTGATTCTGACATAGTGATGTCATTTTGGTTCTTTTAGAATATGAAGGACAAGAACCAGCTATATAAAAATGCTAGCTATTATTAACCGTCATTATTATTCTATATCAGAAATAATGAATAAGCGGAAAACAAAACAGGGAAAGGAAGATGGCCACTAGAGATCTTTAGCATAGGTCACAGTTTGAAGACCCAGTTTGGTCTGAGACCCTGAGTTCTCAAGTCTTCCAGAATCATTTATTAAGCAAATGGATTATCAATGTACAGAAAAGGAGTGAATGTCTGAGTCGAAAATAGTTCTTAAGTAGATACGGAAACAAAGAATAGGTGATAAATCTAGATGGGAACTTTACATTTGAGCTACCTTGGTTAGATGATTCCTAAAAAAAAGGAAAGGGAAGGAAGCAAACATTTATTATGCACTTATTATGTTTTACAGTTTTCCTCATGTTTCTCACTATTATCTCATTTGATCCTCACAATCTTCATTATCCCCTTTTTATAGTTGAGGAAACTGAGGAAGACATGTTAAGTGATTTTAGAATGAATCTAATATTTGATTTTTTGAAAGAATAATAAATTTAAAAACCATTAGCAAATATAGATAAATACTGTCTGCTACTATCTCAGATTGAAAAAAAAAAAGAAGCAGAAAAGGTATGTAGAAGGCAGCTGGATAGCTCAGTGAATTGAGAGTCAGGCCTAGAGATGGAAGGTCCTAGGTTCAAATCCGACCTCAGACACTTCTCAGCTGTGTGACCCTGGGAAAGTCACTTGACACCCATTGTCCACCCTCACCACTCTTCCACCTAGGAGCCAATACACAGAAGTTAAGGGTTTAAAAAAAAAAAGAAAAGGTATGTAGATTTATGGAGGAGGCTAAATTAAGAGCAATTACTACCCTAATTATCCTTCAATTTAAAAATTGTTTTCCTTTTGATTTTTTGTTTATACTTTTTGAAGGGTTGACATTTTTATTTCTAAAATTTTGTTTTTGAACAGGATTTGATTTTGTTTTCATTTTACTTTTTGTCATTAATAATTTTTGTTTTTTAATTTTGCTATTTTATGCTTATATTCTGCTAATTTTATTAAATGATTGATTATTGAGTATCCACTTAAACACTAGGTGGACAGAGCACTGAGTCTTGAACACTAAATCAGGAAGATCTGAGTTTCAGTCACTCACAGCTCTACAACTCTGAGCAAACTGTTTAACAACTCTAAAAAATAAATGACAGAAAAGACTCTTATTTACATTGACATAAAAATTTCCACACCAGGAGTTCCTTACACAGATGAAATCACAGACTAAAATGAAACTATTAAATATTAGGTGAATCATTAAATATAACCCACTCCAGTTTATTTAGCTTTTATGAACTCTAGGAATCCCTGACCTTGTCCCTGATTGCACTATTGAATCATGTCCCTGAGTAAGGATACATCTCCTCTTTACGATTCTAAAGGTAACTTTGACTTTATAATATTAATTAATCTGAATCCTCACTTTAGTGTGTTTGCTCCAATATCAACTGTTAATGAATAGTGCCCCAGTATTGCTTATTTTTTTTGTCCCAATAGCATTTAACCAGTTAACAAAAATTAGTTTTTACAAAGGGACATTTACTGAAAATAAAAGGAACAGAAGTAAAAGACAAATCCTGATGAACTATGGCTATATTCTTCTTTATTTCACTTCATTAACTGGGAGTTTGGGTTTAAATTTAAAGCAGTTGCTACAAATTAAACAAAGCAATAATGCACCCGAGTCTCAACAAAATGCTCTCTATCCTTTCAACTTTGCCTGCTGCTCCAATGGCAACAAATATCACTTTATCCTAAATTATTTCCTCTCCTCCTCTTTTCATCTTCAACTGTCAATAGAATCTGGCTTCCCTGGCCAACATTTTTGGTACTGGTTTATACTTTCATTACTTACCTTTAACTGGGAACAGATCTGAGCCAGACTGGCTTTATTGTAAGTGCTGCTGCAAGTACAAAAGCCAGGGTCTACAGACACCCCCAGTTTGGTCTGAGACCCTGAGTTCTTAGCTCCCCCAGATTGTATAAACAGGACAAAGCGTTCAGAACATATGTTCTAAGTGCATGTTCTGAACATGAGTCCTGAATAGGATTTATGAAATATATTTCAGGAAAAGATTCCAGTAAAAGGGGTTATGACTAGGGTATCCCATCTACTCTTTTCCTTATAGAGGAGGAATCTTTATAAGTGATTAAAAGCTACTTAATTAAATTTCTTCTTACAATCCCCACTTTGTTCCCAGAGTTGGACATGCTCAATACTGGAAACATACAGGGCATTCCTCTTTTGGCCATGGTCCAAAGGGGCACTTCCATACCAAGATCACAGATGACAATCAAAGGGGAAGAAGAGAAAGGGCAGATGCATGACTGTCAAATGTAAAAATATATATAGGGGGGCAGCTGGGTAGCTCAGTGGAGTGAGAGTCAGGCCTAGAGACAGGAGGTCCTAGGTTCAAACCCGGCCTCAGCCACTTCCCAGCTGTGTGACCCTGGGCAAGTTACTTGACCCCCATTGCCCACCCTTACCACTCTTCCACCTATGAGACAATACACCGAAATTAAGGGTTAAAAAAAAGTGTATATTTCAAAAGATTTATAGATACTGGAGTATAATTTACCTCTTATACTTAAAAATTTGGGGAAGATATCAGTTTACACTGTAGGATCAAAAGTATTTTATAGATGTGCATGATTACAAATTTATACATATACTAATTTGACACAGGCAAACTTTCTTCTAGAGTATAGGTAGTATGCATAACATTAGACTTCATATGAATAGGCTGTTATGAAATGCCAGCAGACACTAGAGCCAAGCTGGAGGAAGCAGGGGGTGCTATTGTTGTTGATGGTCCAGAGTAGCAGGAATGGTCCAGAGAGAAAATTCGGCTGCAATGTTCTCCAAGCACAGTGTCTGGTACTCAAGAGAATGGCTGTTGACAAGACATGATGATAGTTTATTAGGTACCTTGAAGTCACAAAATGTTAACTAGAGATGTCTCTTACAAATTTCATATATTAGAGAAATGGTTACTTTTATAGAACCATCTCCTTCACTTCTGATTAGAAATATTTGGCCTCACAAGGTTCTGCAGAGCTTCTCAACACCATACCCTTCTTTTTATGTTCTTAGATGGAATGGCTTGCAGTAATCTGGAAGGACAAATGTAGGGAGCTTTCTTCTGAAAATGGTCAAGGTTATTAGAGTGGAGTTCTTTACCATGGGTGTGGTAGTAAAAGGGGAAGATGAGTTTGTCAGTGAGGAACTTGCTCATTAGTGGCAAGGGAAAATTTGAAATTCAAGAAAAATTTTCAATTTTAAAATCATCAAGGTAAAGAGGTATCAGGTACAAATACAAGTAGATTAACAAAAGATTTTTAATGATTGAGGTTTTTTCATTGTGACTTTAACAATTGGCTGAGGGTTCAGGAAAGGTGGTAAGGTTTCTGAATGAAGTAAAAATTGTGGCCGGCAAAGCTTTTGCAAACTTTAATATCTCAATTCAGAATTTTTAAATTTCAGAAGTTCCAATTTAAAAGGTCACCCAGGCTATGTTGCACAGAGACATCAAGCTTGGATAAGGGAAACAGATGTGACAGCTTAAGGATAGCTTTTTCTATTAGGAGTCACATGAGGAGGAAGGAGAAAGTAATAGGAAAAGAATTAGAGAATTTATTTTGAAAACTCTCTCAAACTTTAATTCACTTTCTCCAAGATTCAAACAACTAATGACATGTTTAACAAAATCAAAATCCTTTAACTATTGTAGCTAGTACTGTATTGATAGATTTTGCATTTTAATTAACCTTTCATCTTTCACTAACTTATCATGATTTGCTTGAACATTCAAAATAAATAAAAAGATTGAATTGTCAGTGTAGTATCATTCTGTTAAAGGGGTAGATTAGAGAATAATACACTCTTTTACTTTTATGGTCATTATCAAGTTAGGAGAGACCAAGTAACATCTAATTAATCTAAATAAGTTATAGTCATGGCTATAGAAGTACTTTTGCAATAATTTAGAAGAATTTCTCATCCAAGTAGAATTTAGAAGTAGATCCCTTTAAGTAAAATAATTTCACAGTTATAATTATTTGCTTAATATTTCTCAAATCTAAAATCATTAAAGAACATTAGATTTCTGAAACTTGTATAATTAATACACAAGGGCATCTGTAAAGTCTGATAGATATTTTGCAAATACTGAATTATGATTTTCATATTCAGAACCTGAAAGTTTTCTTAGTTTAGCACAATTCAGAATTTATTTGCTACTTATATACATATATTTCATTTCATTTCATTTTTTAAACAATTTAGAAAATCTAATTAAGAAATTAAATACTTCTCTTTGCTATATACTTACTTTTTAATTAATGTCTGTCCTTTGTTTCAGGTCCTTTTCAATGTGGCCAACATTAAAAAGAGGAAAGAGGGCATAAATAGATACTTTTGTTTTTTTTTTAAACCCTTAACTTCTGTGTAGTGGCTCCTTGGTGGAAGAGTGGTAAGGGTGGGCAATGGGGGTCAAGTGACTTGCCCAGGGTCACACAGCTGGAAAGTGTCTGAGGCCTGATTTGAACCTAGGACCTCCTGTCTCTAGGCCTGATTCTCAATCCACAGAGCTACCCAGCTGCCCCACAGATATTGTTTTTATCATTATTGCTATTGAAATTTTTAAGTTTTACTTTTTAAAACATTTTCCTTCTTGATTATCAGATCAAGCATAAACTAGGACTAATGAATAAGACATAAATAAAGCAGACTAGTACAAAGGACTGACAACTTTTCCTCATATTTTACAGACAATATTGAGCCTATTGGCTGCAAACCTCCCTCTTCTTCATCTCATATTTCTCATGTCTTCTTCTAGTATCTCCTCTGACACCCCATCCTCATATGATGAGGTGGCCAAGGTCTATTCTTCCAACTGTAGAAGTGATGGCAATCTGTTCTGTCTCTTCTAATAAAATGATTTCTCTGTCATCCCCAGTCTATCACTAAACTTTAATCTTTCCCTGCCTACTGGATCTATTCTTACTGCCTGCAAACAAGCTCGTGTCTCCTCCATCTTCAAAAAACTCACTTGACCCTTCTGTTTCTGTTAAGTATTGCCTTATATCTCTTCTGCCCTTTGTAGCTCAACAACTTTGTAGCTCAATAACAACAACCTATTTACAATAGGTGACTCTACTTTTTCTCCTCTCACTCTCTTCTTAGAATCCAGCTTCTGACCTCATCATTCCACATAAACTGTCTTCTCCAAAGTTACCAGTGGTCTTTTAATTAACAGACAGAAAGGGAGAAGGGGGAAAAGGGTTGTGGGCACAGGGATCCTTAGGACATGTCCTCAGTGAATGCCTAGATCCTAGTAGCTGGGGACTTGAAGGATGGAAGATCTGGAGGTATTCAGGCAACTGCCTTTCCTAGCAAATGAAGTACAAGGGTCAGTCCCTAAGGCAGGCAGGAATGTAGAAGCCAGAGCTGGGGGGCAAAAACAAAGGTTAGTCTCCTGGGGACGCTTGACACCTCCAGGAATTGCTCTGCCATTTGAACTGTTCTTTTGACTTGTCCTCAAGTCATGGGTTTCATGGCTTGGGTCCTCAGGGTGGTCATGTTGTTCTCCATACTGTCTGCTGTTCTGGCTTAATGGTGTGTATCCAGGCTTGTTCATTTCCTGTGTAGATAAAAGCAAAACCTCAACCCCCATGATATACCTCAACCCCAATGTTATAATTCTGTAAAAGATTGATAGGTTTGGGTAGGGTGATGTTTCTTTTAAATATAGTGTGATATGTTATGTTTTAATGGTTAAGTTAGTTTATACTACAATGGACTGTTGAGTTTATAGGGAATACCAGTTATATGAATAATATCCTATAATTTGTAGACCTGTGTACACAGGTGGCTGGCATAAGCATTACCATTGTCTGTTTTTAAGTGCTTGGGAATTTCCAGGTATGCAAAGGCTTCCATTAAATGTGAGATGACATGATAGTAAGTCTCACTTGCTCAAACTGTATGCCCAAACTTACACACGGTACCTTTAGTGTTACCTTTTAACTGCTACTACTTTAGCTACTAATTTGATTTCTTCAAATTTTTGAAAGGCTTAGTGGAATACTCTTTCTTCAAATATGTTCATTTTCCTAGGTGAGAATAGCATATTCAGCTGCTTACATTTCTTGTATAGAGCAATGCAAAGCCAGGAGGCTGTCTGCATATAAGTTTCAGGGCTCCAACCTGCAGCTCAGTGTTGATTTCTAGTACTACTTACTAATATCTCCACATTATCAACTCTCCTTTGGATATAAGGTAGTATATTAAAGCAAGGGATCATTAACCAAGACCCAAGAATAAGGAGAAATCAAGTTGCCTCCAGCTGCTGTGAGCTGTTGCTATTAGATGGACAGCAATCTCTGTTTTCTGAGGTTTTTGTGATGTCCTTTATAGAAACAGACAGATAAGTTTCTTTACCCCAGGTTCTGGAAGAAATCCAGAAAACTCTAGGTCATATTTCTAAGTCTGAGATGCAGGGAAGGCAATTTCATTATTCAAAAGGTTCTGAATAACCCAGACAAGCTTTTCACCTCACTTATTTGCTCACTCTGAGAGCTTCTCAAAATCTTACTAGTTTACAAAAGAAACTACAGATCTAACTGAAAATACTTTACATTTCTCTATTTCTCTGAGGATACTCAGGGTTATACAACTTTTTCCTCCTTCACGGTAAGAGAGGGAGATGAAACAGTTACATGCTTTAATCCACTCTACCAGGTACCATTTCTACACAATACACATAATATCTTTTGCACATTTTCCTAAATCCATTATACCAAGTACCATTTCTTCCATCTGCATGATATATATATATATATATATGTATAAAACATCTTTTGTACATTTTCATATCCAATTCACCTCAAACATTACTGTAGTTTATAACATAAATCACAAATTATAAGAAGGCAGAATCAAATTTTAAACTAATTGCACTTCTACATATGGCTACTTGTAACACACACTTACATTTTAGCATCATTCTTGAAACCCCCTAATTTAAATTATATGGAACCTTATATCCATCCCAAAAGAATTCATCAAATATTCAATATGTTGTGTCTCTCAGCAGTTTTAAAATGTTTTACATTCAATATTTCATTTGAGTCTCCTAGCAGTCCTTTGAGGTAAGCATTGAAAAACTTTATTATCCTTTTTTTATATTTGAGTTAACTGATAATCAGACAAGTTCAGCTACTTGCTAAGGGTGACAGAAAAAACTAGAACACATGTCTTCTGATTCTACAATCATTATTTTATCAACTTTGCCAGGCTTCCAGGCTAACTCCTTGGAGTTTTGGCCTTTAGCTTATTGGGGCATTCATTCTTTCAGTGTGCATAGAGTTAAATCTCCACTTATTTACAAGAGAGTGAAATTTTTACTAACTTGATTAATGATGGTTTCTCTCAGTTGCTAATCACACTTAACTGGTCACAGAACTTCTAAGCAGATCTGAGATTTTGTTTTCAGGCAGCTGAATGATGTCAGACTAGTTTTCCTAGCTATTTCTAACCAGGCACCAAGAGTGCAGAGCCGGCTGGGGATCATTTTGGCCCCATAATTTGTCCTTAAACCTTTCTAGAAGCTCTTAATCTTAATCCCCTTAGATAGGGACCCACATATTTCCTATACTTACCCTGTCTTTCCTGTCTTTATCATTTCTACTTCTCTTTTCTTGTGGCCAGTAAGGAATGAAAGGAAGAAATATTTGACAGATCTGTTTACCTGCCTCTGCCTTATTTGGGGCAGAGACTAAGATTCTTTTTTACCTAATCAATTAAATTATCTCAAAGTTTAAGAGACTCAAAAATCCACAAAAAATGTTGTTCTTGAATTTCCCAAACAGTCTCTGGCTTGTCTTCTTCATTTTTCTGGAACAAATGGAAAAGAAAGAGAGGGATGGATAGAGAGATGCAAAGAACCTCTTCCATCCAAGGCTGGTTTTCCCTAAAAAATAAAACCTCCCAGTGCACACAAACAATATAGAACATAGATCATAGACTTATAACACAGACATAATAACACAATTGTCTTCCCAGGTATTTCTTACACTTTCTGACAACATAAAACATAGCTTTACAACAAATTATTACTAGACTCTTCTTATTTTTGTTTCTAACAACCTCTCTATTCTGTGAATCTTCTTGTTTTTGTTTCTAACAACCTCTTTGTTCTGTATTAGCCATCTTTGTCTGATGAACTAGGCAAGGGGGTGGATGTAGTGCAGTCCTTAGGGAGAGCCTTTTGGAAGTAACCCAATTTTTTGCACTGCTACAACAAACGCCACACCTTGAGGATATGAGTCCCATGTCTGCACAAAGCTTTACATAATCATCTAAGAAAGCTTTATTTCGATATGATCTGATGCCTGCCTGACAAGAAGAGTTTGCATTCTCAAAAGCTGTCTGACTAAAAGGGTGCCAGCTTCAGAGACTTGAATAATTCTAGAGACTGCAGCAGTCAGGAAACAAAGTCCTAATAAGGTTCCTCAGGTCCTTATCTGATTTTGCTTAGCTCCTGGGTCTTATTGGTGGTGGGAAGTTTACACCAGGATTGCAATGCATTTACTGGTATGTTTGTAAATTATAAATCAACTGATTTTGAAGTGCAGCATAAGCTCTTTGCCCAGTAAGCTATCATAATCAGTTTCAAGCTGAGCATTCCTATTTCTCTCTACCTGGGCTTGTGCTTTATCCATATATTTAGACTTCCATAATACTCTCCTCTTGACAAACAAGCCTTGGCTATTTCTTTCCAGTCATCTGGAGGGAGGGTATCATTAGGAAGTATTTTCACCAAGGCAAGAGTGAATGGGGTAGTAGTCCCATACTGAGAAGTAGCTTGCTTTAATTCTTTTAAAGTTTTTGTAACATTTCATCCTCTGTGTTCTGCATCTTTGATATAGTCTGCTGTAAAGGAGACATCATAGACATAGGGGGAGTAACCTGTAAGCTCATCAGTGGTTGTAAATTTTGTGCAGGGGAGTGGAACTGCAGACAGAGTGGTTGGAACAGCAAGCGAGAAGGATAAACTTAAACAGGCTTTTTATATTGTGGTAACTAGTTAGTCAGAAAAAAGGGTTAACTTTTACAAAGAGTTAAGGTTGACTTTGATAAATCTCAGTTCTAAGTGCTTTTTTTCATGCTCTAATGGGCATAGACACTTTCTAGCGCAGCCTGCAAACTATATTCTGATGTTTTATTCAGAGCCTGAAAGCTTTTTAAGTTTTCTTCCTATACAACACTGAGCCGAATTTGCTTTCAAAGAATAAACTCTGACTCCTCCAGTCTCCAATCTTTAAGAAAGAGAAAATCTGTTGTTTTTGGCTTGAGCCTTTCACTGATATCAGGCTCTGTATTTTTAAAATTTTTCAGTAAATGTTCTGATTCCTTCCTGCATGGATTTGAAGAAGCAGGAGGAAGGATTCTTCAAATGAGAGTGCAATATCTGCTTTTGAAATGTTTGCTAAGGAAATAGTATAGGTGAAAGAAAAAAGATAACTGGCTTGTCCCATGTTCTTCTTCTGACTTTCCCTCTCTGTACTCTACTGAATTCCCCTGACACAGTGGGGAGGTCCTTCTTACTTAGTTTTCCTTTTTGTGTGTGCTACTGAACTGCTCTGTCATGGGGGGAAGGTTCTTCTTACCTGCAACTCCCCAATGTTCTTCCAGGGAGGCCCATATCGGGTGGCACTTGTCAGGACCCTGCTGGACAATGTTCAGGGGGCCCAAAGGGATAAGAAAAATGGGATGTTGTAAGAAGAATGAAAGAAAAATAAGAGAAAACACAGCGGGATCAGGAGGACCAGGCTTGCTGCTGACAAGCAAGGTGGCTTTATTGAGAATGACCTCTGCTTTTATAGAGGGAAAAAAAACAGGCTAGAGATCCTTACACAGGTTTTTCACATTCACAGTAAGAGGCAATAATTAAAGAGTAGCTTCAAGATGGGATAAGCATCAGCTGTTCTATGACCCAAGGCTATACTTAGATTGTGCCTCCTATAGGAGTCATCCTCAATACTCCTCAGATACCAAGGCCTATTGATTTTACTTTTGTTTACATCTCTTGAATATGCCCCCTTAGCTCATCTGACACTGCCATTACTCTCATGCAAGCTTTCATCTCTTCATGTAATAGTTTGCTGGTGGGCCTGCCTCAAGTCTCTCTACATGCCAATCTATTATTCAGCCACCAAAGTAATTTTCCTAATGTTTAGGTCTACGTCACCCTCACTACTCAACAAACCAATGGCCTTTGTTGTCAAGATCAAATACAAAATGCTTTGTTTGGCATTTAGAGCCCTTCATAATTAACCCCTTACTTTTCTAGTTTTATACCTTACTTCCTGCACATAGTGCGTCTCTTCTCCATTTTGTGTGGTCATTATCATTCACATTTATTTTCATGATTTTTAATTGTGTATTTTCTTACATCAAACCTATCATATTTTTTCTTATTCCCTTCCTTGTAATAGAGAAGATTGGTTTGGGTATATGGAAGAAAAGAAATTTGACCACTATTAATCAATTATTGAAACAGTCTATTCCTGCATCTCTGCCCGTCTTATCTTCACCAAATCCAGACCTAATTATTCTTACCCACAATCTTTATTTTTGTTTGTTTAATCTTCCCTTTGTGATCATGCTACTTGAAAGTTGTGGCCAAAAAAAGAAATGAAGGCATACTTCAATAAATCATTAATGAAAACTGCCCAGACCTATTAGAGACAATAGGCAAAGAGAAAACAGAAAAAAACCTACTGGTAACCAATAACGTTCCTGAATGAAACTCCCAAATGAGAACTTAGAAAAATGTCATAACCCAAATCTAGAACTTCCCAGTCAAATTAAAGAATACTATAGGAATCCAAGAGCAAAGAGTTCTAGTCCAGGGAAATTTACTCAGGTAGCTACAATGATAAAGAGGACAACTTAGAATGATCCTTCATAAAACAAAAAATATAAGCTTATATTCCTATATGTTCCTATCTATTGATGAGACTCATATTTTCTAGTATAATTAGTATTACTTATTTCCAATTATTAAGTTCTGGATAACATCAGAGAAAAATAATTAACCTCATTATTACATTAACTATCAATTCATTACTGGCAACCGTTGTAATCAAAATTGCCTCCTGAGTTTTCCGGGTTAAGATGGCGGCAGAGTAAGAAGCAGCTCTTAACCTCTCCTGACCGAAACACACAAAACTCCTCAAGGGGACATAAAAACAAGTCCAGACGAATGGAGGAACCCCCACAACAGGGCACAGCGTGGAAGGTACGTGGAATCGAGGCATTTCCATGCTATAAAGGGGTGAAACAGCCCTCACGAAATCGCGGGCTGAGCAACCACCCCACCCCCACCCCCTCCACACACATCTATAGCTCCGAAGCCAGCTAAAAAGAAATAGAGCAAGTTTGGGGCACCCATCGAGTCATCGACAGCTCCGGGAACTGTTCCTGAGAGCAGCAAGACTTAGGACCCCATTAAGCCAAAAAACGGAGGCGAAATCTGAGCGTGGGAACAGGACGCAGGGCACAGAGCGCAGGCTGAGCAGAGCGCAGGTACTGCGGAGGCGTGGGTGGAGGCAGACACAGCCAGGAACTAAAGCCTAAGTGGGGAACCAGTGTGGACGGGTATACGACTGTGGAAGCAGCGCCCTGAGACTTGTAAAGAAACCTCCAGCAGAGGATCAAGCAAGGGGGCCCACCCCTTGACCTTGGAAAAAACCAGAACTCAGACCTCAGGAGCCAATAGATCGCGGACAGACACTGAGCGCGAGGATAAATCTGAGAAGCTGCTGGGCTAACGATGGCTACTCAGTCTCAGGAAGCTCAGAAGAGAAAAAATAATAACAAGAAAAAGAAGTCTTTAACACTCGACAGCTTTTACACAGAGAAAATCCAGAAAACCGAGCAAACAGAGGAGGAGAACAAACAAGCATCCGGACCCTCCTCAAATAAGGAAAACTCCTCACAAGCTATGGAAGAGTTCAAAACTGAGATTTTGAGGAAAATGGAAGAGATCTGGCAAGAAAATAACTGTTTGAAAGGTAGAATCTTGCAATTGGAAAGTGAGGCTCAGAAATCAAATGAACTGATAAGCAAATTGAACACCAGAAATGACCAGAATGAAAAGGAAAACCAAAAGATTATAGCCGAAAACCAGTCCCTAAAGGCTAGAATCGAGCAATTAGAAGCTAATGATCTCTCAAGACAACAAGAACAAATAAAACAAAGTCAAAAGACTGAAAAAATAGAAGGAAATATGAAATATTTCAATGAGAGAGTGACAGACCAAGAAAACCGGTCTAGAAGAGACAACTTGAGAATAATTAGTCTTCCAGAAAAACCAGAAATTAATAGAAACCTGGACTCCGTACTAAAAGAAATTATTCAGCAAAATTGCCCTGAAGTCTTACAACAAGAGGGCAATATAGACATCGAAAGGATTCATAGAACACCCACTACATTCGATCCAGAGAAGAAAACAGTTAGAAATATTATTGCCAAATTCAAAAGCTTTCAAGCAAAAGAAAAAATCTTACAAGAAGCCAGAAAGAGACAATTCAAATATCAAGGAACACCAATCAGGATCACACAGGATCTGGCAGCCTCCACGCTAAAAGACCGTAAGGCTTGGAATACAATATTCAGAAAGGCAAGAGAGCTGGGCCTGCAACCACGGATCAACTACCCATCAAAATTGACTATATATTTCCAGGGGAAAGTATGGGCATTCAACAAAATTGAAGAATTCCAGGTATTTG
>NC_058131.1:443170431-443291206 GCF_016433145.1 Gracilinanus agilis | reverse complement strand
TAGGAGTAGTAAGGGAATGACTGAGTTTAGGGAATATAAACACGGAGGTATAAAGAGTTACAAGAGAGAGGATGAGATACTTTGGGCAAACAGCTACAGCCTAGGGACCCAGACTGGGACACAGGCTTGAGACAGAGACACTTAAGGGAAACAGACTGAGCCCTTCAGGTAGGAAGGGCACTTCTACAGACAAAGGTTAGGGCTAGCCAAGAATGGCTTGAAACTGACTAGAGAGCTTTCTAGTCAGTTTCTCAAATTCACCAAGGAAGTGTTCAGAGGAAGTATTGAGATCTCACTTCCTTCAAAATGAACACCTTCAATCCCTCAGAATCCAGAGAGAATGTTAGTGCTCTCTCCTCCTCCCTCTCTTATCAATCAACTAATGAAGTAGCCAAAGGTTTTGATTAAAAGACAAACAGGGTTTATTAATTTCTAGGGTTGATTGGAAGGGATGAAGGATACAAGGTAACCCTAACAGCCGCCTAGAGAAAGCTTCAGGTGGGGGAAGGAGACAGGAATGTGAATCTGAGAAAGGACCTGCCTTAACTCAGCTCTCAAGTGGGTTTTATAATCAATAGGGTTAGGAGAGTTGGATACAATGATTCAATAGATAATCTGTAACAAGGGTAAGCCCTATTTGACTATTTAAACTATCAAGTTTAAAACTAACACTCCGATCTACCCTCCTTTCAAAACCTCACAGAAATTCAGGCAGGGAAAATGAAGATGGGGAGTAAGGGAGGTTAGAGAGATTCAAAGGAAATAGTTAGCTAACAATTTTTAAGAGAAAAGCTGCAGAATATAGGCCAGGTTTCAATCCAAAGAAAGAGCTCAGATTGACCCTGCTCCTCTCCACGAGTCCCAAGGTCAACTGAACTTCCTCAAGATTCTAAACCCTTCTCAACTGTCAGAAATTCTGCAGTAAGGCTATGCAGGGCTGACATGCACCCTATTTGCACTACATTATTTATCTTAATAGCCCTACTTATTTCTCACTTCCACATATTTCCTAATTCTATAACACCCCTAATCCTGCTAGTATTCTCTGCCTGTGAAGCAGGAGTAGAGTTATCCTTACTTGTTACCATTTCTAATACTTACAGAAATGATCACATTCAAAATCTAAACCTATTTCAATGCTAAAAATCTTAATCCCTACTTCTATACTAATTCCACTAATTTGGTACACCAAAAAACCTTGAGTATGTATCAACCCAGCAACCCACAGCCTCATAATTAGCATTATCAGCTTATCACTTACATATCATAACATAGATATAGGTTATAACTTTAATGGTTCCTTCTCTATAGATATACTATCAAGCCCCCTACTAATCCCATCATTGTCTCGTGTGTTCCTCTGATAGGAGGTCTGTAAGGTTTGGGATTCCTGTGGATAATTCTATTTCACCATAATGTCATATAAGGGTCTGGCCCATAATGTCATACAGGGGTCGGGATTTTTAATTCTGACTCTTTCTAGGTTCCACACAAAGAGTAATCATCAAAACTATTTGGTACTACTTTTCATAAAGAGAGAGATCAATGAGGGGAACATATTAGGTATACAACATACAGAAAAAATTTAATGTTATATGCTAGTATTCTTCAAGTGCAACGACTTTAGCTGTTCATATAATGGCTCCTTATTTGAAAAAAACTTCTGGGAAAACTAGAACATAGACTGGCAAAAATTAGGTATAAATTGTTAGGGTTCAAAATGGGTGGCCTCCAGAGGAACACACGAGACAATGCAATCAAAGCAGGAGAAAGCTTTATTGCCAGTGCATGCTGGGGGAACTCAGCAAGAGAGTCCCAAGTGGTGCATTCAAAGGAGGGAATATATATGTTTCTAGGATATAGGTGCCTTTGTCTTAGGGTTAGCTAATAGCAAGTCAGAGGGAGTAGGGATGTTTCCAGGTGCCACAGGATATGATTCTTAATCTTCAAGGCTGTTCTGTCTAGGAATCTTCAAGGCTGTTCTGTCTAGGGGAGGAGTTGTGGCCCTGGGACTGTCAGCCAGGAGTTGTGTCCCTGGGACTGTGAGGCAGAGATAACTGCCCTGCTTGAGCCAGGCATGACGTTATCCAAAACCCCCCTGCTTAATAGGGCATGATGCTGCCAAGCTGTTTGTTATGAGTTTAAGCTTTTTGGCTATAATATTTCTATAAGCTTTTTTGGCTATAACAAAATCAGTACCTAAAATGATATACCAAGATAAGCTCCAAATAGATACATGACTTAGATATAAGTTATATCATAACCAAATTGGAGAATCAAGGGAAAAAAACTAACTTTCTGATCTATGAATATGAAAAGATTTTTTAACCTAACAGAGGAGAGAGATTCCAACAGATAAAATGGACAGTTTTGCCTACATAAAATTAATTTTTTTGCATTTCTAACATATAGATAAGGAGCTGATTTAAAAACTTAAGAGTAAAAGCCATTTCCCAATCAGTAGGGAAGGAAACAAGCATTTATTAAGCACCTAGTATATTTGTCATAACTTTTCCTGTCATTAAGAATATAGTGTATGTCATTTGTTACTTGCTGGCCATACCAACTTCCTACCAATTCTTTTTTTTTTAAAGGAAGTTTTCCTGAGAGAGGTATGAATCTTCAGTATAATCTACAAGTCTTTACCCCCCTCATACTTTCCCATACACTTTTCCCCATCCTGAAGTTTTTCTACCATGTTTTCCATTGTAGCTTCCAAATATCAAAATATATGTTAATTTGATTAAAAGGTTATTATACTCTACAATTATTTTCATAGTAATCTTTTTTTAAAACAATCATTAGGATAACATTGTTCAAAGACTGCCTTTCTTCTTCTGTCAGGTCACTTTGCTCCAGGAAATGCAAAATTCAAGCCCAGTATTCTATTCACTGTCACACTTCTAGAATAATGTTTTCAAGGTGGTTAGGACACTGGGTCTGGAGTCAAGAAAACTTAAATTCAAAACTGACCTCAGACACAAGTTGTAAGACCTTGGGCAAATTACACATCCTCCAACCTGCCTCAGTTTTCTTAACTCTAAGATAGGGATAACTTATGATGATGATGATGTATCTACTTTGTAAGGTTTTTGTGAAGATCAAATGAGATAATATCTGTGAAGTGCTTAGCAAAATACCTAGTGGGGCAGCTAGGTGGTGCAGTAGATGGTGCCAGGCCTGGAATAAAAAAGACAGGTCAAAATCAGCTTTAGGTTGTATGACCCTAGATGTCACTTAAACCTGTTTGTTTCAGTTTCCTCATCAGTAAAATCAGCTGGAAAAGAAAATGGGTAACCACTTCAGTTTCTTTGCCAAGAAAACCTCAAATGGGATCATGAAGAAGCAGAGATGACTGAACAACTGAACAACCAAAAATACCTACCACAGAACAGACACTTAATAAGTGCATGTTCTCTTCCCTTCCTCCCCTAAAATACACAGGATTGCAGAGGAAAACAAATGCATTAGGAAAAAGATGTAATCCGCCCCCCATTCATATTCATGAACTCTCTGAAACCTATCCATGAACCCTTTGCAAGGGGTTAAGAATCCCTAATCTACAGCTAGGTAAAAGTACCCAATTGCCACCTGAATTAAATACCATGCATCTCTTTCATTTTTTGATCAGTTGTGAGATTTCATTGGTACAGAGTAAGGAAACATCTTTTACCAATGCACAACTGCACTTCTTCTGCAACTTATAGTCTTAGAGAATTGCCAGGCACATTAAGACATTGAGTGACTTGCACAGTCACAATATATGTCAGTGCCTGAACTTGAATCTTGTTCTTCGTGACTCAGAGGCAAGCTTTCTCTATTAACTATTTTGGGATTTGCTTATTTGCTTATTCTTTGTTAATTCTTTAGTTCTGCCTTATTAAGTGGGGGAACAGAGTGAGGTTAAGATTTTTGCCCCTCATATTTTTAATTGCCTTTTTTATGACTATTGTTTGTTGGAACTTTTAAAATATCATGTTTAAGTATATATATATATATATATATATACACACTCAAAGACAATGCTACTGATTTACCTTTTGGAGATAATATAAATGAAAAGGAGAAAAACTATAAAGTTCCTTAATTAAGTTAATCATGTTCCTTTTTTGGTCTTATTTCAGTCCTTAATATTCCTTGTCCGAGACTGGAGTTTTCCATATGAATTTTCCTATGGAGCTGATGGTGGTGCCAAATTTTTGGAAAAACGGCTTAAGGTTTGCTAGATACCTATTTGCATCAAACTTTTGCAATAGTTGTTAAACTACCATGATATCTTTGATATAGTCTTTTATTTAATATGAATGTAACACAGTAAAACTTTATATATATGTGTGCATCCACATATATATGAAGTTGAAAATATGTATAGTATAATATATATATTTTTTCATATATATATTATTTGATATTTTTCAAAATACTTTCATGTTCTTGTATACTTGTTGTCCAGGCTAATTTACATTCAGTGTTTAGTCATTTTTTGTTTTTGTTAAAGCTATTCCATTTATTCTCTTTAATTTCCTCAATCCTAGAACCCACATGTACTTTACTTTGAGTACTCTTAAATACCCAAATGAATCTATAAAATCATCAATTTGGATGTTTCCTCCAACAATGCAGATCAACACCTATCTATGACATCTTTTGTAACTTTTTTTCATGTATTCCCATACATTTGCTGAAGGCTTTTCTCACTTTCTCTGGATTTTGTGAGGATACTAGTAGAGCAAAAGGACCATCGGGACTGAACATGCCACTCTCCCCTCTCTGCCCACCCCCTCACCCAAATAAATTATAGTGGCTGCCTATTGCCTCCAAAGATTAAAGATAAAATTTTCTATTTGGCCTTTAAAACCCTTCACAACCTGCAAAGTTTTGTTTGGTTTACTTGTTTTATTAGCTGTTTGTGGTTTATTCAGTATTTTGCATTAGTAGGACACTTGAATTGGTTTCATTATT
The DNA here is from genome assembly GCF_016433145.1 of Gracilinanus agilis. NCBI lineage: Eukaryota > Metazoa > Chordata > Mammalia > Didelphimorphia > Didelphidae > Gracilinanus > Gracilinanus agilis. Next base: position 443,286,244 of record NC_058131.1, on the reverse strand, counting down.
GTGCATGTAGATTGTTTTACATAATATGGAAATTAAAACTGTTACTATATAGATCTAATATGTATATAATGAGAATGCATATCTATATACTGTATATAGTAGTGTGTATATGTATATGTGTACATATATAATATACAAATACAAATGGATAGTAGTTAAGTCATTCACAGCTGATCATCATACAATATTGATGTTACTATGTACCATGTTCTCCTGGTTCTGCTCATTTTACTCTGCATCAGTTCATAAAAATCTTTCCAAGTTTTTCTGAAATTAGTCTGTATGTGATTTCTTATGGCACAGTAGCATTCTATTATAGTCATATACTATAAATTGGTCAGCCATTCTCAATGTGATGGACAACTCCACAATTTTTAGTTCTTTTCCACCTTAAAAAGAGCTGCTATGAATATTTTTGTACAAATACATTTTTTTCTGCTTTCTTTGATCTCTATGGGATATAGATCTAGTAGTGGTGTTGCTGGGTCAAAACGTATAAAAGTTTTATGGACTGTTGAGCATAATTCAAAATTGCTCTCTAGGTTGTATCAGTTCATAGCTCCACAAGTAATGTATTAGGGTTCCTGTTTTCCCCACATCCACTCCAAAATTTTCTTTTTTTGTCATATGTGTGACAGAATAGGTATGAATTGGTGCCTCTATATTGCTCTAATCAATAGTGATGTGAAACATTTTTTATATGATGGTAGGTAGTTTTAATTTCTTCATCTGAGAACTGTCCACCAAACTTTACTCATTATGGAATTTCAGAATAATTTTAATGCATAAAAATAAAATGCAAAAGATTAGAAAGGAAAATAATTATATTGAAATCCAGTTTTATAATTACCTTGTTATATGGTCCAAGGAATTGTTCTAAAATATATTTTGATAACTATATTTCAATTTAATTTATATCTTTTATAATATATATAGTTTTGGGGAAAACTAAAGCAGTCTGGCAGAATTTAAGCTTAGAACAACATCCCACAACCACATTTGACAATAAATTAATAATGGGTATTAAATATGATGTCATAAAAAGTGAAAAGTAAAGCAAACCATATATTTTTTGTAGCTTTGGATAGGGAATGAATTTGTAAGTAATGTACAGAAGCAATTATAAAAGACAAATAATTTGATTATGTTAACAGAAAAGCTTTTGTTGAAAGAAAATTAATCATATGGAATAAAAATGGAAGCTGTTACTAGGGAAATAAAAATTGTACAGATATCTTCATTAAGGGATATATATTCAAGATGTATAGATGATTAACAAAAATATCCAAGACTAAAAGACATCCTCTAGTAGAGAAGTGGTTAAAGGAGATGAACAGTTCCCAATAGAATTACAAATTATTAACCAGCATATGAAAGAAGACAGGTTACTCAAAATAAAATGTAAATCAAAACTGCGAGATTTCACTTTATGCTCAGCAATTTGGCAAATATGACAACATTAAAAGATTTAAAGTTGGAAGGGTTGTGTAAATTTGGCACATTAATCCATTGTTAGTGGAACTGCACATTAATCCAGCCATCCTGGAAAAAAATTAGAGTTATGCCAAGAAAATAACTAAAAAACTAAAAAACTCCAACTATATGATCTCAATTATAAGATACTTTATACAAATAAAGTCAGATCCAAACAACTGGAAAAACATTAATTGCTCATGGATCAGCTGAACATCATTATAATAAAAATAATAATTTTACCTGAATCTACTTATTCGGTGCCATAATACTCAAAAGTGTTTAAAATTATTTTATTGAACTAGAAAAAGTAATAATGAGGTTGATCTGGAAGAAAAAAGGTCAAGAATATCAAGAGACTTTTAAAATGTGAAGGAAGGTAGCCTAGCAGTACCAGATCTTAAACTGTATTACAAAGTGGTAATCAATAAAACAACTTGTATTGGCTAAGAAATAGAGTGGTATGCCAGTGGAATAGATTAGGTACACAATACCTAACAATAAATGACCATAGCAATTTAATGTTTGATAAGTCTAAAGATCCAAGCTTTTGGGATAAGAACTTTCTTTTTGACAAAAACTGTTGGGAAAATTGAAAAATGACGTAGCAGAAACTGAGGATAAATCAATATCTGACACTATACACCAAGATAAGGTCAACATGGGTTTAGACATAAGGAGTGATACCATATGCAAATTATGGGAGCATGGAATAGTTTTACCTGTCAAATCTATGGATAGGGATAATTTATGACAAAACAAGAAATACAGCATTATAGGATGTAAAATGGATAATTTTGATTACATTAAATTTTAAAAGCTTTGTAGAAGCAAAACTAATGCAACTAAAGAAAGCAGAGGTTGCTCAGTGGATTGAAAGCCAGGCCTCAAGACAGGAAATCCTGAGTTTAAATCTGAATTGAGACTCTTCCTAGTTATGTGACTCTGCAAGTCACTTAATCACCCCATTTCCTTGCTCTTCTGCCTTGGAATGAATATATAGTATTGATTCTAAGACAGGAGGTAAGGGTAAAAAAGAAAAAAGAAAACTGAAAAAAATATTACAGCAAGAATCTCTGATAAAGGCCTCATTTCTCAATGATATAGAGAACTGAGTCAAATATATAAGAACACAAGTCATTCTTCAACAGATAAATGTCAAAGGATATGGACAGGCAGTTTTCAGATGAAGAAATCAAAGACATCTGCAGTCATATAAAAATGCTCTAAATCACTCTTTACTAGAGAAATGCAACAACCATTATCAAATAAAAAGAATATAAAATAAGATGAACTTTCACATATTACTATTTCATAATGTGAAAGCTAACAAATGAACAACTAAACAAAAATTCACCTGCTATGTCCCTCGAGCTAAATCTATATAAATCTGAAGTTCAGATATTCTTATCCTTGTATATATGTGTTTCACTACATGCATATAGAAAAATAAACACACATACATGTCTACCAAAACATATATTTCATTTTATTCTTTTTTTCATTTTTTGTTTGTTATCTCTTCCACAAAATGACTAATATGGAAAATTGTTTCACATTATGAAATAGAAGATGACTTTCAAACATTCCTGATGAAAATATTAGAGATGAATAGGAAATTTGATTTTCAAACATAAAGCATAAAAAGGTAAACATACAAGAGAAATGATAATGTAAAAACTTAATAATGTAAAACTCCTTACATTTCTCTACTGGAAGATGATATATGTAACTCATAAGAATTTACCAAGATCAGAGCCGTTACAAAGATTCTACACAGACTTCTACGGCCTTACACAGGAATAAGTCAATTATGTTGGGATAATCTAAAAAAAGTACTGCTGATGAGGAAGGATGCCCTGGGAGAAAGGGGAGGGGAGAAAAGGAATGGGGAAGATTATTTCACATAAAAGAGGAACACAAGGAAAAGTCTTTAAAATGGAGGAAAACATAGGACAGGATGGACAATGTATGAAGCTCACTTTCATCAGAAATTGTTCAAATAGCAAAGAAACACACACATACACACACACACACTTAGTAGAGTACAGAAATCTATCTCACCTAACAGGGAGGTAGGAGAAGATGATAAGGAGGTTGGAGTTTGATAAAATGAAGGGCAGATCATTCCTCAGTTGACATATGATCAAGGATATGAATAGGTAGTTTTCAGATGAAGAAATCAAAACTATCAATAACCACATGAAAAAGTGTTCTAAGTCCCTCCTGATTAGAAAAATGCAAATCAAAACAACTCTGAGGTACCACCTTACATCTAGCAAATTAGCCAATATGATTGTAAAGGAAAATAATAAATGTTTAAAGGGATGTGTGTAAGTTTTAAAATTAATATTCAATGCCTCCAAAGTATGATATTTATAAGAATTTTATTTAAAGAGCAGGGAAAGAGTCTCAACTCACCCTTACCACACTGCCTCCTCTCCAAAAAAATCCCAGTCAACATGCCCACGCCCACAACAACCATATCAAAAACAGCGAAACCCACAACCAATAGGAAAAGGTCTAAGGAATTATGGGTATGGTGAAAGGGAGTTTGGGTAATGTAGTTTTTTTTAACATTTATTAATATTCATTTTTAACATGGTTACATGATTCAAGCTCCTACTTTCCCCTTCCCCCTACCCCCGCAATCCCTCCACCCATGGCCAACGCACATTTCCACTGGTTTTATCATATGTCTTTGTTCAAGACCTATTTCCAAATTGTTGTTACTTGTATTGGTGTGGTATTTTCGAGTCCACATCCCCAATCACGTCCACCCCAACCCATGCGTTCAAGCAGTTGTTTTTCTTATATGTTTCCTCTCCTGCAGTCCTTCCTCTGAATGTGGGTAGCGTTTCTTTCCATAAATCCCTCAGAGCTGTCCTGTGGGTAATGTAGTTTTAAAAAGGGTACAAGGTCTTTTCAACTTTACATGTGGCAAAATTGAGATACTAATGCATTGCTGGTGGAGTTGTAAATTGATGCAGCCATTCTGGAAGGCAATTTTGAATTATGCCCAAAGGCCTTTAAAAGAAAGTATCATTACTAGGTTTGTACTCTAGAGATAAAAAAGTTTGTACAAAAATATTTATGACCACACTCTTTATGGTGGCAAAAAGTGAAAAATGAGGGGGTGTCCCTCGATTGGGGAATAGTGGAATAAATTGTGGTATATAATGGTGATGGAATACTATTATGCTATAAGGAACGATGAACTGCTTGGTTTCTGTATGAATTGGGAAAACCTCCATGAACTGATGCATAGTGAAATGGGCAGAACTAGGTGGACATTGTACAGAGTAACTGAAACATCATGTGATGATCAAATGTCAATAAGTCTACTGACTTTGCTACTCATTGCAATGCGATGATCTAAGACAATCCCACGGGATTTATGAGAAAGAATGCTATCCACATCAAGAGAAAGAACTGTGGGAGGAGAAACGCAGGAGAAAAACATAGGATTTATCACTTGTTTATTTGGGTATATATGATATAGGGTTTTGGTTTTGAAAGATTATTACAAAAATTAATAATATGAAAATAGGTATTGATTGATAATACATGAATTGCTTGTTAGCACCAGGAGGAGGAAGGAAAAAGAGGAAGAAGAGAACATGAATCATGTAGATATGGAAAAATCCCGATTATGACTGCTCATATTTCAAATTGCTCATGACTTAAGGTGCTTATGTATCAAAATAACACTGGATGCAAAATAATATTCAAATTCCTAAAGGAAAAATTGGATGAGTTATAAGAGGAAAAAGATTGTAAAAATATACTTAAGAAGGACCTCAACTTTCTCCTCTCACAACAAAATAATAATAAAAGAAATTAAGGAGATGAATAGAATTCTAGGAAATTTAGACATGACAGACTTAGAGAAAATTGAATGTGAATAAAAGAGTATACTTTTTTCTCAGGTGTATGTGGTACCTTTTCACAAAAATTGATTATGTATTAGACATCATCAAAAAGTAGAAAGAGGCAGAATATTAAATAAAATTAAATAAAAGCAGAAATATTAAATATACCCTTCCCAGGTAAATATGCAACAAAAATTAAAAATTATGGAAACTAATCTAACCCTAAAGAATGTGTGGGTCAAAGAACAAATCATTGAAACAATCAATAATTTAATAAATATAACAACAATGAAACAACATACCGAAGTTTGTAGGATGCATACATCAATAAAAGAAACAAAGAGTAGGCCAACAGATTGGGCAATACAACTAAAAAATGAAAGAAAAAATAAATTAAAAATCCCAATTAAACATCAAATGGAAATTCTGAAAATCAAAGAATGGATTAATAAAATTGAAAGTAAAATAACATTGAGCCAACAAGTAAAATTAGGACTTGAATATTTTCTCTTTTTTTAAAAAAAGCATTTTTTAATTTTATTTTAAAAAAGGAAAGAAAACCGAATTAACAATACTGAAGACAAAAAAGTGAATGTACAAATCAATGAAGCAATTAAATAAAAAGCAATTTTTGGGAGCTGTTACCCAATTGTATGCTAGTAAACTTGACAATCTAAGCGAAATGGATAAATATTTACAAAAATATAAATTGCTCAGATTAATAGAAGATAAAACAGAACACTTCAATAACTCCATCTCATAAAAAAGAAATTGAATTCACCATCATTGAGCAAAAGTGAGCTCTGTAAGAAAAAATCTTCCAACATATTTTTAAAAATAAGTAAAGAAGGTCTTCCCGGGTTCAGATGGCGGCAGAGTAAAAAGCAGCACTTAACCTCTCCTAACCGAAATATACAGGACTCCTCAAGGGGACATAAAAATAAATCCATACGAATGGAGGGACCCCACAACAGGGAGCAGTGTGGAAGGTACGTGGAATCGGGGCATTTCCATGCTATAAAGGGGTGAAACAGCTCTTACTAAATCTCGGGCTGAGCAACCCCCCCCTACACACACACACACCACCTACAACGCCAAAGCCAGCTCAAAAGAAATAGAGCAAGTTTGGGGCACCCATTGAGTCATTGGCAGCTCCAGGGCCTGTTCCTGAGAGCAGCAAGACTTAGGACCCCAAAAGGCTAAAGAATGCACACGGACATTGAGCACAGACACTGAGCGCAGGTACGGATGAAGGCGGACACAGGTACGCGTGCGTGAGTGAAGGCTCTGAAACCCTGAGTGGGGAACCAGTGCAGACGGGTATACGACTGTGGAAGCTGCGCCCTGAGATTTGTAAAGGAACCTCTGGCAGAGGATCAAGCAAGGGGGTCCACCAGGGGGCTTGACTTTGAGAACAACCAGACCTGAGACCTCAGGAGCCTAAAGAGCGCAGACAGACCCTAAGCGCAAGGATAAAGCTGAGAAGGAGCGGGGCTAACGATGGCAACCCAGAATCAGGAAGCCCAGAAGAGAAAGATTAACAACAAGAAGAAATCTTTAACACTTGACAACTTTTACACAGAGAAAATCCTGACAACCAAGCAAACAGAAGAGGAGAACAAACAAGCAATCACATCTGGACCCTCCCAAAATAATGAAAACTGGTCACAAGCTCTTCAAGAATTCATATCTGAGATGATGAGAAAGTTGGAAAAGATTTGGCTAGAGAAATGGGAAATAGCTCAAAAGGAAATCAGTCAAGAAAATAACAGTTTAAAAGGCAGAATTTTGCAATTGGAAACTGAGGCTCAGAAATCAAATGAACTGATAAGCAAATTGAACACCAGAAATGACCAGATTGAAAAGGAAAACCAGTCCCTAAAGGCTAGAATTGAGCAATTAGAAGCTAATGATCTCTTAAGACAGCAAGAACAAATAAAACAAAGTCAAAAGACTGAAAAATAGAAGGAAACATGAAATATCTCAATGAGAAACTGGTAGATCAAGAAAACCAGTCTAGAAGAGACAATCTGAGAATCATTGGTATCCCTGAAAAATCAGAAATTAATAGAAATTTGAACTCCACGCTAAAAGAAATTATTCAGCAAAATTGCCCTGAAGTTCTAAAACAAGAGGGCAATATAGACATTGAAAGGATTCATAGAACACCTGCGACATTCGATCAAGAAAAGACAACCCCCAGAAATATAATTGCCAAATTCAAGAGTTTCCAAGCAAAAGAAAAAATCTTACAAGAAGCCAGAAAGAGACAATTCAAATATCAAGGAGCACCAATCAGGATCACACAGGATCTGACAGCCTCTACACTGAAAGACTGCAAGGCTTGGAATATGATATTCAGAAAGGCAAGAGAACTGGGTCTTCAACCACGGATCAACTACCCATCAAAATTGACTATATACTTCCAGGGGAAAGTATGGGCATTCAACAAAATGGAAGATTTCCAAGTATTTGCACAGAAAAGACCAGGACGAAATGGAAAGTTTGATATTCAACCACAAAAATCAAGAGAAACATGAAAAGGTAAATAAGAAACAGAGGGGAAAGAAAGAAAACTCATAATTTTTAAATTTGCCTTTTTAAGGGCAAATAAGATCTAATTATCTGTATTCCTATGTGGAGAAATGCTGTGTATACTTCTCTGTAGTGAACTCTATTCACTATTATAGTAATCACTATTATAGTAATCAGAAGAATAATTTATAGGGAGAGGGTGGAATACTAAACGGTCTAAAATGATATGGGAGGTGGGAAAGAGGGGGGGGAATAGTAGGGGACACCAAGAGAAACTTGAGAGTATAAGAAAAATAGGATATTCTCTTACACACAAAGAGGGCATGGGAAGGGGAGGGGACAAATTCTATTATAAGGAGAGGAAGAGAGCATTAAGAGGTTATATTTAAACCTTAATCTCAGTGTAATCAACCTGTAGAGGGAAGAGTAGCTATATTATCCATTGGGATATTAAACTCTATGTAACCCTACTGAGAAAGTCAGAAGGGATAAACCAAGGGGAACAGGGAAGTGGGGAAGTCAAAAAAGGGAAGGGAGAAGAAGGGGGAAGGAATTCATTAGGCCTTTAAAAATAAAAAGAGGGGAATAATAAGGGAGGGGGTAGAAAGGGAAGTTAATCAAGGGAGGGGATAAGGAATATTTGCTTAAAGAAAACCACTGGTTTAAGAGGAATTAATGTAAGAAGAAGGGGTAGGAATAGGGGAGGATACCAAAATGTCAGCGAATGCACAACTGATAATTATAACACTGAATGTGAATGGGATGAACTCGTTCATAAAATGGAAGCAAATAGCAGATTGGATTAGAAACCAAAATCCTATCATATGTTGTCTACAAGAAACACATATGAGGCGGGTGGACATACACAAGTTTGAGGTTAAGGGCTTGAGCAAAATCTTTTGGGCATCAAATGAGAAAAAGAAGGCAGGAGTGGCTATTATGATTTCTGACAAAGACAAAGTAAAAATAGATATGATGAAAAAAGACAGGGAAAGTCATTACATCCTGATTAAAGGCAGTATAGACAATGAGGAAATAACACTGCTCAATATGTACCCACCAAATGGCATAGCATCCAAATTCATAAAAGAGAAACTGGCAGAGCTCAAGAAGGAAATAGATAGTAAAACCATACTAGTGAGAGATCTAAATATTCCTCTTTCAGATCTAGATAAATCAAACCAAAAAATAAATAAGAAAGAGGTAAGAGAGGTGAATGAAGTCCTAGAAAAATTAGATTTAATTGATATGTGGTGAAAAATAAATAGGGACAAAAAGGAATACACGTTCTTTTCAGCTGCACATGGTACATTCACAAAGATTGACCATGTAATAGGGCATAGAAACATTGCAAACAAATGTAAAAGAGCAGAAATAATAAATGTAACCTTCTCAGATCATAATGCAATAAAAATAATAATTAGTAAGGGCACCTGGACAGGCAAAACAAAAACTAATTGGAAATTAAATAATATGATTCCCCAAAACCAGCTAGTCAAAGAAGAAATCACAGAAACAATCAACAATTTCATTGAAGAGAATGACAATGATGAGACATCCTACCAAACTATGTGGGATGCAGCCAAGGCAGTCCTCAGGGGGAAATTTATATCCTTGAGTGCATATATTAACAAATTAAGGAGGGCAGAGATTAATGAATTGGGCATGCAACTCAAAAAATTGGAAAGCGAGCAAATTAAAAATCCCCAGATGAAAACTAAATTAGAAATACTAAAAATCAAGGGAGAAATTAATAGAATCGAAAATAAAAGAAATATTGAATTAATAAATAAGACTAGAAGCTGGTATTTTGAAAAAACAGATAAAATAGACAAAGTACTGGTCAATCTAATAAAAAAAAGGAAAGAAGAAAACCAAATTGACATTATCAAAGATGAAAAGGGAGACCTCACCTCTAATGAAGGGGAAATTAAGGCAATCATTAAAAACTATTTTGCCCAATTATATGGCAAAAAATATAACAATTTAGGAGTTATGGATGAATATTTACAAAAATATAAATTGCCTAGATTAACAGCAGAAGAAATAGAATACCTAAATAATCCCATATCAGAAAAAGAAATTGAACAAGCCATCAAAGAACTCCCTAAGAAAAAATCGCCAGGGCCTGATGGATTCAGAAATTCAAAGAGCAACTAATCCCAATACTATACAAATTATTTGATATGATAAGCAAAGAAGGAGTCCTACCAAATTCCTTTCATGACACAAATATGATACTGATTCCAAAGCCAGGGAGATCAAAAACAGAGAAAGAAAACTACAGACCAATCTCCCTAATGAACATAGATGCAAAAATAGAATACTAGCAAAGAGACTCCAGCAAGTAATTAAGAAGATCATTCACCATGATCAGGTGGGATTTATACCAGGAATGCAAGGATGGTTCAACATTAGGAAAACCATCCACATAATTGACGATATCAACAAAAAAAATCACATGATTATCTCAATAGATGCTGAAAAACCTTTGACAAAATACAGCATCCATTCCTATTGAAAACACTGAAAAGTATAGGAATAGAAGGACCTTTCCTAAAAATAATAAAGAGTATATACCTAAAACCATCAACAAGCATCATATGCAATGGGGATAAATTAGAAGCGTTCCCAATAAGATCAGGAGTAAAACAAGAATGCCCATTATCTCCTCTATTATTCAACATAGTACTAGAAACACTAGCAGTAGCAATTAGAGAAGAAAAAGAAATTGAAGGTATCAAAATAGGCAAGGAGGAGACTAAGCTATCACTCTTTGCAGATGATATGATGGTCTACTTAAAAAATCCTAGAGAATCAACTAAGAAGCTTGTAGAAATAATCAACAACTTCAGCAAAGTTTCAGGATACAAAATAAATGCACATAAATCATTAGTATTTCTACACATTTCCAACATATTAGAGCAGCAAGAGGTAGAAAGAGAAACACCATTTAAAATCACCCTAGACAATATAAAATACTTGGGAATCTATCTACCAAAACAAACACAGGAATTATATGAAAACAACTACAAAACACTTTCCAAACAAATAAAACTGGACCCAAACAATTGGAAAGCCATTGATTGCTCATGGGTAGGACAAGCTAACATAATAAAAATGACCATTCTACCCAAATTAATTTACCTATTTAGCACCATACCTATCAAACTACCAAAATACTTCTTTACTGAATTAGAAAAAACTATAACAAATTTCATTTGGAACAATAAAAGATTAAGAATATCAAGGCAAATAATGAAAAAAAATGTGAAGGAAGGGGGCCTAGTAGTACCAGATATTAAACTATAGTATAAAACAGCAGTCATCAAAAAAATATGGTACTGGCTAAGAGACAGAAGGGAGGATCAGTGGAATAGACTTGGGGTAAATGACATCAGCAAGACAGTGTATGACAAACCCAAAGAGCCCAACTTTTGGGACATGAATCCACTATTTGACAAAAACTGCTGGGAAACAATATGGGAGACATTAGGTTTAGATCAACATCTCACACCCTACACCAAGATAAATTCAGAATGGGTGAATGACTTGAATATAAAGAGGGAAACTATAAATAAGTTAAGTGAACAGAGAATAGTTTACTTGTCAGATCTCTGGGAAAGGAAAGATTTTAAAACCAAGCAAGAGTTAGAGAAAATTACAAAATGTAAATTAAATGGTTTTGATTATATTAAACTAAAAAGCTTTTGTACAAAGAAAAACAATGTAGCCAAAATCAGAAGGGAAAAACAAATTGGGACAAGATCCTTACAACAAAAAACTCTGACAGGGGTCTAATTACTCAAATATACAAGGAGTTAAATCAATTGTATAAAAAATCAAGCCATTTCCCAATTGATAAATGGGCAAGAGACATGAATAGGCAATTTTCACATAAAGAAATCAAAACTATCAATAAGCACATGAAAGAGTGTTCTAAATTTTTAATAATTAGAGAAATGCAAATCAAAACAACTCTGAGGTATCGCCTCACACCTAGCAGATTGGCTAAAATGAAAGAAGGGGAGAGCAATTAATGCTGGAGGGGATGTGGCAAAATTGGGACATTAATGCATTGCTGGTGGAGTTGTGAACTAATACAACCATTCTGTCTGGCAATTTGGACCTATGCTCCAAGGGCTATAAAAGAATGCCTGCCCTTTGATCCAGCCATACCATTGTTGGGTTTGTACCCCAAAGAGATCATAGATAAACAGACTTGTACGAAAATATTTATAGCTGCGCTTTTTGTGGTGGCAAAAAACTGGAATGGCTGAATAAACTGTGGTATATGCTGGTGATGGAATACTATTGTGCTCAAAGGAATAATAAACTGGAGGAATTCCATGTGAACTGGAAAGACCTCCAGGAATTGATGTAGAATGAAAGGAGCTGAATCAGAAGAACACTGTACACAGAGACTGATATAGTTTGGTAAAATCGAATGTAATGGACTTCTGTACTAGCAGCCATGCAATGACACAGGACAGTTCTGAGAGATTTATGGAGAAGACACTACCCACATTCAGAGGAAGGACTGAAGGAAAGGAAATATATTAGAAAAACAACTGCTTGAATATATGGATTGAGGTGGACATGATTGGACAATGTAGACTTGAAACTACCACACAAATGCAAGTAACAACAATTTGGAAATAGTTCTTGATCAATGACATGTTAAAACCAGTGGAAATGTGCATCAGCCATTGGTGGGGGGAATGCGGGGGTGAAGGGGAAAGTAGGAGCATGAATCATGTAACCATGTTAAAAATGAATATTAATAAATGTTTAAAAAAATAAAATAAATAAGTAAATAAATAAAAATAAGTAAGGAAGGAGTCCTACAAATTCCTTTTATGATACGAATGGGGTTTTGATACCTAAATCTTAGAGAGCAAAAACAGACAAACTACTGATTAATTGCATAATGAACAATAATGCAGAAATTTTAAATGAAATACTAATAATAGTAATAGTAATATGAAGATCATACATTCTGACGAGGTGAGTTTTATAATTGAAATGCAGAGATTGTTCAGTATTAGGGAAACTAAGCATAATTAAGTATATCAGTAACCAAAATAACATCATGATAATAGATGCAAAAAATACTTAGGACAAAATACAACACCCATTCTTATTAGAAACACTAGAAAGCATAAAAAAGAGCTTTTCTTAAAATGATAAGTAGTATCAATTTAAAACCAAGAGCATGTTCTGTAATAGGGATAAACTAGAAATCTTCCCAATAAGATAGGGGATGAAGCAAGGATAACCATTATTGCCACTGTTATTCAATATTATATTAGAAATACTAGCTAGAGAAATAAGAGAAGAAAAACAAGAATAGACAATCTTCATTGAACAAAACATTCTTTGCAGATCATATATTTAGAGAACCTGGAAAATTAACTAAAAAACTAATTGGGACAATTAACAATTTTAGCAAAGTTTAAGGATATTAAATAAATCCACACAAATCAATCAATATTTCTATATATCACTAACAAAAGCCATTAGGAAGAGAAAGAGAAATTCCATTTAAAATAACTGTAGACAATATAAAATACTTGAGTGTCATCCTGCCAACAACAAAATAAGAAAATACTTTTCAGATGTTAAAATAAAAATAAAGAAATATTAATTGCTCGATGATAAGTTATGTAATAAGTAATTCTACCTAAATTATTCAGTGCCATTCCAATTAGACTACCAAGTTCTAAGTGCAACTCCAAATTATTGTAGAATTGACTTTAATAATAAAGGGTATAGTAGTATATCATTGTGATGGAATAATGATGTGCTATAAAAAATGATAAGCATAATGGTTTCAGAATAACCAAGGAAATCTTATTTGAACTGGTGTAAAATGTATAGTTAAATGTGATGGTGCCAACTCAAATTAGTTCATGAGAGATGACTAAATTTTCAGTGTGACCATTTACCCTTGGAAATATGCAAAAATTTCTGTAGGTCAGGACTTGAGTTGTTGTTTTATTGATTATCTATAATTAATAAAATGATGGAGAAAATATTAATAATGCTGATTAAATTTTAAAATATGCCCTGTGTTTTTACCACAAATTAAGTGTCAAGGTGGTTTATTTCAGGTCTCAGGGAACCAGCATGAGGAACTGCAGAATGTACGAAAGCACATCCATTCCTGTTTCACCAACATATCCTGTTTTCTACTACCTCATCCTGGCTTAAAAGTTGCCACCAACCCAAATTTCAATGGAAAACTGAAAGGTCTGTAGTTATGTGAGCATATTTTTACATATAAAATTAAATTTATTTGTAATTTCTACATACTAGACAACCCAAGTAGTTTCACTGCTACTAACTTCCATTGGGGTTAAGTTTCTTTAATGTAAATGGCAAGAGACTATAGAATATCTGTAAATCTATTATCAGAGTCTTGACGTAAATCTTCTTCTAAGCTTTTTTGAAGTTGGAAGATCATCAGAGATTTAAGAATGAATTATATCCTGCATATAAATAAGAATGAATGTTCGGTTTGCATTTACATTCATTTGAGAAAAGTTATTTTAGTTAATGATTCATTTTCAAAAGGAAAAATTGATACTTGTCAAGGGAATATTTCACAAATTGGCTAATTATTAGTCAAGAAGAAAAATGTTCTATAACTGTTATATGCAAACTTCTTCAGATACCAAAAAAACTAAATTATTGAGAATTGAATTAAAGGAAGATTTTTCTTGAGTAGTAATCTCCAAAAGAGTTATTATTCTTTAATGGAGACATTACTAATATTGTTCTAAATTGGAGATTCATAAATCTACCAAGAAAAAAAGAAAGAAAATCTGTTATAGCCTAGTAAGAATAAAATAATAATAATAATTGCTATCATATATATAGTACTTACTACTTACCAGACACTACCAATTGCTTTACATGTATTGTATTATCCTCCCTCACAACAACTCTGGGGAAATAGGTGCTATTATTATCCTCATTTTAAAGATGAGGAAATTGAGGCAAACAGAAGGTAAGTGACTCACCCTACGTCACACTGATTGTATATATACATATATATAATGTGTGTGTGTGACTATATATAAATAGCATCTGACTCAGGGCTTCCTCACTCAAGGTTTGATGTTCTATTTGCTGTGCCATTCTTATATTTCTTTTTGGAGCACTGAATTTAAACTCTTTTTGCATATATATATACACACCCTTACTTTCTGTCTCTAAGACATAATAAGGGCAAGATTTAGGCAAACAGAGTTAAGTGACTTGCCAAGGGTCACACAGGAAATGTCTGAAGCCAAATTTGAACCCAGGCCCTCCTGACTCAGAGCCTGGTATTCTCTCCACTGAGCCACCTAGCTTTCCTTAGGACAATGGCCTTAAAATAACCTTTAAAATATCACCATAACACGACTTGACAAAGATCTTGGATCAACTAGCAGGTCTAACCACTATTTTTGCCCTAAGCTCACAGTCTTTTTTTCACAATCTTATACTAACTTCGGTGAAAGTTAAGTTTCTCTATTATTAGCACCACCCCTTTGTAAGTATAACCACCAGGGGTCACTCTGGAGCAAAGGTAGTTGAACTCTCACTTTAGTCCTAAGGCTCTGTTTGACTTTTAAGAGTTACAAACTTCCTTCTACTCCCCACCTCCTTATTTTCTGCTTTAGGGACTGGAGGGACCTAAGGTTGAAGAAGACATGTATAACAATGAACTTAGGAGTAAACATGTCCCCATGACCCAGACGAATCCTTTCCTCTTATTTCTTAAAGATTTTTAAAATACACATTAACCAATTAAAATCACATATAGCTCTTGAGCTTCCCAGACAAAAATTGAAGTCTGATCATTAGGACAAGTTCCATCTAGATGCTGGCTTTTTCCATGTACCAATTTCTAGGTAAGAAATAATTATGTAGACATGTAATACAAATATTTATGATTGATTATGAATGTTTGTAGGAAGCAAAATACAGAAAAAGCAGAAGGAAATAGTTTAAATAAAGAACAGTGAAATAAAATGGACACTTTTTTAACCAACACAAAGATACAGGAATTGGGGAGACAAAAAACCTTTCAAAGTTCCATTCATTTTTAATTTTTATAGTCATAATGGCAGCTGTTTCAGTTAGCTGTCCTTCCATGTTCTTTCAAGCAAATTTTTTGTCAGCTTCTCAAAATTTCTGCCACCTTTCATTTTCTTATAGGTAGACTGTGTGTTGGTCTCTTACAATCTGTTCTACTGTTCTCCCATATTCTTGTGACGGCATAATACTTATTAATATGTGGTGTTATCTTTGTCTCAACACCCTGTTGCAGACTCCCAGGTTTGACTCAAAGATCAAAATGGTGCCTCTGAACCAGAAATCCCAGAATGCCAGTCAGTTCTTAAATGTTTAGTTTATTAATTATAAAAATATTATTTTATCAATGTTTTGTTTTTTTCATTACATTCATTTCTGACTATGAATAAATTCATCTACTCTTGTAAGATTTTTTTAAACTAGTTCAACAAAACCAGTCTGATATTACATATCTGACATTATAAATAATATTTCATATACATGGTCTTATTCCTTCAAATAAGAGAGGTACATTTTCTCAAATCTTCTCTGAGATCAAGCTAGGTTGTTATAATTATGACATTCAGGTTTAGTTTTTTTCCTTTTGTGTCATTGCAATAATACATATATACACACACACACATATATATATGTATATATATATATTTGATTCTGCTTGCTTCATTCTGTATCAGTTCATATACATCTTCCCATATTTCTGACTTGGACTGTAGTAATATTCCACAAACCACATTTTCATGCATCCCTTTTTTAAGCTATTCACCATTTAATGGATATTTAAATGTTTGCTTCTAGCTTTTTGCTTCCACACATATATAGAATTGCTACATATATTTTGATGCATAAAGGATCTGTTCGCATTTAATTTCCTAAGGTCATATGCCTTGCACTAGGGTCTCTGGGTCAAAAGGGTATAAGTATTTAAACGATGACTATATATGGCAGAAAAAATAGTTGTTGAGAATATATTTTATTTTTTATGACAAGATACTATTATTTTCACTACCTAAGAAACTCTAATATAAGGGTAAGCATTCTGATGCTAAGCAATTGTGCAATGACATCAATATGTTTGTATTAAAATACTTTTAAACAGAAAGCTATCAGGACTGAGGCTTCTGTTTGTTTTGTGTAATTTAATTGCTCAAAGAAGTAGAGATAATTACATTGTCTTTGTAGAATTTCCTTTAATCTCAAAGGAATTTAGAGTTTTAATGGACAAAATATTAACTAGACTCATCATTCATGATTTTCATGAATAAAAAAAAGAGTTAATTTAAATAGGTTAGTCAAATAAGTCCTTTAGTCACCAACTTTACAAAGAGAATGTGAAGATAACAAGGACAAAAGTCACTGCCCTGGAAGAACGTATATTCTATTAGAATTGCTTGCCTTGAGAGAGTAAAAAAGTGGTGGTAGTAATGATATTAGGGCATAAAGCTGGATAGAAATTGTTTAAGTAATAATGAGCTTGTTTTTCTTTATAGAGATAGATGATGAATTCATTAAGAATCTGAAAATTTTGATCCCTTGGCTACTCAGCCCTGAGAGTCTAGATGTCAAAGAAATCAATGGAAATAAAATCACATGTCGAGGTCTAGTGGAATACTTCAAGGTATTTATTCTTCAATTCCAAAGATTTTATATTTCCTTACATTTGATATATGATGATGTTTTCTTTATGATGTGAAGAATCAAGAGCTGTGTACTAAATAGAGATTACTAAAGAAAGAATCTGAGAGGCCAAGGTGAAGGGAATAAGGGAATATGGGAAAGAGAATACTCACAATGAAGCCTTCTTTGTAAAATTAAATTTTCAGAAATATTCCTAATGTTTTCTTATCTTTTCTTAACAAAAAAGAATGAATAAATAAAAAAACTACTTATTAAGGAATATTTCTGCTATTTTCCCTTTAATTTTCCTTTTCAAAAGCTGAAATATAACTCTAGATTTGGAGGTTGTCATCTTTCACATTTTTCTAAATTTGTCTCAAAATTCACCTTTCCAGTTTCAATCTCTGATTTTCATGTATCTCAAACTCTCAAAAAATCACCTTCACGATTTCCCTCTCCTCATTTAGCTTAAAATTTTTTTTCCTTACTCTACTGCTTCTCATATAGAAGCCAGAAGTAGGGCTTGATTTAAATCTCAATTTTGCTGTTAACCTAGTTGTGCAACCTTGGTTAAGTCACTTTCTCTCACTGGGCTTGAGTATTTTCATCCGTAAAATGAGGGGATTAGATTAAAAAAGGAAATTCATTAAAGTTAATTGGGTTCTTAGCAGTCACCAAATAATAAATCACCCTTCACTTTAATGATTAAGAAATTGAGGAACAAAAAGCAAAGTGACATGCAAAAGGTCACACTAATAGAACTTTTATCCCTCAATAAGGGGGACCCATTTAAAAATCAAAACAACACCTTCCATCTTATTATCTCTGGAAGCTAGGCCCTAGTGAGGTACAAGTCATTTGCCTAATAATCACCAAGCAGCTCTCATTTTCAAGGTGTCTCAGGATTTATTAATTTTAGTCTCCTCCTCCTCCCTCCTCTCCATTCTAGTTTAAGAACCATTACCAAATTGTTAATATAATTTTCTTTGGAAAGAAACAATTGTTATGGTTCTACTCACTTGAATAAGGGTAAAGATGGCATGCTTATCAAAAAGTCAGGATCCAAAAAAAGAGTCTCAAAGGGGTAGAATATAAGATATATAAGATGAAATTTAGTATCGATATATGTAAGAGACCTTATTCATTCCTTAAAAAGTAGTTTCACAAGTGCAAAATGAGAGAAGTATGGTTTGTTTGAAGCAGTTTGTATGAAAAACACTATGAACTCAGCATACTGAATCAGTTTTGTATTTTGACAACCAGAAATCCTAAAGTGGTCTTGGGCTACACTAAAAAGAGGTATAAGAAGATGATAGATAGTCCCTCTGTCTCTAGGTTGGTCAGATCATATCAAGAGTATTTTGTTTGGTTCTGGGTGCCACATTTTAAGAAACTAGGAAGCATTCAAAAAGTAGGTAAAGAAATATTGAAGGGCTTTGAGTCCAGGTCATGAGAATAATTTGATTTTTTTAAATTTAAATTTTTTATTTTGAATATTTTCCCATAGTTATGTTTCATGTTCTTTCCCTCTCCCCCAGGCCCCCAACCCCTATAGCCAACGCACAATTCCACTGGGCTTTACATGTATCATTGATCAAGACCTAATTCCATATTATTGATAATTGGACTAGAGTTATCATTTAGTGTCTAAGCACCACATCAGCCCATGTGTTCATGCAGTTGTTTTTCGTCTGTGTTTCTACTCCCACAATCATGAGGATAATTTGAAAGAAATGGAGATGTTTATACTGGAAAATTGAAGACTTGAAAGGGAGATATGATAATTGTCTTTGGACAGGACATTCACAAAGAAGAGGGATTGGCTTGTTCTATTAGGTTCCTCAGAACAGAATGAAGAACATTGTAGTTGGAAGGTGCAAAGAGGTAAATACATTAAATTTGCTTTCTCAAAAGGTAATGGATTTCCCTTCATTGGCTATATTACTTCTTATTGGTCATGGACACTCTTTTGGGAGTGCAAGTTAAATGAAATGACAGCTGAAGTCCCTTCCAACTCCAATATTTGGTGATTCTACTAAATAAAAAGACTGAAAAGTCCTTACAAATAAAATTTATAACACTTAGAGATGGAAATATTTAATGAAATTTATTTAAATGTGCATTTTTTGGTGTCATTCCATAGGCATATATAAAGATCTATCAAGGAGAAGAATTACCCCATCCCAAATCAATGTTGCAGGTAACTATTTAGTTGTCAGATGGTACAAATTTGCTTTAAGAAACTTTAAAAGCTGTGCTAACATTCATGATTGAAATTCACTGATGGTCAATATTGTGATCAGTAGTAGCTGATAATGTTTTATGAAAATAATTTAAGTTTATTTTCCTATAAATAAGTTTATTATTATATAGAACTTATGATGAATGTGAAATGAATTTTACATCTTTGTATTTTTTCCAAAGGCTACAGCTGAGGCTAACAATTTAGCAGCAGTTGCAACTGCCAAGGATACATATAACAAAAGAATGGAAGAGGTAAGAATAAATAACGTAATGCTTTGAACACATTTATAATATAGAAAACAAGCATTTCTCTTTCTTATTCTTTCAATCAATAGTCAATAAATATCCACTGCACTAAGCACATTGTGCTCTGATAGAAAATGGAAGGCAATTCCAGACAACTTTTTGAACCATATTTCCTTCAACTATCCATCTATAGACCTCCAAATAAGCCATAGTAGAAAATAGTTTCCTTGGTAGAAAAAAGAAAGGAGAAATTTTCTTTTCACATATTATAAATGAAACTGTATGAAAATATATACATGTGCATAGATCTAACACCACTATTGGAAAAACAAATTTTAAAAGCCATGCTATACTTATTCCATAAGTATTCTTTTAATACTTACTCTGCATATAACAGACAACATATTAGTTATGTTTATGAGGGATATAGGGTTTAAGATTTTCATTGGTAAGGGTTTTAGTTCAAATATTTCAGGGCTTAGTTAAAAGTACTGTTTTCATTAGACTATCCTGCCTGTTTACAAGAGAATATTAATTGGTTTACATATTTCTGTCCTGGATTTTTTTTTAAGTTTTTTTTTTAAACCCTTGTACTTCGGTGTATTGTCTCATAGGTGAAAGATTGGTAAGGGTGGGCAATGGGGGTCAAGTGACTTGCCCAGGGTCACACAGCTGGGAAGTGGCTGAGGCCGGGTTTGAGCCCAGGACCTCCTGTCTCTAGGCCTGACTCTCACTCCACTAAGCTACCCAGCTGCCCCATGTCCTGGATTTTTAAAAATATTCCCAATCCTTTTCTACCTTTTATAGATTTGTGGAGGTGACAAACCATTTCTAGCACCTGCTGACCTCCAGAACAAACACCTGGAACTCAAGGAGGAATCAATTAAGTTGTTTCGTGGCGTCAAAAAGATGGGTGGGGAGGAGTTTAGCCGCCGTTACCTGCAACAACTGGAGAGTGAAATAGATGAGCTTTACATACAATATATCAAACATAATGATAGCAAGAACATCTTCCACGCAGCACGCACACCAGCCACACTGTTTGTGGTTATCTTCATCACCTATGTCATTGCTGGTGTGACTGGATTCATTGGTTTGGATATTATAGCTAGTCTATGCAACATGATAATGGGACTGACTCTTATCACTCTGTGTACCTGGGCATATATCCGATACTCCGGAGAATACCGAGAATTGGGAGCAGTAATAGACCAGGTGGCTGCTGCCTTGTGGGACCAGGTAGGATCATTTAATTTATATTACTAATAAAGATAAATTTTCTAACATTAATCCTATTTGTTTCCAAAAATATTTGGTCATGCATCATGCTTTTTTTTGTTTATATCCTTATAAGAAAGGCAATGTGGCATAGTAAATATAAGTCGGGAAGACTTGAGTTCAAGGACTGCCCCTGATTCATGGATGTCTGCTAATCTGTCATTGCCTCATATAATTCTTTAAGACTATAAATTACAAATGAGTGGTAGATATGCTTTGGTAGATAAAGTGTTCTACCATAAATTCTCCACATCAATGAAATCATGGGGCTGGTTCAAATATACATTACTGTCAGGTGATTCAATGAGATAGATGGATAAATTTTGTAAAAGAGGAAACTAAAGCATGAAAAAGGTAACTTACCAGACCTACCTATGTGAGTCTTTGTCTTATCTGTCCATTCATGAGATGACTATCACCTGTGGGCCTTTCAGAGTAACACTGACTCAGATTTTAGAGGTGAAGGACTTTAGCAATCAATATAATAAAACCTTCTTTTTCAATGCCTAAATCAGTGGTTCCCAAACTTTTTTGGCCTACCGCCACCTTTCCAGAAAAAAATATTACTTAGCCCCCTGGAAATTAAATTTTTTTAAATTTTAATAGCAATGTTATCTTTGCTCACAAAACTAGTAGCAGAGCCAGGACTAGAACTCTAGCCTCATGACTTCCAGTTAATACTTTTAGATTCACAGACTGTAGAAGTCTCTATACCGCATTCTAACACAATGAAATCAGTTTTATATAATTGTGTTACTAATGTTTTCTTTTTTGGGAGGTGGAAAGGGGAAGGACCAGGACCTCTGATTTTATTAATGTAGAACTGTTGTTCTATAACTCATAGTCTAAGAGAAATGAATGTCAAGTGACTTGATCAGGTTCACATAGCCAGTCAAAAGCAGGACTTGAACCCATGTTATCTTGACTCAGAGGTCAGATATCTTTACACTGTTTAATATTGTCACTATTTTTAAACATTTTAGTTGTTATTAACAGTGAAACAAACATAAAACTTTAAAGTAAGAATGAGGGATTCAATATTCATAGTCTACATTATAAACAATTCTCCAACTGATTGGCAATCTTACTGATGTGGCTATTTCCTCCAAAAATCAAGACCACACTCCTCTCTATACATCTCTTATTCATATATAACCAATTTTGCTCAGGGGCCTTTCTGAATTCACTTGATGTCCTGAGGAGACCAGTGGAATATATGGGTTGTACATCATTTGACCACCTCATCTTCTTTTTTAATCATTTATTTGTTTGATGATATCCTTTACATTGTTTCTCTTTCACAATTCCTTCTTTATAATGTATTTGTCTAAGATTCATATACTAAAGGACAAGATCTATTCTCCATCTAATTGCATGTCATAAGCTGGACAGTTATTATTCATCCACATTTTTTCCTTTGTGGATATTAATTATTTATTTAGTATGTACTTATTAAACACTATGTAGTGAAAGGCATTGTACCAAGATGCTGGAGATTTACATACAAAAACAAGTCTTTACTTTTTTAAAGGAGCTTACATTGTTTTGAGGAAATAGAATAAATTCTTTTCAGTTCTTCAATGTTCTGGGATTTGAAAAAATCAAGATAATATCATCTGCACATAGGAGCATCTGCATATAGGAGCATCTATCAGCCTCTACAGAGAATCAGTCTTCCATTTGGATTCTATCAGTATATCCTCCACAGTATCAACACCTTTGGCAAGCATGTATCTCCCAATTATTTCTCACAAAACCATAGAATTTTAGACCAGAAACAGGCCTAAGTAGTCATCTAATTCAACTAATACCCAAATACCAACTTCCATTATAATATAGGTGATCATCTGCTTAAAGACTTCCAATGAAAAGGAACTCCCTACCTCCCTACCACTCTTTGAACAATGCAGATTTTTTTATTTTTTTAAGAAGTTGCTTGTTTTCGACTTCCACTCCTTGCTCTTGGTTCTTTTGTCTGAGGTTAAAAAAGAACAGGTCTAATAACTCCTTCAGAAAGCTTTTCAGATGTTGAAGATAACTTTCATGTTTCTCAAGTCTTCTCTTCACTAGATTAAACTCCCTCAATTCTTCCCATAGTTCCTTATGGACATCTTCTTCTGAAACTCTTCAAATTATTAATGTCCAAATTAAACTGATAGCTAGAACTGAAAATAGTACTCCAGATATGACCAGGCCAGAGCAGAGTATAGAGGGACTCTTGCCTCCTTATTTCTGGAAGTTTCTCAAAATGGTCCAAGATCCCAGATGTTTTTCAGTTAAATTGATGCCTAATCATGCTTCTCTCATTTTGAATTGTGAAGATTTTTTGAACCCACATGTAGGACTTTACATTTATCCCTATTAAAATCCATCTTATTAAATTCAGATTAACATTCTAGCCATCAAGATTTTTTTTTGACCCTCCCTTAATGATCTAGTGGGTTAGCTATCACTCACAGCTTTATGTCATCAGAAAATTTGATGAATATGGCATGTGTCTTTCTCTAAGTCACTGGCAAAAAGTATTTAAAAGCCTGCAGCAGCAAAAAGCAAAGGTCCAACCACAGACCTTTGGGGCTCTCTACTAAAGGCCTCTTGACAACTTGGCAATGGACCCTAAATGACTACTGGCATTCAGCCAGTTCTGAATCATATTGCTGTCTACTTTGCATTTCTCTGTCTTCTTCAAAAAATAGGTTGCTTTTTCAAATTTTTTGCCAAAATTTGGGTAAAGTATATCTATACCATTCCCTATTAACTAATAATTAGTAACGTGTTCAAAAAAGGACATATGGTTAGTTTGACAATATGTTCTTGATGAAGCCATTAAGCCTCTTTTTAATTACAGCTTCTCTTTAAAAATGTTTGGTAACTCTACTGAAACATAGTTTTTGATCTGGTGACATTGGACTTGCTATTTCTCAAAGAAATGCTACATTTAGTTGCAAATTGTTTTTGTCTTCCATTTTTATTTATGATGAAAACATCAAGATTAGTAATAAGTGCAGACACTTTTTGGCAACTGAACAAGTATCTCACATTTAGGAGAATCTGACACTAGTCAGTAAATATTATGAAAAGAAGAAACAGGTATTATAAATACACACATTTTATTTAAACAAAAACACACCTTAAAAATATATCTATATTTTATTTATATAGGAGAAAATGACAAACCTATGCAATTTCTTTTTAAAATATCAGACTTTTTCCATTTTTCAGAGACAATATATGAAAAATATGCAATTCTCAGGTACTTATTCTACAAGTTTAACTGGATTCATTTAACATTAAAAGAAAAAGGATTTTGCAGATGGTGATAATTTTTCCAAATCAATGGAACCAAATTTGTCTTCACTGTATTTTCCATGGATCATGATCATATATCATAAGGAAAATAACCTTGAGAAATCAATAACCAAATTCTTATATATGAATGATTTAATGGAGAAGTTCACCATGTGGTCAATGATGAATAAAGAAATTATTCTTAAGATTACAAGAAATAATGCAGATTTCTGAAAATGTCTTCAAAAACAAAATGATAATCTTTTGCATGAATTAGTTGGAACAAGCAAAAAAGGTAAATGAATAAATAATAATATTCATTCATAAAATAAAATTTAACAATATTTATTTACCTTTTGCATACTAAAATAGAAGTCAGTCAACCGGTTGTAATTGCACTGGAAAAATAAGAGGGCAAGCAGGTCAAAAGGATTACCAAAAGATCCTAGATAAATGCTCAATAACTAAGACAATGGAGACATATACTAAAAAACTAAGGTTCTGCTCCAATGATATTGACCTACAAAATATTTTGAAGTTAAATATATGGGAGTTACATAATATAATACTCCTACAGGATCTGGAAAGACAAGGTCATATTAGAATTATTGAAGATTTATGAAATAGTTAATAGCCTGGGAGAAACTCTTATAAATTGGGGCCAAATCAAATGCTTTGGCAACTCTGATGCATATGTTCAAACCATTCACATAATTGAGTTTTACTATCATTTGCTATTTTAAGACTGTAAATCTTTACAGTCTTAATTACATTTTAATCCTTTTACATTTTAAGCTTAGAAAACAATGACTTAAAAGTCACATAAAGAATCACAGGACCCAATGAAGTTTTCAACTCTTTGTACTTAGTCCACTCTCTTTCAAAAATGTCATTAAGAAAGTTTGTTCTTTTAATATATTTTGTTATTCTAGATATTTTTCACTTGTTCAGTCACATGATGAGAATAAATGAAATGGTATTAGAGTTAAGAATTTTTTGAGGAAAATAAATGTACTTAAATGCTTCTGCAATAATGTCAGGAGAACAAAAGTGCACCTAAAAATTATAATAGATTTAGGAAGAATTAAGAAGATATTTTATATTTCAAGATCCTATTTACAACACCATGGAGAAAATGGGATACTGTAATGCAGCAATAACACTAAAAACTTTTTGGGGGGCATGTGAATACAAAAGTTCCTAGATTTCTACCACCTGTAGGGAATACATTACCAAATTCTTCAAATTATGCTGATAAATTATGAAATCATTATGACAGGATTTTGGGTTTTTTCTTTTTTCAAAAGCTAACTGTATTGCAATGCTTTAAATAAAGTGCTAATATTAGTTAAAATTGAAGCAAAATATATACACAGATACTATTTTTTTCCCCTTTTCAACTGCCTTTACCACAGGGAAGTACAAATGAGGTAAGTAAATTTTTCTATTAAAAACTTCTTTATTAAATATGTAATAGCATTTTCTCTGCAACTATAGTTATTAAGATACAGAAAAAATGCTTTAATATGTTTAAAAGACCATTTCCCCCCCACTCTGTAAAACAGAGTAATCTTTGAAGAGTTTGTTTTGTCCAGAGCACTTAATTATGAATGGCTTTCATTTTATGTGGATTTTACACAATATTTGACTTGTCTTCTACATTACCTTTTGCCAGTTATTTGGACCAAAATCAAGTTGTAGTTTAAAACATTGTTTATGTAGGTATCTTTGTTTTGTTTTTCTGGGCTTATGATGTAGTTTCAGAATTCTTAAGTTTCTCTTGCCTCCTGTTATACTACAGAACAAAGTGAGCATAATTATGAACACTGATGCTTAACTAATGTTGGGGGTAAAATTAACCTAAAAGGAAATATAGAATATGAATCATTCATAACTATATTTTTCCTTTACTTTATCGTTATAAACAGAAGCCATCCTTATGAGCATTTATATAAATTTCTTGGCATTTCTCAGCTCTAACCTATTAACCAGGTTATTTTAAGTCTAATTTCACTTTTCTAAATATACAGGAATTATGCTTCTGAAGAAAGAATTTAAATTTATATTTTGGATGTAATTGGTAACCCAGAGAAAGATAAACTTCTTCAGGCTTATTGCCTTTAGAAAATCAAATTGGTCATATGACTATACTGGCTTAGAAGCTAATCTTTCTCATCTTAGTTCCATGTCTAAGCTGTTTGTGCCTTAGTGATTCTAACCCAACACCCATATCAATTGTAAGAGGGAGATTTTAGGTATTTTATAGATATATATTTAAAGTGTGGCCGCCAGGAATCAATAATTCAGATTGATTCCACAATTAAAATAGACCCAAGTCAGGATCGGGTTTAAGGTAGTTTATTTACAATTATGAAGGTAAAAGGTAGGGAAATAGAGAGGGAGAGACTAGTTCAGGCCTGTAGAAGCCTGGACGGAGAGAGAAGGTTAAAAGGCTAATTAAACTAAACTACAAGTCACAAGACCATAGCAATCAGAGAGGCTTTAAGCCTACTTAAGGCAGAGTTTGGAAACGCCAAGGTAGGCCAAGGAAGTCAGCCTAACTTACCCACGTGACAATTCAGAGTAGAAGCAGTCTGAGGTCTCAGCCTAGGACCTTCAGCACCAAGTTCAAAGCGGGAACTGCCTCAACAGGAAGTAACCATCATACTTGAAGAGATAGTGTCTCTCATCACTTCCTGTGGGTCCACCTCTAATTCAAGTGGACAAATGGCAGCCTCTACACTGATTTGGACTGCCCAAAGGGCAGTTCCTTGTTCTTGATTTGTTACTTATTGTCACGTGTGGGTAACTCATCTCCCCTCCCACTAATGGGCTAGAGCTAATTCCATTTACACACAATGAAGATGTCTTAATTTAGAAGCCCATTCAATAAGCATTTATTAAATTCCTGCTCTGTTGGGCACTGTCCTCTCCACTGGACAAAGACAAAAAATAAAAAAATATCTAAAGGAGCTTATATTCTTTTGAGGGCAAAAAGTATGGGTAAAAATGAATCCAAAATATATACAAACTAGAGAAAAATAATTTTATGAGAAATACTGAAGTCTAGAACCCTGATGGCAAACCTATGATGTGTGGCAGCACTGACACGTGTAACCATTTTCGATGATATTATTTACTATAAATATCATGAAATTATGGTGTTTTTTTTCTCACAGTGACACGCCACCTGAGTTATGCTTGGTTTTTTGGAGAATTTTGACACACCAACCTCAAAAGTTTGCCCATTACTGGTCTAGAAGAATCAGTGAAGGTTTCTTTTTTTAAATTAAGTTTATTTATTTAATTAATTTAGAGTATTTTTCATGGTTACAGGAATCATGTTTTTTTCCCTTCCTCCCATCCCCCTCCCATAGCCAACAAGCAGTTTCACTAGGTTTTATATGTGTCATTGATCAAGACTTATTTCCATATTATTAATATTTGCATTAGAGTGATCGTTTAGAGTCTACATCCCTAATTACATCCCCATCAACCCATGTGATCAAGCAGTTGTTTTTCTTCTATGTTTCTACTCCCACAGTTCTTTCTCTGGATATGGATAGCATTCTTTCTCTTAAGTCCCTCAGAATTGTCCTAGATCATTGCATTGCCATTAGTAGAGGAGTCCATTATATTCGATTGTGCCACAGTGTTTCACTTTCTGTGTACAATGTTCTCCTGGTTCTGCTCCTTTCACTCTGCATCAATTTCTGGAGGTCGTTCCAGTTCCAGACCACATAGAATTCTTCTAGTTCAGTACTTTTAGCACAATAGTATTCTATCACCAATAGATACCACAATTTGTTCAGCCATTCCCCAATTGAAGGGCATACCCTCATTTTCTAATTTTTTGCCACCAAAGAACACAGCTATAAATATTTTTGTACAAGTCTTTTTCCTTATTATCTCTTTGGGGTATAAACCCAGGAGTGATATGGCAAGCAGTCTTTTAAAGCCCTTTGGACATAGTTCCAAATTGCCTTCCAGAATGTTTGGATCAATTCACAACTCCACCAGTAGTGCATTAGTGTCCCAATTTTGCCATATCCCTTATTACTTCCCTTTGCTGTCATATTAGCCAATCTGCTAAGTGAGAGGTGGTACCTCAGAATTGTTTTGATTTGCATTTCTCTAATTATTAAAAATTTAGAACACTCTTTCATGTGCTTATTGATAGTTTTGATTTCTTTATCTGAAAATTGCCTATTCATGTCCCTTGCCCATTTATCAATTGGGTAATGGCTTGCTTTTTTGTACAATTGATTTAGCTCCTTATAAATTTGAGTAATTAGACCTTTGTCAGAGGTTTTTGTTATATTTTCCCCCAATTTGTTGTTTCCTGTCTAATTTTGGTTGCATTGTTTTTGTTTGTACAAAACCTTTTTAATTTATTTTAATCAAAATTATTCATTTTACATTTTGTAACATTCTCTATCTCTTGCTTGGTCTTAAACTCTTTCCTGTCCCATAGATCTGATAGGTATACTATTCTCTATCCCCCTAATTTACTTAGTTTCCTTCTTTATATTTAAGTCATTTGCCCATTCAGAATTTATCTTGGTGTAGAGTGTGAGATGTTGATGTTTCCAATTTTCCCAGAAGTTTTTATCAAATAGTGGGTTTTTTTGTCCCCAAAGTTGGATTCTTTGGGTTTTTATTTTATTTTCAGGTTGTTTCTTATATTAAAATTTGTATCCACAAAGCTTAATATAGTGATAAGCATATAAAAAGTGTTTCTATATGCTTGCTGACCGACTAAATGAAAACAATAGTAAAAGACATCAAAATTTGGGTTAAATACAAAGAACCATTTGCTAAATACTTCATCTTTCTTAGAACAACAATATCAAACATTTTCTGATGCAGTTGCACAAATTGTTTTATTTCACCAGTTTTATTTGTTGCAAGAAAAGGGGATGAAGGTTGTGTTTTTTTTAATCATCAATTAAGAAAATACAAAGGACACAAAAGTAAGAAAATAAAACTGTGCTAACTGGATAAACTACAACTTTTTGTGATGTTAACCTTAATTGAACCTTCACTGATTTCATTTCTTTCATACATCCCTAATAAAATCCCATTCATTCCAATAGTTTTTCCAAACCTATTCACCCCTCCTCAAAAGTCCCAAAGTTCTCCCACCCTCCCCACCCTTTCAGCAGAACCTTGCAACATATTATTAAATTGAGACTCTTCACTAAGACCTTTCCTCTCCTGTTGCTCAAATGCCTTTCCTATTATCTCTTTCATTCCTCTCACATGAAGAGTTGGTCTTTCTCCTGGCCAAGGGAAAATATTCCTCTGCACATATGCATCCAGTTTTCTCCATTCCATCCAATTTTCTCTGTCAGAATGAGATCATATATTGACAGTTCCTTCTTCCCTCCTCTTTAATATTCACATCACCCATATACCTTCTGCCATCATATGATTCTTCACTCTTATTTTTCATTGAAAAGGTGACCCTTCTTGATAAGGCTATAACTTTCTACATACATGAGTGATCCTACTATATCCTGTTTTTTTTTCCCAGCAGATTTCTCCCTATCATACATACTTTCTCACACCTTGCATACCCCTCCTCATGTTCTCAGCTGACCACCTTGCCTCATATTTCACTGAAGAAAATGAGATCATTCACAAAAGAGGATCTCTTTCTCTTTTCCTATTCATTTCACATCACTAAAAATGCCTTCAGCTACTTTTTTCTTCACTCCTGTCTCACACGAAGGAAAATAGCCCTTCTTGCCAAGCAAACTCCTCTACATGTAAAATCAATCTTCTTCCATCTCATCTTCTCTCAAAGATTACTCCAACCCCACTTTCGTTCCCCTCTCTTATCTTCATTCTTTTTCTGTCTATTGACTGTTTCCCTACTGCCTACAAACATGCACGTGTCTTTCTCATCCAAAAAAAAACCAACAAAAACTTCACTTTGACCCATTTATCCCTGATACCATCCTATATCTCTTCTCTTTTTTGTGCCTAAACCCCCTGAGAAAGCTGTCAACAGTCAATGCTATGTCGACTGGGTTCATTACTAATTTTTAATTTTCTTTCCACTTCTTTTCTTAACTCTCCACAGTTTAACTTCTAACCTCATCATTTACCCCAAAATCTGTTTCCCCCAAAGTTACCAATAATCTAATTAATTGCCAAATAGCCTTTTCCTTCTTATTCTCTTCTTGAAGTCTCACAGTCAATAATCAATCTAATCCATACTCTAATCCCTTCTTTCTAAACTTTCATAACATTATTCAATCTTAGATCTCTTTCTAATTGCTTCTTTTCCATATCCTTTTCTGGATCTTTATACAAGGCATCCCACTAATGGTGCTGTTCAGGACTCATGGCCAAACCCTCTTCTCTTTTCCTTCTACACCATTTCATTTGGTGATCTTATTCATTAGTTCATACAATCAAACTCGCCAACGTAATTGCCAGTCTTGATTCCTCACTCTACCATATACTTAGTCTCTTGCCAAATCTGCTCAATTTTACCTGCCTAACACTTCTTAGATATATCCCCTTGTTTCCTCACATTGGCATCACTAATGTAGGCCATCTTGTGCCTGGACTATTATGATAGGTTATTTAGTCTCCCTGCCCCAAAGCTATTTCCACTCTGATCCATTCTCCACTCAAGAGCCAAATTAATATTGCTAAAGCATGTCTGACCATGTTTCTTTCTGTCTCTCTCTCTCTCTCTCTCTCTCTCTCACACACACACACACACACACACACACACACACACGAGAGTTTACTCCTTTTAACCTCTAGGAAAAAATATAAAAATCTCTGGCAAAGTCCTTTCCAGTCTTCTTACATCTTTTTTCTTTTTTTCTAAAACAGAAGAGAGATAAGGGCTAGGCAATGGGGGTTAAGTGTCTTGCCTAGAGTCACACAGCTAGGAAGTGTCTGAGGCCAGATTGAACCTGCTATCTGTAGACCTGGCTCTCAATCTACAGAGCCACACAGCTGCCCCCAAATCTTCTTAACTCACACTCATGTATTCTGTGATGCAGGATCCTTTCTGTTCCTCCTTCTCCCAACTGTAGGCATTTAAAAACTTAAAAAATATTTTTTTCTAATTGCATGTAAAACATTTTAACATTCTTCTTTTAATTCCGTATTTTCTCCTTCTGTCCCTCAATGAAAGGGTATACATATGTAATTAGGAAAAAAACATAATTCCATATTAGTCAGTTTCTGAAAGAAAACGCAGTTCAAAAAATAATAAAGTTTTTAAAAAAGTACACCTCAGTTGGCATCTGGACTAATTGTTTCTCAGGAAGTGGATTTCACCTTAAGTCCTTTAGAATTGTTTTAGATTATTCTGTTGCTGAGAATAGCTAAATCATTCACAGTTGATCATCATATAATATTGCTGACACTGTGTACGATTTTATTCTTTGCTTACTTCACCTTGCATCTGAACATATACCTCAGATGGGTACCTCAGAGTTGCTTTAATTTGCCTTTCTCTAATTGAAGAATTTAGAGCATTTTTTCATATGCCTATGACTTTGATTTTCATCTGTTCATATCTTTTAATCAGTTATCAATTATGACTTGTATTCCTATGAATTTGACTTTGTTCTGTGTATACTTGAGAAATTATGCCAATATCAGGGAAACTTTCCATAAAAAATTGTGCAAACCCTTTTAAAAGTTAATACAATCAAAAGTATGCATTTTATTTCCCATAATACCTTTAATCTCTTATTTAATTGTAAATTCTTTACATGTCCATATATCTGACTGATAAACTATTCCAAATTCCCCTAATTTGCTTATGGTTTTACACTTTAAACTGTTTCTAAGTTTTCCCAGCAGTTCCTTTCAAATAGTGAGTTCTTATCTTAAAAGCTTAGATCTTGGAATCTATCAAATATTAGATCACTATGATCATTTATCACTGTATATTGTATATCTGTTCATTTTATCCACCACTCTCTTGCTTAGCCAGTACTATATTATTTTGATTATTGCTTACATTTGGCTTATCCTTTGCATTTTTTTCATTCATTCCCTTGATGTCCTTGATCTTTAAAAAAATTTTTTTAAACCCTTTCCTTCTACCTCATAATCAATACTATGCATTGGTTCTAAGGCAGAAGAGTGATAAGGGTTAGGCAATGGGGGCTAAGTGACTTGCCCAAAATCACATAGCTAGGAAGTGTCCAAGACCAGAGTTGAACCCAGGACCTCCCATCTCTATAATCCATTGGACCTCTAGCTGCCCCCAGATTTTTCTTTTACCAGATATATTTTGTTATTTTTTTCTAGCTTTATAAAATATTTTTGGTATGGTACTGAAGAAGTAATTAGTTTAGAACTGTCACTTTTATTATATTGGCTTGACCACAATTAAAGGAAATTCTTGGTTCTCTTTGTCTATTCTGAGTTTACACTTGTGAAAAGGAAATCTTTTGTTCTCTTTGACTAGTTGGGAGTTAAAGCTTTGGTTAACAATAATTTAAGTACCCCTATTTAGTACCACTCTAGATTGTAAGGACAAGATTAACTCTCCTTTATCTACTTTTGAATTAATCAACAAAAGCATATAGACATACTTGACCCTAAAATAAAGGAAACTCTTACTACAGGAGTTTGCACCTCCAAAAGGAAGACACCCAGGTGCTAACTGGGTAATAATTCAGTAGCATGTGAATCCAAACTGGATGACAACTCAGAAATGTGTGAATTCTAGGAGAAGACTTAACACCTTTAGAGGTGAGAAGTCAATCCCACAGACACTGTCCCTGGGGGCAGGACTGGACAATTTGGAAACTTGTGATTGGCCCTGTGAAGAGGGGCAGGAACAGGAAACTACCACAAAAGCCACGAATTCATGAGGCTGAGGCAGTCTGGTAAAGTTGAGTCTGGTGGAGAGTGTCTCCTAAAAATAGTCTTCGAGAGAACTTCACTGGAGACTGTGGCTTGGATCATGGCATCAACTTAGATTCTGACTCCTGGACTACTTTGTTGGTTGAGTGAAAAGGGCTGACTACTTTCCAAGTTTCCTAAGAGACTAGCTTCCATCTTAGAGGAGGCCTTGTAGTTACTCACTACCAGCCCTCCTGGCTGAGGACTAATATAGGTGTTTTCTCTAACCTCTTTCACACTTCTCTACTTTATTGTTCCCACTCTATTTTATAAATAAACTTCTGACTTGAGAGACCATGTTATTTCATATAATTTAAGTCCAACCACTAAATTTAACCTTTACACCACCCAAGAGATGGTTTTCTTAATGTTTAGATCTGACTTTGTGTGGAAAGTGTTTTGTAATGTTGTTCATTTAGTTCCTGAGTTAGTCTTGCCAGACTGTTTAAAGTTATTTTAAATAGAATTTCTCTTATCTCTTGGCTTCTGGATTTTGCTGGCAAAATATAAATATCCTAATGATTTATGTAGGCTTATTTTCTATCTTGCAAGTTTACTAAAGTTGTTATTTCAACTAGTTTTTTAGTGGATTTTCTAGGGTTCTCTAAGTATACCATCATATCATCTGCCAAGAGTGAGTTTTGTTTCCTCATTGCTTCTAATCTTTTTAATTTCTTTTTTCCCCACTAGTACAAAGGACATCCTTGCTTCACCCCTGATCTTACTGGAAAGGCTTCTAACTTATCCCTAATATAAATAATGCTTGCTGATGGGTTTTGGTAGCCATTTCTTATTTTAATTTCTATTTATTCCTATTCTTTCTAGTATTAAAAAAACACTAAGAATATAGTGTTGAACTAAAAACATAAGAACAAGTATTGTATTTTGTCATAAGTGTTTTCTGCATCTATTGGAATAATCATGTAATTTCTGCTGGTTTTATTATTGATAGTAAATTATGCTGAAAGCTTTCATAATATTGGACCAGCTCTGCATTCCTTTGTATAAATTCCATCTTGTCATAATATATGAGCTTTGCAATACGTTCCTATTATCTCCTTGCTACTCTTTTATTTAAAATTTTTGCATTAATATTCATTAGAGAAACTGGTCTATAGTTTTCTTTTTCTGGTTTTACTCTTTTTAGGTTTAGGTTTAGGTATCAGCACCGTATTTGTGTCATAAAAGTAATTTGGTAGTACTAAGTGTATTGGGATTAATTTTGGTAGAATTCACTTTGTGAATCTAGCTGGCTCTCGGGATTTTTCTTAGGGAGCTAACTTATTAATGACTTATAAAATTTCTTTTTCTAAGGTGGGGCTGTTTATTCTATTTCTTCTTCTGTTAATCTGAAGAATTTATATTTTTTAAAATATCATCCATTTCACTTAGATTGTTAGATTTATTGACAAATAATTGGACAAAAGGGCAAAATAGCTCCCAATAATTGCTTTAATTTCATCTCCTTTTATGAATTCTACTTTTTCATTGCATTTCATTCACAATTTGGTTTCTTCTTTATTTAAAAAAAATTAAAAGCTAGGGTTTTACTTTTGTTTTCATAAAATCAGATCATAGTTTTATTAGTTCAGAATGGTTTTCCTTCAGTTTTGTTAATCTCTCCTTTAATTTTCAGGATTTCCAACATAGTATTTAATTGGGGATTCTTTATTCTTTTTCTGGTTTTTATAATGTATACCCAATTCACTGATGTGTGCTTTCTATATTTTTTGATGTGCTTAAAGATATCCATTTCCCCCTAAGTAAAGCTTTGGCTGCATCTCATAAATTTTAGTATGTTGTGTTCTCATTTCATTGTCAATTTTTGCATGGGTGCCATGTGCTGCTGAGAAAAGATATATTCCTTTCAATTTAGAGATTTGTCATATCAAACTTTGCTAAAATTTTATTCTTTAACTTTTTAATATTTTTTGTTAGACTTCTCTAATTCTGAGATGGAAAATTTGAAGTCTCCCACTGGTATAGTTATGCTATCTAATTCCTCCTACACATTTCTCTTCCTTTAAGAATTTGGATACTATACCATTTGGTGAATATTACTTCATTATCTGTTGTGCTTTTTGGCAAATGTAATTTCTCTGCTTGTGTCTTTTAATTAGATCTATTTTTCCTTATCTGATATCATGATTGTTACCTCCGCTTTTTTTACTTTAGCAGCAACATAATAGATTCTGTTCTGGCCTCTTACCTTAACTCTTTGTATATATCACTGCTTCAGATGTATTTCTTAAAAACTTAAGTCTATTATTTCCATTTAAACTTTTCTTCTCTCTCATCTTGCCCCTACTCAACAAGTGCTTTATTTCTGACCACCTCCCCCCATTCACTCTCCCTTCTATCAGTCATTTTCTTATCTCCCTCCTCTCCTACTTTCTTATGGTAAGATAAATTTCTATACCCAAATGAATATGGAAGCTATTCCCTGGCTGAATCAATTCTGACTGCAAGAGTAAGATCTCCCATGACACACACATTCCACTTTCCTTCCACCATAAAAGGTCTTTTACATGTAAAAGCTTTGTTATTTGAGTAATTTACTCCATTCTATCTCTTTTACTTTTCTCCCAATGTATCCGTCTTCCTCATTTGTTGATTCATTTGTCAATTTATACTCCTTTTGACTGCCCTAATAATGTCTTAAGAGTTACAAGTATCATCTTCCCATGTAGGAATTTTAAACAATTTAATCTCTTATGATTTCTCTTTCCTGTTTACCTTTTTAGGCTTCCCAAGTCATATTTGAAAGTCAAATGTTCAGCTCTGGTCTTTTCACCAGGAATGCTTGAAAGTCCTCTATTTCATTAAATATCCATTATCTCCCTGAAGGATTATACTCGTTTTGTTTGGTAGGTGAGTCTTGGTTGTCATCCAGCTCATTTGACCTACAGAATTATCATATTCCAAGCCCTCTGATCCTTTAATGTAGAAGCCATTACTTGTGGTACACTGACATTGGCTCTATAATATTTGAATTCTGTCTAGCTATTTGCAGTATTTTGGAGCTCTGGAATTTGACTATACTATTCCTGGGAGCTTTCGTTTGGAGATCATTTTCATCAAGTGAAATTAAGTATTCTTTCAATTTCTATTTTATCCTCTAGTTCTAGGATATCAGCATAAATTGTCCATGATAATTTCTTGAAATATAATTTTTTTTTTAAACCCTTGTACTTTGGTGTATTGTCTCACAGGTGGAAGATTGGTAAGGGTGGGCAATGGGGGTCAAGTGACTTGCCCAGGGTCACACAGCTGGGAAGTGGCTGAGGCCGGGTTTGAACCTAGGACCTCCTGTCTCTAGGCCTGACTCTCACTCCACTGAGCTACCCAGCTGCCCCTTGAAATATAATTTTTTAAAGCTTTTTTTTTTTAACTTTCAGGTCATCTAGTAATTCTTAAATTGTCTTCAATTTTTCTTCTAGGTCAGCTATTTTTGCATTTAGATATTTCACATTTTCTTCTGCTTTTTTTTATTCATTTGATTTGGTTTTATTTTGTTGTTTCTAGATGTCTTATGGAATCATTAGCTTCCACTTGACCGAGTCTGATTTTTAAGTAATTATTTTCTTCAGTAAGCTTTTGCAATTCTTTTTCCATTTGGCTAATTCTACTTTTTCGAGTAGTTGTTTTTCAATTTTTGTACATCTTTCCCCCTTTTTTTTGAGCCTCCTTTGAGAAGTTGTTTACATTTTTTTTGGTGATTCTATTGCAGCACTCATTTCTCTCCCCAATTTTTCTTCTGCCTCTCTTATTTTAAAAAAAATCCTTTTTGAGCTCTTGGGCTGAGATCAATTCACACTTTTCTTTGCATGTAGCTGCTTTAATTTCATTGTCACTTCTAGGCTGGTGGTTCTCATCATGTAGTCAGGATATTTTTATTATTGTTTCTTCATTTTCCCAAACTATTTTTTTTACTTTAAGCTTTATGTGAAAGTTAGGCTTTGCCATTGGGATTGAGGGGGCACTATCTCAAACTAAAGGTTTTTTGTGCTACTGTTTTCAGAGATAATTATTGGGATATATAAGTTTTTTTGTTTTTCCCAGCTGTTATGATCTAAAAAGAAGTGTGCTCATTGCTCTAAAGGCCTGTGCTCCAATCTGTGAATGAACATAAGGTCTCTTTTTCCTCCTGAAACTGTGTCCAGGATACCTGCTCCTCATGGGCCTCCTTGCCAACCCAGAACTACTTATGAGCAGTACAGTAGTCTATGCCCAGTGCCAACAAAGGGACCCCTGTAATTTCCTTTTTTTTTTAAACATTTACTAAAATTCATTTTTAACATGGTTACATGATTCATGCTACTTTCCCTTTCACCCCCCCCCCCCCGCACTCCCCCGACCCATGGCTGATGCACATTTCCACTGGTTTTAACATCATGTGTTAATAGATCAAGACCTATTTCCAAATTGTTGATAGTTGCATTGATGTGGTAGTTTCGAGTCTACATCCCCAATCATGTCCACCTCAACCCATGCGTTCAAGCAGTTGTTTTTCTTATGTTTCTTCTCCTGCAGTCCTTCCTCTGAATGTGGGTAGCGTTCTTTACCATAAATCCCTCAGAATTGTCCTGTGTCATTGCTTTCTGCTGGTACAGAAGCATGTTATGAAACATTTTTAAAGGTGTAAGTGATGCGCTTTTTAAATGTGCTGATGACATAATGCTAGGGAAGATAGCAAATGTATCACAGTTGGGATTCTATACTGAGCTAATTCTAGTAATATGAAATTTAATTAAATATATCAGTTCAAAAAATCAACTTTACAAAAAAAAGATTGGGGAAATTTGGATAAGCATTATTTGAAAAAGTTTTGGTGGACTTCTAGCTCAAAAGGAGTTGAAAGCATAATAAGGAAGCTAAAAATGCTCATGTGGTCTAAAACTAAATTAAGAAAGGTATAATATCTAGCACTAGGAAAGTGATAGCTATGCTATATCTTGTCCTGGTTAGATCACAACTAGAATAGTATATTCAGTCCTTTGGGAAGGATATTGATAATTTAAAGATCATCTTGAGGATAACTATTATTCATAGTTAAGAATCAACTAAGAATCAGTTGAAAGAACTTTTCATAGTTAATCTGATGAAGAAAAGAGTCAGGGGAGACATAATAGCTGTCTTCAAATTAAGGCTACTGAATTGGAAAAAAGGATTCAACTCCTTTTCAACATGGGTCTTAGGGACAAGTTATAAAAAAGCAAAGTTAAGCCTGATATAAGGAAGAATTTGATTATTACAATAACTCAAAATGGAATGTTTTTACTAAAGAAGAAGAGCAATTTTGAAGTAAAATTATGTTTGCCTACTTAAATGTTTATTAAAAATTAACTATACTTTTCAAGTTTTTCTTTTGTACTTCCAGGCTTTATATAAACTCTACAGTGCAGCATCAACCCACAGACATTTGTATCAAAATGCCTTTCCTGCATCAAAATCTAACTCTACTGAAGAATCAGAACGGAAGAAAATGTAATCCGCATTTTAAAAATAGGTGCATGAACATTTATGTATTATATCATCAGTTACATGCATCCATGTACATATTTTAAAGTATTTAAGATTAAAACAAAAAGTTGAAAAGTGTTTCTTTTTACTTAAGTATTTAATAAGAAAATATATGCATGGTTTCCAATTTTCTGTAACATTTACTATTATAACTTAATATTAAAATGT
This sequence comes from Gracilinanus agilis, assembly GCF_016433145.1. Classification (NCBI taxonomy): domain Eukaryota; kingdom Metazoa; phylum Chordata; class Mammalia; order Didelphimorphia; family Didelphidae; genus Gracilinanus; species Gracilinanus agilis. The sequence goes on along the minus strand of NC_058131.1, from coordinate 443,247,026 downwards.
ATTCTCTTATTTATTAATACATGTGCTCCACTTGAATTTGCTAATACTGGCTTATAATTAATTTAACTATGTAGTGGTCTTCCTACAAGTTTCTATATGCTCATTTGATTTCTAAAGAAATAAATTAAAATTATTCATATAAGTATTTATAAAAGACTATTGGGATAATCCAATGTTTGATTTTTACAGTATCATCTTATATGTACTTTCAACTCTTAGTTATTTTAAGTATATCTGATAGAATCTTTTCATTTGCTGTGTCAAAAACTAAAGATATTTTTATCATGATTAAAGTATTGCTTTTATTCGTCATAAATGAACAAAAGAATTTTGCATATATATTCAAAAGTTTCACTGCCCTGAATTATTTTTTCCATGTAGCATATATAAAATGTACTCCTTATACATTTATTCTAATAGTCACTTTTCCTGAGAGACTGATTATGTCATTAGTGTTTAAGAGGTTTGAAGAAAGCTTGATAAGTGTTACAGTTTGTAAAATACCAATGATTGATACTATTATGAATTTTGTTAAAAATGTACTTTTTTGAAATTTTACAAGATGAGATACAGCACTTCTTTCTATCTAAAGATCAATCAGCAAATTAAAGCTGATTATTCATTTACATCAGCAATACTTTATATGCAGATTCAGAATAAACATTGTTGAAAAGGCGCAAGTTAAAACTTTTAAAGGAACTAATCATTTAGTACTCTTGATCCCCTGAGGGAAAGCAGTAATACTCTAATATTACCTAATTTCTTAAGAGAAAAGAAAAAGTTCTATCCTAATTAATTAGAATAATATGAGTGGAAAAAGAGGATTTACTTACTACATAGGATGAGAGAACTCTTTAAGATTTGTGTGTTTAATATGTACTATCGACTTTACATTTACAGTAAAAAAATATAATACAATCTAGTTAATGATATTTCTGATTATTTCAACTACTCTCCTACTGCTGCTTTACTAGTAAATTTAATAAATGAAATCAAACACTTAAATTCCACAAAACTACATGTAAAGCTAATCACAAAATTTAAAACCTATAAGCATTAACTATATTTTAATAACAGTATAGACTCATTAACAACCTACCATATGGTAGTATCAATGTAAATACAAGAGATAAAACATACTCCAAAAAAATCCAAAAGTTTGAAATTTATTGATTTCTTAGGAAATGTAACATGAAATTCTTTTAAGTATTGCACCAAACATGACCCTAAACATTTAGACAGCTTAATAGAATCAATGAAAAATTATTCAGAAGGGTAATTATACAACCTAAGAGTTTTGTGAAAAACTCTTAACAAGATGGAAACATGTCAAATTCCTCATCTTTAGCTTGAAAGCTTAAATCAGCCTGTCACCATGTCAGGATATCAGTCTACTATGTTCTGATAAAAAAAGGCCATAGTAACTATTAACCTAAGTGGTGTTTCTCCAACATTGTACTAAGAGCAGTAAAAATCACGGACCAAATAGAGCCTTAAGAGTTCTTTAATGAGAGTCCAACCCCCTCATTTAACAGGTAGAACTGAAGTTTAGAAAAGTCACATGCCCAAGGACACACAGGTAGAAAATAGCAAAGAGAGAATTCCTATTCAGGTCCTTTGACTTCAAATGCAATACTCCTTTCTGTGTATACTATCTCTCAGAGGGAAGCTTGTGCCTCAGGTTTAGCTTCGGGAGATTCATACAAGTCTCTCTCCCTCTTATGTAAGTGAACTGAAAACATCTTTAAACAAAGCTTTCTTCAAGTTTTTAAAAGCAAAAATGAAAAGTTCATCATATGGAAGTTATGACTCCCCCCTTTTGACATGTTTTGGGCTGTTATTTCAGTTTAGTATATATTAAAGCTGTAAACATCTAAGTATGCATATGTATGCATACAAACATTATACACACGCCCACTTAGGTGTGTATATGTATAAAATTGGATTTTTTAAAGAGACTAAGAAATGATAATTTTATGTTTAATAATATTTGCTTGGTAGTGACAGTGTTCCTCATTACATGTTTCCATTTAAAAAATTCATGAGGCAGTTTTCTACACAATATAGCTCTTAAAAGATAATGTTGGAATCAAGCAATCTCAAGATTACCTAGTTTTCAAGGAAATAAGCTAAATTTTTTTAGTCAATAAAAGGAGTTCTTTTATTCTATAAACAAAATACATTATAGAATTACATTTAATAGTGCAATATCAACAAAATGAAAGCTGTTTTTTATTCAGCTAAAACATGTGTTTTTAAAAAGAGAAAATAACGAAAAAGTCATTATAAAACTTCACAATTTTCATTAAAAATAGCTTAAAAATTTTTGCCATGTTGCTGGGCATACCACTGCTGTCTCTGTTTGCGGTTTTCTAACTCTGTGAGAAGAGCTTCTCTGTATGCTTCATACAATTTAACAATCCGTTCCAGTTCTTTCATGAAGAGCAGCTTTAGCATTCCCTGGTATGTATCGAGATCAGCAAGCTGGAAGAGTTCCCATTTTAGAATATGATCATACCTGTTTTAAAAACAAAGATAGCAAGCAACATATATTCATTAAATCATAAAGATAGATTTTTTTTAAATAACAAGAGATGGAGCCATGGTAAGGACCAAATAAAATGTGGCAGCAATTATAAAGGAAGAGATGAACTTAGAAAATTATGTCCTAAGAAGCAAATCACCAAGTCTTATAATCAAGAATAATTCATCCAGAAAAAAACTAAGTTAATCCTATAGGATGAATAAAAGACCTTTGGTGAAATGAAGGATTTTCAGGAATTCCTAATGAAAATACCAGGAGTGAGTATATATATGTATGTATGTATGTATGTATGTATGTATGTATGTATGTATGTATGTGTGTTTATGTATTGCCCAGAGCCAGAGAAAACATCTGAAGAGACTATAGTGGGAATGAAATTTTAATATGCTAACAGGGGCACAAGATAACATATTAGAACCCTAATATATTTAAGAGAAGGGGTACAAAAGAAGAGAAATGGGTCATTTCATTTATAATCCAAAAGTGAAAGCTAAACATCCTCTCTAGTCAGTCACTTTCTTCATATTTATAAAAAAAGAAGCAAGGAAAATTTAGAGGACAGATAGAAGTACACACACAATTACCAAACACATCATAAATAGAATGGGATGGACTCACCCATAAAATGGAAGGAGAGCACAATGCACTGGAAAACACAATCAAATAACATGATGATAATTGAAATGGTCATTCACATGAATAAGAGGCTACAGTTTATGTCTGACCTCAATAATGCCACTTTGATAACAGAAAGTGAAGAAGAATTAAGAAGTCTCTTGGCTGAGGATAAAAAAGGAGTGTATAAAAGTTGGCTTGAAATTTAACATAAAAAAAACTGAGATTGTGGCAAGTGGTCCCAGAGATAGGGTCTTTGGTCAATGAGAAAGGTCATTGACCCAATTTATTAGTTTCTATTAGGCCTAACTAGTAAAATTGATCATGTTCAGATCAGTCTCTCGGTTTACCTTAATTTTCAAATTTTAAGTTCCACTTTGGAAATTTATTCAATGCAAAAAGCCAGAAGTCTAAAGGACTAACAATGAAAAAATTTAGCCTACCTCTTGCCAGAGAAGTTATGGACTTCAAATAAAGAACAAGATATATATTGGACATAACCAATATGGAAATTTAGAATTTATTTGGCTAGTCATATGTATAAATACCCACCTGTATTTGTGTAGATACATATAGGCATATAAAAATACTCATGTACATACATCCTTTGCTAGTTTGATATATAGTACTATAGGTAAGATAGACAGATACATGTACCCATATAAGTATTTATATCTCAATCCTAAAAAAGGGAAATGTCAAAGAATGTTCAAATTACCAAACAACTACACTCATCTCAAACACCAACAAAGTTATGTTTAAGATGTTACAATCTAGGTTTTTGGAAAAGCCAGAAGGAAAGGAGGCAGAACTAGAGACTAAGTAGCCAACACTGGTTGGGTTATGGAGAATGCAAAGGAGTTCCAGAAAAACATATACTTCTGCTTCACTGACTACACTAAGACCTTTAGCTGTGTGTATCACAAGAAAATGTGGCAAGTCCTCAGAGATGGCAGTGTTATTTGTCTCCTAAGGGACCTGTCTGCAGGTCAAGAAGCAACAGTTAGAACTGAATGTGAAATAAATTATTTTTTAAGATTAGAAAAGAAATACAACAAGGCACCTTATTTACTTAATTTATGTGCAGAATCCTTCATCCAGGCTGGATGAAACAAAAGCCAGAATTAAAGTAGCTAGGCAAAAGAGCAACAACCTTTGATAAGCAGACTATAATTATCTCTTCCTGGCAAATAGGGGGAGAAGAAATAGAAGCAGCATCAGAATTTATATTCTTGACTTCAAAGAAAACTGTAGACATTAATTTATAGCCATGAAATTAGAAGACATTCTATTTTCTCCTTAGAAAATTCGGCTAAAATTCACAATGCAGAGAAATAAAAGACAAGGAAAAAACTAAAACGAGAGGGAAATATGAGTAATAGAATATAAAAAATATTCCATCTCTTGAGTAAATATTGCAAGAAAAAGGAAATTAAATCAATGCTAAATAAAGCCTTCATGGATGCTGGAATAAATTTTTATGCACACAGTCTGCTAGGGGAAGTCTTCATATTCTTGGGGTGGCCATCTTAACTTACATATGAGTTTGAGAGCTACTGGTTATTCTCAACCTGATTTAGCCTGGCCACTATGCATGCTGCAGCTTCTTAGAACCACAGGTAAGAGTTGGGGGAAAGGTGGACACTAAAGGTGAAAGAGCAGCCATGAAAAGAGCATGGCAAAGGGGTGTAGCCAAGATGGCAGCATAGTAGCAGGGAAATCCTGAAACTGCTCTGAATATCCTTCCAAACTGATTTTTTAAAGGACAGATCAAGCAAGGGGACTCTTATCACTGAACATAACGTGAAAAGTAGGCAAAGAAAATGGATTTCCATGAGATATGGGGGAATCGGGCACAAAACTACACAAAGATAAGTCAGGGCCCACTACCCACTCCTCCTACTGTACCAGACATGGAGCCAAGACCTGAGCAACCTTGAGATTCTAGGATGTGGGCTACTCTAACAAAAGACACCACAGACCTACCCCTTGCAGTGAGATTCAGAACTCCATAGCACTGGGCTCATTCGGGCCTCTGACAGGGCAATGAAGATAGCCCTAAGGCAAAATGCTGCGATTCAGAAGCTAAGATGGAAATGACCAGCAACTTCCAGAATTCCCAGTACTCCAGCAGGAAAATAAGTAAATAGTAGCAAAGAATGCTATTAACCCTGGAAAACTTCTATGGAGAAAAAGAGCAAAAAAGAAAAGCAACAGGAGAGGGTGAGAAACAAGAAAACACATGCAAACTCTCAAAAAAAAAATGGAAACTGATCGCAAGCTCTGGAGGAACTCAAAAAGGAGTTCAAGAACCAAGTAAAATGGATAGAAGAAAAATGGGAAAAAGAAATCAAAGTAATGCAAAAAGAAAATAACAGCTTAAAAGTCAAAACTGGTCAAATGGAAAGAGAGACAAAGAAATCAAATGTAATAATAAGCAGATTAAAAACTAGAACAGGCAAAAAAGTCCAATCATGAAGACTGCCATAAAAAGTAGAATAGTCTAAATGGAAAAGGAGAATCAAAAGATCATGGATGAAAATCAGTCTTTTAAAGACTAGAACTGGGCAAGTGGAAACTAATGATTTCACGAGACATCAAAAAATAATAAAACAAAATCAAACGAATGCAAAAAATAGAAAGCATAAAAAAATGAGCTAGAAAGTAGATCCAGGAGAGACAATTTGAGAATTATTGGACTACCAAAAAAATCCCAGATATCATATTACAAGAAATTAACCAAGAAAACTGCCCTGATAATCTTGAACAAGAGGGCAAAATAGACAGTGAAAGAATACACAGATCACCTGCAATAAATCCCCAAATGACAACTCCCAGGAATCTTATAGTCAAGTTCAAGAGCTTTCAGGCCAAGGAGAAAAATACTTAAAGCAGCCAGAAAGAAACAATTCAGATATCATGGACCCCCAGTCAGGATTACACATGATCTGGCAGCTTCCACATTGAAAAGACCAGAGGGGTGGAATATGATATTCCAGAAGGCAAAGAAAGTGGATTTACACCTAAGAATCACCTACCCATCAAAAATGACTATATTCTTTCAAGGGAAGGAATGGTCATTTAATAAAATAGAAGATTTCAAAGCATTCCTGAAAAAAAGACCAGACTTGAACAGAAAGTTTGATTTCCAAATACAAAATCCAAAAGAACCTAAAAAGGCAAATAAGAGAAAAAAATTATGGGCTTCAATAAGGTCAAATTGATTATATGCCTATATGGAAAGCTGATATCTGTAACTCTTTAAAAATTGTTATCATTATCACAGTAGCTAGAAAAAATATACATAGGCAGAGAGTATTAAGCTGTCTATGATGATATGTAAAAAAAATTGGGGAAAAAAAGAGGGAAGGAGGAAGGAAGGAAAGAGGGAGGGAGGCAGGGAAGGAGGAGCTTAGCAAGCCTTCACACCACTGGGGCTAGTCCTTGTTGAGAAAGATGGGAAAGAATGGCCAGAGAAAGGAGATTTCATTCCAAATAGGGGAAAAAATGATCATGGGAAGGAGAGGGAGTGAGGATAACAAGAAATAAAAAAATTAAAAAAAAAACACAATAAACTTGTGTCAAGGACACAAGAAGATTTCTTCATACTAGGGCATGATTCTAGATAGGCCATCAATTTCCTAAACTTGTTTATATTTGTAAACATGGGGTACAATAGATAACAAACTCTAATAATGTTTGAGGAGGTCATTAAAATATTTTTTTAGAGAAAAGTATTTTATTGAAGAATTAAAGAAATTTTTTTAGAAATTAAAAAATTTAAATTTAGAGATAAATAAATTTAAAAATTTTTTATTAAAGAATGAAAGTTTTTATTCCACAAGGAAATGAGAGGTTAAATCAGAATTTATAGGAAATTAACACCCTCCACCTGTGTGTGTTTGTGTAACATAATATCTGTGTATGTTTTATTTTCTTTATCTTGTCCTACCTTCCTTAACCCATGGGAGCATTTCTTAAGTTTCCAATTTCTAAGTTGAGTCAGAATTTAGACATGCTCAAGGCCTTTTAGGCTGAAACATTTAGGAAAGGGAATTAAGATTATAAATGTAAGTTTTAAGACTTTTCCCATGGGAATAAGAAAAAGGGAAGAAAAGGGGAGTGTTTTTGGCTACATTAGAAAATAGTGAATTAAAGGTGTATGTTTATATATTATATATAAAACTTCTTGGGAGAGGAATTTCTCTACTCTTCATAAGGAGAGATTGGTAGCTCCCTTCTAAAGGGCACCTAACTTTCACTAACTTTCTATTGGAAGCTGCCAACCTAAAATTATCAATACTAATTAATGTATACAGGGGAATAATACATGATTTATTTATCCCAACTACCTAGGGAACATAAAATAAAACATATATCTCAAGCACAAAAGAGATGATATTAAAAATTAGTGAAGAAACACAAACTGGCCCCAAAACCTAAAGAAATAGTACATAAAACTAAGCTATTTCTTTTTAAAAGCTAATAAAAAACAATAACACAATAAATAAAACTAAAAGATTGTTCTTTGAAAAAATAATAAAATGGATAATCCTTTATTTAATCTCATTAAAAATAGGATAAAATCAAATCAAGTAAACATGAAAAAATCTCAACAGAATCAGAATTAAAAAGATTAATCATAACATGTATAAAGTTATATGCTAACAAAACTGAGAACACAAAAGAAATAGCATATATTAAAAGATAAAAAATTCAAGCTATCAGAAGATGAGATGGAGATCTTAAATAATTGTCTCAAAAAAAAAAAGAGAGAGAGAGAGACCTAGGTGAAAAGAAAGTGCCAAAGGAAAAAACTACAGATCCTAATGGATTTCACAGGACAATTCTCATAAAATTAAAGGAACAGTTAATATATACCCATACTTCACAAATTATTCTCAAAAACACCCTAGGAGAATGCTTTTATAAAAATAAAAATTGACCTGATACATAAACCAGAGAAAGAAAAAAGTATAGGCCAATATAATTAATAAATATTGATTCAAAAATTTTAAACAAAATCCTGTCAATGAGACTACAGTGATTTATCCAAGAAATCATTCATTAATTAAAAAAAATTAAAACAATCATGTTAAAAACCAAATCTCTGAAACCACATGATCATCTCAATAGACAAAGAAAGTCATTAATAAAGTACAACATTTTTTTATGCCAATAACACTAAAAAGATAGGCAAAGGAGACTTCAAAAAATATTTAAAATGCATTATCTCAAACGAAAGTTAAATATGGTGCAAAGAAAGAATGAATGCACATTCTCTCCACTACTATTTAATACAAGCCTCAAAATGCTAGAAATAGCAATAAGACAAGAGAAAAAAATCATAAAGGCAAGTGAAGTGATTAAAAACTATTCCAATTTGCTGATTATTTGATGGAATACTTAACCTACGGCAGGGCTAGTTAACGTTTTTTTTTCCCAGTACCAGTGCCCAGAGGGCAAATTCAAGCAGTCTGTGAGCTCTGGATTACCAGAGAGAGTTAAAGGAGAAAGTGCTTGCTTTAGGCTGCTGGATAGATGGGTAGGGCATGAAAAAAAATGTCCTTAGGCTCTGGGAAGAGTGGGAACAGAGCAATTCCCTGAGTGCTGGCTGTGTACATGTGCCATGGCTTCCCCAATGTAGATACTGAGACAATCCAAAGCATTAGTGAAATTTTTTATTTATTATTTTTTTTATTATTATTATTTTTTTTATCCTGGGACTCCATTCTAGGAGCATAGGGCCACAACCAGTAGGCAATGGGTCGCTCAGGGTCACCCAGCTGGGAAGTGTCTGAGCCCGGATTTGAACCTAGGACCTTTTGTCTCTAGGCCTGGCTCTCAATCCACTGAGCTATAGCCCAGGTGCCCCTACTTTAGGTTGCAGTTTCTTTAGCACTCCTGGGCTAAGGACAGTCCCTAGACCTGATGAAAAAGGAGGAGGGTTGGGCGTGGGGCTAGCAACCCCACCCTGTTAGTGAAATTGCAGGCTACAAAATAAACCCTGTTGGAGGAAGGAAGGAAGGCTGAGAAGGTACACAGATGTACCTGAATTCTTATCAATTACTCTACCAAAAAAATGATATAATACTTGAAAATGAATTCTGGAGCCACAACCCACAAAATGCAAAACAACTTAGAAAACTGGCATGAAAGATCTATTGCACCAACATAATAGCAACATGGCAATAGGCCTTGGGGAAAGCTGAGCTTTCAGCCACATATAGTAAGAGGGTATGGGGATGTCAGATTGCTGTGTAGATAATATTTACTCCCCAAGGCTTGTCTACCCAGCATCCCATTTGCGTGGGAACACTACATGAAAACTAACCCTCTCCCTCTCCTTCTCCCTCAACTTTTCCCTCTCCCTCTCCCTCTCCTCTCCTCTTCTCTCTTTCTCTCTCTGTCTCTGTCCCTGTCTCCCCTGAATGCAGTGGTGGAGGCTGGGGAAGAGTCTACATATGTGGTCATACTTAGGGTAGAATATTAGGCTTTGTACTCTTAATTTTTTTCTATTTCCTCTATTTCAAGTGAGTATTAATAAACTTTATGAAAAATAAGAACTTAAGAGTCATTGATTTAAATTTAAATTTTACTCTGCTCAGAAGGAGATTACATGAATCCTTTTCCTGGCTCTGGGTACTAGACCCTTGTCACATGGTCCATACAAAGATCCAAGAAGCAGTCATGGATCCAAGAAGCAGGACAAGAAGAAGCACTACCACACAACAGCACTTGTGGCCAATGGAGTACAGGGAACCCTGGCAGAGTTTCAAGGCAGAAAAGTGTGCTTTTGGTTCCACAAAGACCAGAGCACAGGCACAGGCCAGAAGAGTATTAAAAACACCTCTCTGTAGATCAGACCACCTTGGAAGAACTGAAAACTTATGGATTACCAGTTAGCTTAGAAGGCAACTGCAGAAAGAACCTAAAGCTTGGAATAGTGCTCCATTCACATTTACAGAGCCCTACTTTAACAATTTTTAAGTTAAAAGAAAAGGGCCAGAAAATAAGCCAACAGAAAAAAAAAAAGAAATAACATACAAAGTCATTTTGCTGAAAAGGAAGACCCAAAGCAAACTCAGATGAAGATAACAAAGTCAATAATGTTATATCCAAAACCTCAAAGAAAAATATAATTTGCTCTCAAGCTCAAAAAAGAATATATGGAGAAGCTCAAAAAGGATTTTAAAAATCAAATAAGAGAGGTAGGAGAAAAACTGAGAAAACAAATGAAAATGATACAGGAAAATCATGAAAAAAAAGATCTTGGAAAAGGAGACAAAAAATACTTTAGGAATTAATACCTTTTGGGAAAAGACGTACAAAAATTCACTGAAGAGAACTCCTTAAAAAGTAGAACTGGCCAAGTGGAAACAATTTTGAGGCAATGCCCCACACCTATCAGGTTGACTTTTATAACAGAAAAGGAAAATGACAAAATCTGGAAGGGATATGGGAAAATTGAAACACTAATGCAGTGTTGGGGGTTATGAACTGATTCATCCAATCTGGAAAACAATTTGGACATAAAACCAAAAGAGAAAGAAAAATAGTACATACCCTTTGACCAAGCAATATCATCATTAAGTTTTATACAAAAGGGGAAGAAACTATATATAAAAAATATTTAAAGCAGCTCTTTTAATGGGGACAAAGAATTAGAAAATGAGAGTATAACCATCCACTGGAGAATGGCTGAATGATGACTGAGTAGGAGTAATGGAATAGTGTTTTGCTGTAAGAAATGAGAAGGAACTCAAGAGAAATCTGTAAAGACTTACATAAACTGAAGCACAGTGAAGTAGGCAGAACCAGGAAAACAATTGTAAATAGTGATAGGAATACTATAAGATGAATAATTGTGAATTGATCCAAAACAATCCCAGAGGACTTCTGATAAAAAATGTCATTTACTACCACTTTGAATCCAGACCAAAGCAAATTTTTTGCAATTTATTTCTAACTTTTTTTTTGTTTGAGTTTTCTTCCACAAAAGGATTAATATGGAAAAGTTTTATATCATGTAAAATCTATATCAGGTAATTTACCAACTTGGTATGAGGGAGTTGGGGGAAGGAAGAAGTGAGAGACAGAATTTGAGACTCAAAAAATTCTTTAAAAATGTTGGAAACTGGGGTGAAAATTAAATTAATAAAATAAATCCTTCAAAAGTCATCAATTGCATTTCTATAAAATAACAAATTTCAAGAAGCAAAAAGAAAAAGGGAAATTCTGTCCCAAATAATTTCAAAATGCATAAAATATCTGGAGATTGACATGCTGAGGCACACACAACACTGTATAAACACAACTACAAAGTGTTTCTTAGAGAAATAACAAACAACTTAAAATATAGCTAGAGAAATCCTTAGTTATACCAATAAATTAAAAATGACAATACTACCAAAATGAATCAAACTATTAAAAAAAGCACACACAGTAGAGCTGATCATCACCACATTAAAAAAGTCTGAAAAAAATATCTAGCATTTGTGAGCTACCTACCTCCACACAGGAGTTAATAGCCTCTTATTAGCTGAGGGGTGCTGTGGGTGGGATTTCCTTGTTCTGATAAATTTATGGATGCATTCCACCATACTTTTGAAGAAAACACCAATATTAAATAAATTATTCCCCCAAATTGACAAACTCTGTTTGATACAATTACAGTCTTAATATCTAAATGAGCAAAGAGTAAAGAAAAAAAGTGAACAATTCAAAGTAAAAAAAAAAAAAACTCTCCCCTCAATTATTTCATGTTTTTAAGAAATGTTAGGAAAGGGCAATGTGGCAAAAGAAAGAATTTAAAAACAAATAAGCAAATGAGATAAAATTATTTCTATTTTTGAATACAATATGGCTTACTTAGAAAATCCTAGAGAATTAAAAACAATGGAGATAATAAATAGCTTTCAGAAATATGAAGGCTACAAAATAAGTCATCAAAAATTACCAGCACTTCTATATAACATAATCTAAGAGTGAATAAAGAAAAGGAACCTCATTTAACATATATAAGATATTTTGTAATCACAATGTAACAAAACCACACTCAATGCTTGTATATATTACAATGTGCTCCTGAAAGGAATTTTAAAAAACACAAATGGAGGATTATTCAGTACTCCTGATTAGTCCATGCCAATAAAAATGACAATAGCATCAAAATTAATTAATAATTTTAATGTAATTCCAATCAAATTATAAAAGTTATATGTTACATGGCTAGAAACAATATAATAAAATTCATTTGGAGGAACAAAATATCTAAAATATCAAGGCAAATAATAAAACAAGATAGAGATGTTGGGGGATAGCAAGTCCAAACATCAAACTAAATAATATAGCAGAAATTATCAAAACCAATTTTATGGAATAAAAAAATCAAAAGGAAATGAAAGAATAGACCTGGCAGGAGGAAAACAGATACAATTGAATTAAATAATCTAGTACTTAGTAAACCCTAACTTAGAAAATTTAGATATGATTGTTCTCTGAAAAAACTGAATGAGAATGAAAAGAGAATGACAAGAAAACGAGGGTATGTCCTTCAATTGGGGAATGGCTGAACAAACTATGGTATATGCTAGTGACGAAATACTATTGTGCTAAAAGGAATAATAAACTGGAGGAATTCCATGTGAATTGGAAAGACCTCCAGGAACTGATGCAGAGTGAAAGAAGCAGAGCCAGAAGAACATTGTACAGAGACTGATATACTGTGGTAAAATCAAATGTAATGGACTTCTGTACTAGCAGCAATGCAATGACCCGGACAATTCTGAGGGATTGATGGAAAAGAATGCTACCCACATACAGAGGAAGAACAGCAGGAGAGGAACAGAGAAGAAAATCAACTGCTTGACTACATGGGATGATGAGGATATGATAGGGGATCGAAAGTACCACACCAATGCAACTATCAACAATTTGGAAATAGGTCTTGATTAATGACACATGTTAAAACCAGTGGAAATGCATATCGGCCAGGGGAGGGGGGAAGTCGGGGGGTGAAGGGGAAAGTAAGACCATAAATCTTGTAACCATGTTAACTTTTCTAAAATATAAATATTAATAAATGTTTAAAAAAAAAAGAGAATGACAAGAGTGAGACAACATACTAATATGTATGGGATGAGCTAAAGATTACTTAGGGGAATATTTATAAGTAAAGAGCAGATCAATGAATTGGGAATGTGACCAAAAAACCTAGAAAAAGAATTTTTAAATCCCAATTAAACACCAAATTGGAAATGCTAAAAAATCAAAGGAGAAATTAATAATATTCAAGGTAAGAAAACTACTTAACTATTCAATAAATTATACTAGGAGTTGGTTTTTTAAAAAGAAAACTATGAACTACTGATTAATTTATTTCTAAAAAGAAGAAAACTAAATTGTTAGTGTCAAAAATGAAATGTGTGAATTCATCACCAATGAAAAGGAAATAAAAGCAATTACTAGGATTTATTTTGCCCAATTATACAATATATATAAAAATATAAATAGCCCAGATAAACAGACAAGGACCTAGAATATATAAATAATACTATTTTGAAAAAAGAAACTGAAGAAGCAATCAATGAATTCCCAAAGAAAAAATCCCCAGGGCCAAGTGGATTTACAGATAAATTCTATCAAACATTTAAATAATAATTAATCCCAAAACTATAAAAAACTACGTGGAAAAACAGGATAAGAGTCTTTACAAAATTCCTTTTATGACACAAAATGGTCCTGATAACTAAACCAGGAAGAGTAAAAACAGAAAATTATACACCAATTTTCCTAATGAGTACTGATTAAAAAAATTTAAATATTAGCAAGAAGATTATAGCAATATTAAGCACTGGGAATACAAAGAAAGGCAAATAAAACAAAACAAAAAAGTCTATTCTCAAGACACCCTCTCTCATGGGGGAAACATCATGAAAAGAACTATATTCAAACAAGTCATATGTATAGGATAAATTGGGGATGTTCTCAGAGGAAAGGCACTAAGATTGAGAAAAATTGAAAAGGCTTCTTGCAGAATGAGATTTGAAGGAAGCCAGAAAAGCTAGGGAAAAATATTCCAAGTTTGGGGGGAGGGGGGAGGACAATGTCCCTGGATCACAAAATACAAGGAGTAAGATGTTAAGAAGACCAAAAAGGAAGGGAGGGTACAGATTATGAAGTGCTAACAAAAAAAGAGGATTTCATATTTGATTCTGAAGGTAAAAGGGAGACACTGGCATTTATTTAACAGAGGTAATATTAATGGTCATAGATATAATCTTTTGCTATTGTCTTCTTGCCAATATTTTATTTAAAATTTTTGCATTGATATTCATTAGATATTGTTTTATCTTTTTTTTTTCCTGTTTTTACTCTCCCTGTTTAAACCACAGACCATATTTGTGTCATGTAATTTGGTGGGAATCACTTCTTTTCTTCAAACTATTATAGGGAAGTGGCACAGTTCAGTGCTACACTTAAGGTCAGGAAAATATTAGATTCAAATTTTGCCTCCAAAACTTATTAGTTATTATGAACATGGCAGAGTCACTTAGCAAAAAGAGATTCTATCTGCAATACTAATTTCAAAGGTTATTTAAGGCTCAAATGGAAAAATATCTAATATTCAAACCTCCAAGTGTTACATAAATGGTCAGATAATATTTTATTATATTATGATAGGAAAGAAATGCTTTAAAATATTTTAATTTTTTCTAATTACATGTAGAAACAATCAAGATTTTTAATTTAATTTTGAGTTTCAAACTCTTTCCTCCCTACTCCTCATTGAGAAGGAAAGCAATTTGATGTAGGTTATAAATGTGCAGTCATCCAAAAAATATTTCCATATTAGTCATATTGTAAAAAGTCAGAAAAAAACCACAAGAAAAATAAGGTTAAAAGAAAAGTAGGCGTTGATCTCCATTCACATCCCATCAGTTCTTTCTCTGGGGACAAATGGCATTTTTAATCATGAGTCTTTCGAGGATTTTCTTGGATCACCATACCATATTGCTAAGAATAGCTAAGTCATACATAAATGTTTATAATATAATATTGCTGTTAATGTGTACAGTGTTCTTCTGGTTATACTCACTTTACTTTGCATCAATTCTGATAGGTCTTTCCAGGATTTTCTTAAATCAATCTTCTCATCATTTCTTATAGTACTGTAGTACAAATTATTTAGCCATTCATCAATTGATAGACATCCCTTCAGGTTCTAATTCTTTGCAACCAAAACAAGGTGCTATATATTTTTTACAAAGATCAAACAAAAATAACATTGCTGGATCAAAAGGTATACACAGTTTTAAAAGCCCTTTAGCTATAGTTCCAAATTACTCTCCACAATAATAAATTGATCAATTCACAACTCCACCAAAGCTGTATAAGGGTCCCAATTTTTCCCACACTGCTTCCTTCCCTTTCCTTTTCTGTCAGTGTGATAGGTCTGAGATTGTTTTCATTTGCATTTTTCTAATCAAGAATAACTTAAGAGCATCTTTTCATGTGATTATATATATACATATATATCTCCACCTGAAAACTGCCTATTCATTATTTGTATTCTTATCAATTTGACTCAGTTCTCTATAAATATGACAAATAAGCCTTTATCAGACAGATTTGCTATACATGTTTCCCCCAGACTTCTTTTCTTCTAATCTTCCCTGCAATGATTTTTTTGTGTGTGTATGTAAAACCTTTTTAGTTTAATATAATCAGTTATCCATTTTTATATCTTATATAAATGGAGATTTTGAACCTTGGACTTCATCCTCGATAAATATTTCCCAAAATTCCCCTTAATCTCTCCTGGGCCTCCAAGTTTGTGTGGTCACATTATTGTTTTATGAGTTCTGTAGCTCCTCCCTCTTCCTCTTTTGCTCTCACGAGTGGGCTGGGTTAGGTTAGCATCTTTTCACTTTAGTTAATAAACTATGTTAGTTTATTATTAATGAAACTTTATACAATATAATATTTAGTTCTTGTACATTAATTTTAATCTTTACATTTTTGGCAACCTGAAGGGACAGAATTTTAAAAAAAATTTCTTTAAGTGTTTGAGAAAAGAATAGAGTGTAGAAAAAATTTTCCAAAGCCACATGCTCTCCCAGCTTGCCTGCTTCTGCCGCTTGCTGTTCCTGCTTTTGCTCCCACTGCAGCTTCTCATGTCCACTAGCTTAAGCCAGTGTTTCTCACCACTCCCTATCCAGCCTGCCCTCTGCCACTGCTTTTGCTGCTGATTCCAGACCCACCTGCCATTTTGAGCTGCTTTTGTTTCCCACAGATGGTGATGTATAAAAATTCCTTCAAACCAATCTCTTCCCCCACCCCACCTGGGTTTTCCAGCCTGCACTAGCCATTTTTTAAGCCAAAGTCTTAAGCTGACCCTGGACTCCCTGCTGAGAGAGACTTGCAATTCAGGAATTTTTTTTCCACAAGAAGGGGACTCCCCTTTTTTTGAGGAAAGCATGCTTGAAACTCTGAAACAACAGTTTGAGTTGGTAGGACTAAAAAGTGCAGTTTGGATCTGCTTAATTCTTTTTCTGGGAGTTTTTATTTTCATTGGAGATTTCCCACTTTATTTACTTCTCGAGAATATGCAAGGGGGGTAGGGGGGTAGCTGTGTACCTCAGTGGATTGAGAGTCAGGCCTAGAGATGGGAAGTCCTAGGTTCAAATTAGGCCTCGAACACTTCCCAGCTGTGTGACCCTGGGCAAGTCACTTGAGCCCCATTGCCCACCCTTACCACTCGTCCACTTAGGAGCCAATACACAGAAGTTAAGGGTTTTTTTTTTAAAAAAAAGAACATGCAACAGGCTAGGGGGCTGCTTACACAACAAATCAAACTGAAATATTTTGACAAAGTTTTGAAAATCTTAAAAACTCTCAACATGCAGAATGGATATTCTGCTCAATGCAGAATTCTCCCTCAGTATAATGAAATTCAGAGTCATGACAAAGGAAATACAAATGGATGATAAATATTGGGGAGGGCGAATGAATCTTAAAGATATATGGTAGTTCACTGCTTGCTAAGTATTTTGAGTTTTATCCCCCTCCCTAATATTGGAATTGGTAAAAAGGATTTTGAATACACTACCTGTAACTTGTCATCTGCTTATATTATTGTATATTACTGATTGCTTTAAGGTTTAATTTTTTTTTTTAAGTTTAGACTTGTACTGAACAAAATATTGTTGTAAAAAGCCCATAAGTCATATGTATCATGGATTTGACATCTCAACTACTGAGGTCCCATGTTGCTTATACAACCTGTAGAGAATTTAATGAGCTAAATATCTCAATTGTTTTTAAAGAGTCCATTTAATAGCAGAAGTGATTATTATATATCCCTA
This sequence comes from Gracilinanus agilis, assembly GCF_016433145.1. Lineage (NCBI taxonomy): Eukaryota > Metazoa > Chordata > Mammalia > Didelphimorphia > Didelphidae > Gracilinanus > Gracilinanus agilis. The sequence goes on along the minus strand of NC_058131.1, from coordinate 443,229,497 downwards.
CCTCTGCATTTATAAAAATAAAATGGATGAGATATAACAGTCTCATATCAGAGGAGCTGGGAAGGTGTTCCTAGGGTGTGGTACCCCTAGAAGGCTCCCAAGAGGGAGCATTCCCCAGGTAGTAAGTGGCTTCTGGATGATTTAATACTTTGACTCTTCAGCTTATTCTGCTAATAATCTAAATTCTTGGTGATGTTTTAGACCCAAGTAGGTTTTCATCAGTAGCTGCAAAGGTTGAAAGATTTACTACACCTATAAAATTTGTGACAAACCATAGGGTTTAAATATCACACAGCAAGTGGTTATATATAAGTTTGTTCATTATTGTCAATAACTGGGCTACTGTGAATTTTGGGAATTTGGTACTTTATTTGAAAATCTACTCTACTACTGTTTTGTTTTTATGTATATGTTATACTGTAAAAATCATTTGCACTCACACAGTGGTTCATGGCCGAGTTTAAAAAGGAAATGGATCTCATTTTTTCATGAAGAACGTTTGTATTCTACCTCTCCTTGGCTGACACAGTATGCCACTGATTATAAGCTATATATTTTTTAATTGTAAAGCACTTTAAAAATTCTTTTTCAATGTAGTATTTGAGTACTTTGAAGTATATATAATCGATATTAATCTTTTTTTTAAATTTTGGAGTAATAAAAGTTTAAACACATTTCTTCTAATGTCATTGCATGCTCCAAATCTTCCTACTATAGAAATAATGCCATTGATTGTTTAAAAATAATTATGGGACTTTACTTAATGATTCTGTCTAATTCCAGAAGAAGGAATAAAAAAGAGCCACTGCACAGTGCTAAAGAACTCCAACTGCATAGTGCCAATCAAGTTCAAGGTCAAAGAGACCAACCAATCCCATTGGGAATGATGTAATTTTCAGTCAAGACAAGAGGACTTGAACTTGTTTGGGGTTCAAGGTTGTGGCTTTTTTGACATATGTCAGAGGCAGGTGTTCCTCTGAACTACATTCTAACAAGCACCTCTGTAGCTGCCAACCTGGCTCCTATATGCTCCTATAATCTAGTCCCTTTTGTCTTTCATAGTGTGGAAAAATTTCTGTAGTCCTGGCCACTGATTGGATAACTGCATAATTACATAAATTACTTTAATTAGGTCTTTATTCAAGGACCTGTTACAGATTTATTTTTCCTTTACTTAGATTTTTTAGACATAAGACTTTAATATTATATATTTCATCCACAGGTTATTTTTTCTCTTTTATGTGGATTTTTGATGTTTTTTATTTCTTTTGCAATTGATTCATATACCTTATAACTCAAGTCATGTATCCCTAAGTGATCCCTATTTGTTATTATCCACCTCAGAGAAGACTAAGTTATTGTTGTGAATTTTGTTTTAAATTTGAGCCTAATTTAGAACAGAAGACTACCTCCCAGAATCCAGGAAGTGAACCTGTTTGGAGAAGGCGCCATGAAGATGCCTGCAGAGACCATATGCTGTGTACCAGAAGATCCAGAATGAACTTTGAGATGTGAAATTTAACTATCAGGGGTTGAAAATATTTGTTTTGAATGTATACTTTTATGCCAAAAGGGACTGTCCCCAAATTGGCTTTTTATCAAGGTAGCAATCATTGATTTTGTTCTCTTTTCCTTTTGCCCACAAATTATTGTAATTTTAAAGTTGATTATGTTTTCATGATCCATTGGGGAGATTGTATAAATGGAGATTTTGAACCTTGGACTTCATTCCCCATAAGTCCCTTAGTATTTCCCAAAATTCCCTTTAATCTCTCATGTGCCTCCACATTTGCTTGGTCACATTATTATTTTCTAAGTTCTGTAGCTCCTTCCTCTTCCTCTTTTGCTTTCATGAGCAGGTTGGGTTAGTTTAATACCTTTTCACTCTAGTTTTTTATGTTAATTTATTATTTTTAAACTTTATAAAATATAATATTTAGTTCTTGTATATTAATTTTAATCTCCACAATCCTATAATGCTTTCTATCTCTTGTCTGGTCATAACTCTCCCTGATCCACAAATTTAAGAGGGAGCCTATTATATGCTCCTTTAAATTGCCAATGGTCTTTATGTATCAATCGTATATACATTTTGACCTAATTTTGGTACAGGGTGCAAAATGTTGGTCTGTACATAGTCTCTGCCATAGCTTTTTCCAATTTTTCCATTAGTTTTTGACAAATAGTGATTTCCTGTCTCAAAGCTTGGATCTCTGGGTTTATCAAACCACGGTCATTTGCTAATGTGTAGGATGAAATTATGCATTATTCCCTAATATACATTGATTAGTATTAGTAATCATAGATTGGCAACTTCCTATAGAAAAATAGTGAACTTAAGTGCCCTTCTCTAGGAGAGAAAATCTCTCCTTTTGAAGAGTAGAAGATACCCCCTCCCCAGCAGACATAGATAGATAGATAGATAGATAGATAGATAGATAGATAGATAGATAGATAGATAGAGATAGAGAAATATATCCTTTGATATTCTCAAATGTGGCTAAAGAGCCCCCCTTTTTCTATTCCCATGGAAAGAAGTTTGGGGTATCCTAATTTCTGTGAGAGAAATCTCAAAACTTACAAGTTATAAGCTTAAATACATGTCCTAATAAATGATTACTAAAACCCAAGAATTGTTGCAATGTTATATAGCCTGAGAAATGTTTCAAAGAATGTTTCAGCCTGAATTGTTGCAATGCTGCCACCTGATAAATCCTTGGAAAGCCCTGACTCAATGGAAAAACTGCAAACCTAAGGAATACTGCCATATGCTAGGAAACAGAGGAAAAAAGATAAACACTCAGAAGCGTTGACAAAGATTAAAGATAGAAGGGCAGAACAAGATTGAGATGATGGGAAAGTGGAGATAGCATTGTGTTGGATCCCTATAAAGTCTGAGTAAATCTGGGCATCTGTGCCCACTACTTTTTGAGGCCTCTCAGACTATGGAGCCACTCTCTTTCTCTCACTCTCTCTTCCTTGGCGCTCCCCCTCCCCTGTGAGGATACTGTCTCTCCCTAGGCAGTGTTCTCTCACTCTATGCCACCCCCATGCCTCTGAATAAAGTCATGTGAACTCTGCCATCATCTCCCCTCTGTACATTGGAAATGAGCTCCATCCCCCGAATTCTACTCTACACTCTACTATATATATTGATAGCTAACATACTCCACTGATTTACTGCTCTATTTCTTACCCAGTATGATGATTATAGTTTTGTAATACAGTTTCAGATCTGGTACTCCTAGTACCAGATCTTTCACATTTTTTTTCACTGATTCCCTTGATATACTTGATCTTTTGTTCTTCCATACTAATTTTATCATTTTCTCTAGATCTGTAAAGTAATTTTAGGACAACTCAATAGGTAGGGCACAAAATGAGTTTATTAATTTAGATAAGACTGTCATTTTTATTACTTACCAATATTATGAGTAATTCATATTTTTCCATCTGTTTAGATCTGACTTTATTTTTGTGAAAAGTGTCTTATAATTGTGTCATATAATTCTTGGGTTTGTCTTGGCAGGTAGACACCAAAATAGTTTATATTATCTACAATTAATTCAAATGGAATTTTTTCCCTATCTCTTGTTCCAGGGCTTTGTTGGTAATATAAAGAAATGCTGATGATTTTTGAGAAATTTATATTATATATATTTATATTTCATATCCTGTAACTTTGGTAAAGTTGTTAAAAATTATTTCAACTAGTTTTTTAGTTGAAATCTTTTGGCTTCTTTAACTGTATCAATATATCTCTGCAAAGCTTTATTTCTTCATTGCCAATTCAAATTTCTTTAATTCCTTTTTCTTCCCTTACTGCAATATCTAGCATTTCAGGCATAATACTGAATAACAGAGGCGATAATGGGCATCCTTACATCACATCTGATCTCACTATGAAGGCATCGACTTTATCTCCTTTACGGACAATGCTTGTTGATGGTTTTATATATGTACCATTTCTCATTTTAAGGAAAGTTCCATTAAATCCTGCCCCCTCCTGTGTTTTTATTATGAATGAATGCATTTTGTCAAAAGCTTTTTCTGTATCTATTAAGATAATTATAGGATTACTGTTAATTTTTTAAATTGATAGTCAATTATGCTGATGATTTTCCTAATGTTGAACCAGTCCTGTATTTCTGGTCACTGTATATAATTGTCATGATATTTTTCTATAATCACCTTGCTAACGTAAGAGTTAAATTAAAGTTGAATACTTGAAGTATTATTTCTTTTTTTTTTTTTAAACCCTTGTACTTCGGTGTATTGTCTCATAGGTGGAAGAGTGGTAAGGGTGGGCAATGGGGGTCAAGTGACTTGCCCAGGGTCACACAGCTGGGAAGTGGCTGAGGCCGGGTTTGAACCTAGGACCTCCTGTCTCTAGGCCTGACTCTCACTCCACTGAGCTACCCAGCTGCACCCAGTATTATTTCTTAAAGTTTATTATTTAGTAAAACAGAACCATGTGGTTAAGTTTTTCTATGTACTCAAAAATTACACTCCACCAAAGGTGCTGACAAGAAGGAAAGAGGCCTAGATACAGAACTCCACCCAATTTATATCCTGTCTACATCAGCACGTAATGATAGGAAATGAGTAGGGTTCAGGGAATCGTAGTTTTGCTGGAGACTGTAGTTTTGTTGGGGATCAATTTTGGGGGTTTTTAGGGTAACAGATTCTAATTACACAATCCCCTCTGAGATCCTTTGGAAGACTAGTCTCCCCAATGGATCTTGCAAATATAACCAACTTATAAATTACAATAATTTGGGGATAAAAGGGAAAGACAACAAAACCAAAGATTGCTAGGTGCACTGACAGAAAGTCAATTGGGGGCAGTCCCCTTCAGCATAAGAGTATACATACAAAATAAATGTGTTACAACCCCCCCATAGTTCAATTTCACTCCAACCCAAAGTTCATTCTGGATCTTTTGGTGTGAGGTTTCTGCAGGCATCTCCATGGTGCCTTCTCCAAGCAGTTCACTTCTTGAATTCTGGGAGGTAGTAAGTTTCTTATTCAAAAATTACTCTCAAACAAGAAAAAGTTTTATAAAACTAGAATTTTAAGACAATTATACAATCCATCCTGAGGAGGGTATTGACAAACACATGAATCAACTCAGGGTAACCACTTAAGTTCATGGCTTTCAATCTTGGCTGAAATGCTCCTCTTGGGGGCCATTTAGGGGTACCGCGCCCTTTAACTTTCCCATCTCTCGTACAAGACTATAACCCATCATGTGGTAATCAAAGCCCTTAGGTTTGCTCCCTCCTTTGGCATGAGACTGTAACAGCTCTGAAGACACGTCTTTTATATGTCCCATCCATTTTATTTTGGAGGTGAGGACTACAATAGTGAAAATCACTTCAGATTTTTATAAATGCAAAGGTGGGTAATGTTTAGGGGTACCATCCATGCCCCTTAGAAAAACTTTCCACCTTCCAGATGAGATGCTATACGTCTCATCCACTACATTTTTATAAATGCAGAAGTGGGAAATCTAATAGGGCACTTCACTTGAGAAGGCTCTTTAAAGTCAATTTAAATTTTTTTTTAGATCATTAAATTTTCCTGGACTTTTACAATGGTATCTTCTCCAGTCTAGTCATATGGGGAGGTACAAATAAAGAGTATGTATACAGTACATGTAGCTAATTGTCAAAACACAGTAATTTAAAATAACTTAGTGTAACAGAACTTAACAAACAAAATTAAATCTTAAAACAAGCAATTAGCAAACAAAATATGTGACAGGATATAGGCACTGAATTCAAGAGTCCTTTTTTCCAATTCTGATATAGAGACTTCCATAAAACAATCGAGTCTGAAAAGTCTTAAAAATCCACTTCCAAACACTTTAAGTTTCCTTCCCCTCCCCAATATCATCATCCATCTAGGTTCCTTTTGGTCATACCTCTGGGATCTCCCATATATAGTGAGGGAAAATTCTGCTCTGACTATAGTGTGGAGGAATCCCATATTGGATGTATTGTAGAGACTGGACCAGAATAGTAAGGGGGTGTAGGGAAATGAATTTCTCCCCTAAATCTCAGGCAAGCTAATCACAAGGACCAGTACACCTAAGAATGGTAGAAAAAAACCAACATCCTAAAACTGGGAGCTATTTGAAATAGGCATGCACTGCTCTTTCATAGAATGGGCCATTCTTGCAATTCTATGTCCTGTTTGGAAGAGTAGCCTTCCTTCTCCTTCCCCCTAGAAGTAAAACACCAAGGAGCACCTTGCTTCCCCTGCCACAGGGACAGGGAGTTAAGAGGTATTGCCTAAGGGAAAGACAGAGGCTCCAAGGCAAGCACTCGGCTGTTGGCAATGTAAGGGAAAGAGAGATTTTATACTTTCCAAGCTTGGAGAGTGGCTCCAAGGACATCAGTATATTGGCAGCAATCAACAGCAGTAAGAGGAGGAGCAGGAACAACAGCAGCAGGAGCAGCAGCAGCATGAAAAGCAGGAGGAGGCAGATGGGATCACCTAGGGAGTTTAGCAGCAGGAGGCAGGATTGCCAGCAATAGGTGGCAGCCCTGAATTGAGTCTGGGGTTGGGGGACCCTGAAAAGTTGTGGCAGGAGAAAGGTGGTTTCTTTTCAAACTAATCTACTCAGAGAGAATTAAGGGTTTCTGAACCCCACTTCTGGTCACCATAAATGTAAGAGTTAATTAAAGTTGAATACTTGAAGAATTATTTTTAAAAGTTTATTATTTAGTAAAATAGAACCACATGATTAAGTTTTTTTTATCTGCTCAATAGCCTGTATATGTCAGCACATAACAACAGGAAGTGAGCGTGGTTCTGGGAATGGTAGTTTTTGCTGGGTATCATAGTTTTTAGGATAACAGATTCTAATTTCATACTAGTTATTTTTGTGTCAATATTCATTATTGAGATGGGTCTATACTTTTCTTTTTCTGTTTTTTCTTATTCCTGGCTTAGATATCAGTACTACATTTGTATGGTAAGAGCAGTTTGGTAATTTTGAATAGTTTTTATATTATTGGGATTGTTCTTTAAACGTTTAGTAGAATTCATCTGGGCCAGCGTATTTTTTCTTGATGTCTTAGACACTCACAGGCACAGAGGTTAGGATTTACTTTAGGGCTACATTCATTGATGGCTTGTTTAATTTCTCTTTCTAAGGTGGGATTGCTTATTTTATCTCCTTTTCTGTTAATCTAGGCAATTTATATTTTTGTAAATATTCATTCATCTCACTTAGATCGTCAGATTTGTTGGCATATAATAGGGTAAAATAGCTTCTAATAATTATTTTAATTTCCCTGATATTAGTAATTTGGCTTTTTTTTAAATCAAATTAATCAATAGTTTATCTATTGTTTTTTCCCCATAAAAGCACTTTCTTATTTTATTTTTTAGTTCAATTGTTAGGTTCAATTTTATTAAGCTCACCAATGATTTTCAGGATTCCTAATTTGGTGTTTAATTGAGAATTTTTAACTTGTTCTTTTTCTAGCTTTTTCAGTTGCATGTTCAATTCATGAATCTGTTCTTTCTCTATTTTACTGACATAAATGATTAAAAGATATACATTTTCCCCTTAGCACTGCTTTAGCTATATCCCATAAATGTTGGTATATTGCCTCATTGTTTTTTATTCTCTTTAATAAAATTGACTGTTTCTATGATTTGTTCTTTGATCCACTTTATTCTTTAGATTCAGATTGAGTTTACACAATTAATTTGTAATCTCTCTTGGGCCTTTGTTGCATTATGTTTCTGAAAAGAATGCATTAAATATTTCTGCTTTTCTGCATTTAACTGTGAGGTTTTTATGCCCTAAAATATGGTTTATTTTTGTTTAGATGCTATACACTGCTGGTAAAAAAAAAATGGCATATTTTTTTTATTCTCATTTAACTTTTTCCAAAGGTCTATCATATCTAACTTTTCTAAAATTGTATTAATCTCTTTAATGTCTTTCTCATTGGGTGGGGGCTAGATTTATTTAATCCTAAGAGGGGAAAAATTCAGGTCTCCCACTAGTATAGTTTTACTATTTATTTCCTCTTGTAATTCAACGTTACCACTAAAAATGAGATGCTAGAGGGCAAAGATGAAAGTTTAGTACCAGAAAAAGCTGATACTGCTCAGAGAATCTTCTCAAACCAATCTTCAAAATATCACCTCAAAAAAAACTGGAGGCACAGAACCAACAAGGGGACAGAGTGAAATGGCTCTCCTGTGGAAAACGGCTTGACAGTTAGGCAGAGAGGGTCTATTTCCACGGGATGGGGGAAACTTGAAGTTGAAGTGCACAAAGAGGAGTGTAGGCCACCCACCTAGTGCACCAAGTTTCAAACCTTGGCACAAGCCAACTTCAGGACCCTGGGACCGCCAACAGCAGAGTATCCTGTGCCCACCTCTGAAGTCCCAAGCCCTGGCACAAGTCTGCAATTAGGTCCCTAAGTCTGTGACACCTGGCCAATTTAAGCCTGGAGTGAAGCCCCAGGGCAAAATACCTCATAGTGCTCAGAGTCCTGAAAGCTAGGAGCAGTTCCTAGAAGAAAGAGAATAGCAGCTTTTAGAACTCTCAGCCAACAGGTCATCATGCCACCTTGGAAGAACTGAAATTTGCAGAAAAACAGAACTAGAACAGAGGACAACAACAAGAAAAAACTAAAGTTTAAGAAAGTGCATCTTCTAATCAGAGAACAGAGTCCACCTTTTAGATATAAGTAAAAGTTTAAAAAAAAAAAAAGATGGCTGGGAAAATGAGCAAACAGCAAAAGAAAATTTCTATAGAGACAAAAGAAGAGTAAGGCACAGACCCAGTAGGAGAGATCAAAGCAGTCACATGCAAAACTTTAAAGAAAAATGGGAATTGGATTCAGGTGCAGAAAGATCTCAAAAAGGAATCAAAAATCAAATGAGAGAGGTGGAAGAAGAATGGGAAAAAGAAATGAAAATCGTGCAACAATAAAATAAGAGCTTAAAAATCAAAATGTCAACTGGAATAAGAGGCACAAAAATCCAATGAGAAAATATGAAATATCTTATTGAAAAAACAACTGACCTCGAAAATAGATCCAGGACAGACAATCTGAGAATTACTTCATGATATATCAAGAAATAATAAAATAAAATGTAAAGAATGAAAAAAATAGAAGAAAATGTGAAATATCTCACTGATAAAGCAACTGACCTGGAAAATAGCTCCAGAAAAAAACAATTTAGGAATTATTTCATTACTCAAAAGTCATGATAAAAAAAAAAAAGCTTAGACATCATATTACAAGAAATTATCAAAGAAAACTTCCCTGATATTCTTTAACAACAGGGTAAAATAGAAATCGAAGGAATCTACCTACTATAATAAATCCTCAAATGACAACTCCCAGGAATGCTATAGCCAAATCCAAGAACTCCCAGTTTAAGGAGGAAATACTGCAAATAACCAGAATGAAGAAATTCAAATATCATGAAGCCTCAGTTAAGATAACACAAAGTCTTACAGTTTCTACAACGAAGAATCAGAAGGCTTGGAATACGATATTCTGTAAAGTAAGGGAACAGGGTTTACAGCAAAGAATCACCTACCCATCAAAAATGACTATTTCTTTCAGGGGAAAAAACAAGTCATTTAGTAAACAAGAAGATTTCCAAGTATTCCTAAATGACAAGACCAGACCTAAACAGAAAATTTGAAGTCCAAATACAAAATTCAAGAGAAGCATAAAAGGGCAAATCAGAAAGAAAAAATTTAAAGGACTTGAAAAAATCAAATTGCTTATATTCATACATGGAAATGATATTTGTAACTCTTAAAATTTTTATCATTATCATAATAGTTAGAAGTATACATAGATAGAGGGTATAGTAGTAAGCTTTGTATGATGATTTGCAAAAAAAAATATAGGGGTAAAAAAGAGGACTGCACAAAGACAGAAATGGGAAGAGAGAAGTGAAATGGGATAAATTATATCATATTGAAAGGCACAGGAAAAAAAAAAAAAGCTATTACAATGCCGGAGAGGGCAATACTTAAACCTTACTCTCATTGGAACTGGCTCAGATAGGGAATAACAGCCAGACTCTTTGGGATATAGAATCTTATCTTACCCTATAGAGAAGTAGAAGGGGAATAAGAGAAGGGTGGTGGTAGGAAGGGGAGTAATATAAGGGAGGGGTAATGAAAAGTGATTAAAAGCAAAACACTTATGAGAAAGGAATGTGATGTGAATGTAAATGGGATGAACACACACATAAAATGGAAATAGATAGCAGAGTGGATTAAAAACCAGAATCCTATGATATGTTGTTTATAGGAAACACATTTGAAACAGGAAGACATACACAGAATAAATATAAGGGGATGGAGCAGAATCTCCTTGGCTTTAACTGAGTTAAAAAAAAAGCAGGAGTAGCAATTATGATCTCAGACAAAGCTAAAGCAAATTAGATCTGATTAAGAGATAAGGAAGGTAATTACATCTTGATAAAAGGTAATTTAGACAATGAAGTAATATCAGTATTTAATATATATGCACCAAATGGTACAGCTTCCAAATTTTTAAAGAAACTAAAGGAGTTAAAGGAGGAAATAGACAGTAAAACTATACAAGTGGGGGACCTGCAACTTTCTCAGATCATAATACAATAAAAATTATAATCAATAAGGGTTCTTGGAAAGACAAATTAAAAATTAATTAGAAACCAAACTTCAATATTGGTGAGTCAAAGAACAAATAATAGAAACAATGATTTCATTAAAGAGAATGACGAGGAGACAACATATAAAAATTTATGGGATATAGACAAAGCAGTACTTAGGGGGAAATGTACATCCCTGAATGCTTATATCAATAAAGTATAGGAAAAGCAATAAATTGGCAATGTAACTGGAAAAAAAAACAGAAAAAGAACAAATTAAAATCTCAAATTGAAGACTAATAAATCAAAGGAGAAATTAATAGAATAAAAAATTTAATAAAATTATAAGAGAACTATTGAACTAATAAGTAAGAGTAGGAGTTGGTTTTATGAAAAAAAAAACAAATTAAAAATAGATGACTGGTTAATTTGATTAAAAAAAGGAAAAAAGAAAACCAAATTACCAGTATCAAAAATAAAAAGGGTGAATTCACCCTTCGATGAAGAGGAAATTAAAAGAATCATTAGGAGTTATTTTGCCCAATTGTAGGAAAATAAATCTGACAATACAGGTGAAATGGGATGAACATTTACAAAAATACAAATTGCCCAAATTAACAAGAGGAAATCAAATACTTAAAAAATCTCATCTCAGAAAAAGAAATTGAACAAGCCATCAAGGAAAGATGGATTTATAAGTGAAATCTTTCAAACATTTAAAGAACAATTAATCCTAATTCTATATAAACTATTTGACAAAATAAGCAAAGGAGTCCTGCCAAATTCATTTTATGACACAAATATGGTGCTGCTATCTAAACTAGGAAGACCAAAAACATAAAATGAAAATTACTGACCAGTTTCCTTAATGATTATTGATGCAAAAATCCTAAATAAAATGCTAGCAAAGAGACTACAGCAATATATTACAAGAATTATTCACTATGATTAGATAGCATTTTACTAACGGATGCAAGAGTGGTTTAATATTAGGAAAACTATCAGCATAATTGACCATATCAATAACCAGATTAACAAAAAGTCACGATTATCTCAATAGATTCAGAAAAACGCTTTGACAAAATCTAACACCCATTTCTATTAAAAACACTAGAAAGCAAAGGAATAAAAGGTCCTTTTCTTAAAATAATAAGTAATATTTATCTAAAACTGCCAGAAAGGGGGCAGCTGGGAGGTTCAATAGATTGAGAACCAGGCCTAAAAATGGGAGGTAGAGGGTTCAAATCTGGATTCAGACATTTCCTAGTTGTGTGACCCTGGATGAGTCACTTAACCCCCACTGCCTAGCCCTTACCACCCTTCTGCCTTGGAACTAATACAGAGTATTGATTCTAAGACAGAAGATAAGGATTTAAAATAAAAAATTAAAACCACCAGCAAGTATGCGCAATCTTCCCAATAAGATCAAGACTGAAGAAAGGATGCCCATTATATACCTTTTAATATTGTACTAAGAATGTTAGATTAACAATAAGAGGTGAAAAATAAATTAAAGGAATTTAAAGTAGGCAATGAGGAAACTAAACTATCATTCTTTGTAGATGATATACTTAGAGAATCATATAAAAAACTAGTTGAAATAATTAAAAATTATTAAAAGTTGCAGGATACAAAAATAAACTCAAATACTTCAGCAGTATTTCTATATGTTTCTAACAAAGTCCAGCAACAAGAGGTAGAAAGAGAAATTCTATTTAAAATGACGCTAGACAATATTAAATGCTACTATAAGGAAAGGATAAGTTATAACGAGATGATGGTTGCAGAAGATAAAGATTCTGGAATGTTGGAAAGAGGGGTTAGATTGGAAATGAGGGAGTTGGCTATCTCTCTCTGGATGTACCTCGGGTATATCTGGATGCTGATCCTATCATGATTTCCTATCATGTCTGCTGTCTTATTGTTATACAGTTACTGTATTTCCCTTGGAAAAGAACCTTATGATCCTGAACCAGCTGTCTGCACTGATTGTAAGAAGAGGTCTGGGTCCACTTGAATCTAGGACCTTCCCTGAACCCTTCCAAGCTTGTCACAGACAAGACCTCTAATAATAACCAAGAGAGGGTTTAGTGCAGGTTATCTAGATCAGTGACTGGGGTTTTTAGGGGAGAGGGGAGAGGGAATAGTGTAGACCATCAACTCTCTGATATTAAAGTTTAGTTTCTAATTAATTTTTAATTTGTCCTTCCAAGAACCCTTATTGATTATAATTGTTATTGTATTATAACCTGAGAAAGTTGCATTTATTATTTTTGCATGTAATTGTGAAGTATATATGCCCTAATACATGGTCACTTTTTATATATGCACCATGTGCAGCTGAAAAGGCATATTCCTTTTTAACCCCATTCAATTTTTTCCCAGTTTTAATTTTTCTACAATTCTATTCTCTTCCTTTCCTTCTTTTGTGTTTAATTTTTCCATTAGATTAATCTAGTTCTGATAGGGGAAGACTGAGGTCCCCCATTTGTATAGTTTTACTGTCTAACATTCCATTCACCTCTCTTAGCTGTTCCTTATTTATTTTTTGGTTTGATTTATCTAGATCTGATAGGGGAAGGTTCAGGTCTCCTACTAGTATTGTTTTACTATCTATTTCCTCCTTGAGCTCTGCCAGTTTCTCCTTTAGAAATTTAGATGCTATAACATTTGGTGCATAGTACTGCTATTTCTTCATTGTCTATACTGCCTTTTATCAGGATGTAATTACCTTCCCTATCTCTTTTAACAAAATCTATTTTTACTTTGGCTTTGTCAGATATCATTATTGCAACTCCTGCCTTCTTTTTCTCAGTTGAAGCCCAATAGATTTTGCTCCAGCCTTTCATTTTTACTCTATGTATTTCTACCTGCCTCATGTGTGTTTCTTGTAAACATATGGTAGGATTTTGGTTTCTAATCCACTCTGGTATTTGTTTCCATTTTATGGGTAAGTTCATCCCATTCACATTCAGAGTTATAATTATCAACTGTGTATGCCCCAACATTTTGATTCCCTCTCCTTGTCCTGCCCTTTCTTCTTTCACTAGAGTTAGAAAGAGAAATACCATTTAAAATCACCCTAGACTCTCGAGATCTATCTATCATTTCCAGATAATCCGATAAAGACAGCTTAGTTGATTAGGAAGTAACGGGGCACAGGAGATATTTCTGTTAGCTCATAGCTGCTTCTCTGCTCTCTCTTGCAACATAGTTTATTATATATACTTCAAGACTCATTTCACACAAAAGAACCCCCCTGAAACTTCGTGTTTGTGCAGAAACACAAATTATGTCATATCAAAGCAAAATAAAGTTATAGTTTTACAAAGCATTTTCTTATGAAGATAATGCCAGATGAGAAAAAGTCTCAAGGTTAAAAATGAGCCTCACTTTATCTAAAAGTTATTTTGCCTGAGCTTGCCACTCTGTGACATTGGGACTTCTAGAGCAGTTAGACAGATATACCCACAGCTGCGGCTTTACTCTGCTGAGTGAAAAAAGGCTGTTAACTCATTAAGTGCTGGTTTACTAAGAACTTAAAATTTTCCTAGAATCTATAATGTTTTTCAATAAGACAAGGTATCAAAAGAGGAGTCTCAGATTTTCATCTATTTGAGAGTCTCTTTCTCTTATTGGCCCCCAACACTAGTCAATACTTAGGAATCTATCTACCAAAACAAATAGTAATTATACGTATACAACTACAAAATATTTTCCAAACAATTAAAACTAGATCTAAATAATTGGAAAAACATTGACTGCTCATGAGAAGGATGAGCTAACATAATAAAAATGAATATTCTAACCAAATTAATTTACTTATTTAGTGCCTATCAAATTACCAAGAAACTTTTTTACTAAATTAAAAAAAAAACTATAACAAAGTTTATTTGGAAGAACAAAAGATCAAGAATAATAAAGAGAAATAATGAAAAAAAAAAAAACTGTGAAGGAAGGTGGCCTAGCATTACCAGATCTTAAACTGTACAATAAAGCAGCGGTCATCAAAACAATATGGTACTGAAGTTCATTACATTCTATTTTACCACAGTGTATTGGTCTCTGTGTACAATGTTCTTCTGGCTCTTCTCCTTTCGCTCTGCATCAGTTCCTGGAGGTCTTTCCAGTTCATATGGAATTCCTCCAGTTTATTATTCCTTTGAGCACAATAGTATTCCATCACCAGCATATACCACAATTTGTTCAGCCATTCCCCAATTGAAGGGCATACCCTCATTTTCCAGTTTTTTTGCCACCACAAAGAGCACCGCTATAAATATTTTCGTACAAGTCTGTTTATTTATCCTTGAACGATTATACTCAATTTTGCTGGGAAGTGATACTTGGTTATAATCCTAGTTTATCTGCCCTCCAGAATATCATATTCTAAGCCCTTTGGTCCTTCCTTCAATGTAGAAGTTGCTATATCATGCATTAATGGCATGTTTGTTTTCAACAACTTGCAGTATTTTCAACTTGATCTGGATTTGACTATAATATTCCTTGGAGTTCTCATTTTCTAGTCTCTTTCAGGAGGTAATCAATAGATTCTTTTAATTTCTATTTTACTTTCTGGTTCTAGGATATCAGGGCAGTTTTCCTGCACGATTTCTTGAAAGATGATATACAGGCTCTTTTTTTAATCATGGTTTTCAGGCTGTCCAATAATTCTTCAGATATCACACCTGGGTCTATTTTTCCAGGTCAATTATTTTTTCAATGAGATTCTTCACATTTTCTTCTATTTATTTCGTTCTTTTAATTTTGTTTTATTGTTAGCTTCCATCTACCCAATTCTATTGTGTAATTAGAATCTGTTACCCTAAAAACTATGATCTCTAGCAAAACTACTATTCCCAGCACCTTACTCACTTCCTATCATGTTATATGCCGACGTAGACAGGATATAAATTGGGTGGAGTTCCGTGTCTAGCTCTCTTGTCTTCCTATCAAGGCTTTGGAGGAGTAGGTATTTTGAGCAGGTGAAAAAACTTAGTCACATGATTCTATTTTGTCAGTTAATAAATTTTAAAAAAAACACTTAAAATATTGGACACTAATTTAATTTTTACATTTATGGCGACCAGAAGTAAGGTTCAAAAAACCTTAATTCTCTCTGAGTAGATTAGTTTGAAAAGAAAACATGCTTCTCCTGCCACGGCTATCCCCCACCCCCCACCCCACCTTGAGAACTCCAAGTGAACTCCAAGAGAACTCTGAACTCTCTTCCATGCTGCTGCCTGTTGCTGGCAATCCTGCCTCCTGCTGGTAACTCCCTGGGTGGTTACACCCGCCTGCTTCTATTGCTCCTGATCCTCCTCCTACTGCTGCTGATTGCTGTGTGTAAATGGAATTAGCTCTACCCCATTCATAGTTAAAACTCTAGCCACCAGAGATAATGACGTCCCCACCTCCCTTAGTGGGGAGGGGAGATGAGTTACCCACATGTGACAATAAGTAACAAATCAAGAACAAGGGACTGCCCTCTGGGCAGTCCAAAACAGTGATGAGACTGCCATTTGTCCACTTGAATTAGAGGTGGACCTCCACGAAGTGACAAAAGATGCTATCCTTCAAATATGATGATAACTTCCTGTTGAGGCAGTTCACGCTTTGAACTTGGTGCTGAAGGATCTCTGCTGAGACCTCAGGTGGTTTCCCCTCTGAATTGTCATGTGGGTAAGTTAGGCTGACTTCCTTTTGCCTACCTTGGCGTTTCTAGAGTCTCTACCTCAAGGAGGCTTCTTTGCCTCTCTAATTGCTAAGGCCTTGTAGCTAGTAGCCTAGTTTAATTACTCTCTTTAACTCTCACCCGGTCCAGACCTTTGCTGGTCTGCACCAGAGTTTTTCTCTCTCTTTCCCTACCTTCAACCTTCCTAATTGTAAATAAACCACCATAAAACCCAAATCTGATTGATTCCTGGAGACCACACCATATATATATATATATATATATATATCCCTTCTTACAGCTGCCAACAAGCTGGAAGTCCTCGGAGCTACTCTCCAGAGCCTTGGAAAGTGTAAATTCTACTTTCCCAACATTGCCAACAGCTGAGTACTTGCTCACTGCTTGCCTTGTGTATAGTTAGACAATTTTGAACCCCTAAAACTACATTACCCAGAATACTTTTACCTTTGTACACATTTGTATCTTCACATAATTGTTTAAAAGTTCTGAAACTCCTTCCCCCTCCCCCCTCTCTCTTACATGTGAGGTTTGGGTGAGCTCCCGCTGGACCCTAGCTTTTTAGTTTCCCTTTTGATTCAAGTTTAATTTTAATAAATCTTATTAAACATAAAAAAGCCATTGTACAGTGCCAAAGAAGCACAAAAATAGCCTGCACAAGGTCAAAGAGACCAAATCCCAGTGGGATTGATGAAATTTTGAGCCAAGACAAGGAACTTGAATTTGTGTAGGTTTCGAGGTTGAAGCTGTTTTGGCATATATGTCAGAGGCAGGACTTTCCTGAGCCCCATCAAGCACTTCACTTTGGCTGCCACCCTGGCTCCCATAATCTAGACAAATAATCTTTTTTCTGTCTTTCGTAGTGTGGTAAATTTTCTGTAGTCTTGGCTACTGATTGAGTAAGTGCATAATTACACAAATCACTTTAATTGGGCCCTGATTCAAGGACTTGTTATAGATTTATTTTTCCTTTACTTAGATTTTTTAGACATAAGACTTTGACATTTTATATTTTATCCACAAGTTATTTTTCTCTTTAGTTTGGATTTTTGATTTTTTGGATATCTTTTGCAAATTGATTCATATACCTCATAACTCAGTCATGCATCCATGAGTGATCCCTGTGTTTGTTATTATCCTCCTCAGGGGGGAGGAATTATGTTATTGTTGTGGCCTCTGATCTGGATTTCAGCCTAATTTAGAACAAGGGATTACTTCCCAGAAGGTGAACTGTTTGGAGAAGGCGCCATGAAGATGTCCGCAGAGACCACAAACTGTACCAGAAGATCCAGAGTAGACTTTGGGATGTGCCAATTTGAACGATATGGGGGGGTTGAATGCATTTGTTTTGAATGTATACTATTCACCAAAGGGGACTGTCCCAAATTGGATTTTTGTCAATGTAGCAATCATTGGTTTTGTTCTTTTCTATCCACAAATTATTGCAATTTTTAAATCGATTATGTTTAAATGATCCCTTTGGGGAGACTGATCTCCCAAAAGGATCACAGGGGGAGAAGGTATAGTTAGAAAATCTTGAACCCCTAAAACTAATTACCCAGAATGTTTTTCCCTTTGTGCACGTTTGCATCTTCATGTAATTGTTTAAAAGTTCTGAAACTCCTCTCTCTTCCCCCCCCCCCCTCTCCCACATGAGTGGCTTAGGTAAGCTCCCTCTGGACTCTAGCTTTTTTTTGGTTTCCCTTTTGCTTTAAGTTAGATTTAATAAATCGATGGATATTAATTTTAAAATCTACACTTGGAAACCCAGGTGTGTTTCCCTTAGGCAATAATTAGCCTCCTACAGGGCTTTTACCTGAGGAGACCTTCTAACCCTAAATTCCTGTCCATGTGGCAGGGGAAGCAATCAGCTCCCTGGCATTTTACCCCTGGGGGAAGGGGAAGGAAGGTTACTCTTTCAAACAGGAAGTAGAATTGAAAGCATGGCTCATTCTACAAAGGAGCAGGTACATTACCTATTTCAAACAGCTCCCAGTTTTAGGATGTCTTTTCTTCCTACCACTCCTAGGTACACCAGCCCTTTCAAGGAGAGATTCATCTCCTCCACACTAAATTCAGTGCAGAATTCTCGCCCACTATAGGAGATCCCAGAGGTGTGACCAAAAGGAACCTAGATAGATGATGATACTGGGGAGGGGAAGGAACCTTAAAGAGTCTGGAGGTGGATTTTTAAGACTTTTCAGACTCCATTGTTTTATGGAAGTTTCTGTATCAGGATTGGAAAAAAGGACTCTTGAATTCAGTGCCTATATCCTGTCACATATTTTGTTTGCTGATTGCTTGTTTTAAGATTTAATTTTGTTTGTTAAGTTCTGTTACACTAAGTTATTTTAAGTTATTGTGTTTTGACAATTAGCTACATGTACTGTATACATACTCTTTATTTGTACCTCCCCATATGACTGGACTAGAGAAGAAACCATTGTTAAAGTACTCAAAGGAGTTATTTGTAACAAAAGGTAAAGGTCCATTTGGTAGCTGAAGTGAAGTACTATAGCATTTTCCTTGCCTCCACATTAAGATGGATGAGATATATGAAAGACATGCCTTTTAGAACTGTTACAGTCTCATGCCAAAGGAGGGAGCAATATTGTAGTCCTTGCCTCCATAGTACACTGGATGGGAGATATAAAAGACATACCTTTAATACTGTTACAGTCCCATGCCAAAGGAGGGAACAAACCAAGAGGTTGGATACCCCGTGATGGGTTATAGTCTCATAAAGTTTTCCTAAGGGGCATGGTACCTCTAAGTGACCCCCAGAAGAAGCAATTCAGCCAAGATCGAAAGCCATGAGCTTCAGTGGCTACCTGAGTGGATCTGAGTGTTGGTCAACACCTTCCTCAGGGGATTGTGTAACTGTCATAGGGATTGTATAAATGTCATAAAATTCTAGTTTTATAAAAGTTAAGAAACTTGCTACCTCCTAGAATCCAGGAAGTGAACTGCTTGGAGAGGGCACCATGAAGATGCCTGGAGAAACTTCACACTGCACCAAAAAATCCAGAATGAATTTTGGGTTGTAGTGAAATTGAACAGTGGGAAGTTGTAACACATTTATTTTGTATGTATACTCTAATGCCAAAGGGGACTTCTCCCTAACTGACTTTTTGTCAATGCACCTAGCAATCATTGGTTTTGTTGTCTTTCCCTTTTATCCCCAAATTATTGTAATTTATAAGTTGGTTATGTTTACAAGATCCATTGGGGAGACTAGTCTTCCAAAGGATCTCAGGGGGGATTGTGTAATTAGAATCTGTTACCCTAAAAACTATGAACCCTAGCAAAACTACTATTCCCAGCACCCAACAAACTTCCTGTCATTATGTGATGACATAGACAGGATATAAATTGGGTGGAGTTCCATGTCTAGCTCTCTTGTCTTCCTGTCGAGGCTTTGGTAGAGTGGGCATTGAGCAGCTAAAAAAACTTAGCCACGTGGTTCTATTTTTTCAGATATAATAATAATAACAATAACAACAATAACAACAACAATAATAAATAAACTTAAAAATGACAAAGTATTAAACATTAATTTAATTCTTACACTACTTTTAAGGGATTATTTTCTTCAGTGAGCTTTTTTTTTTGTACCTCTGTACTGTCCACAAAAATGCTTATGTTTGCATCATCCTCAAAAAAAATCTCATCTAATATTTCTTCTGCCTATTGTGGCTCAGCTCCTTAAGAAGTTCATCTTCAACAGATATTTCCACTTCTTTTCCTCTCACATTCTTCTTGAATGCTCTACAGCCTGGTTTCTGACTTCATCATTAAACTGAAAATGCTTCCTTCAAAACTATCAATGATATTTTAATTTGGCATATTCTAACTGTCTCAAAGGACTTCCTCTGGCCCAGAGCATCTACCACTTCCTGCTACCATCTCATAGTCAGTTCTTCAGGTGAGGAAAAGAATAAAATATTCTTCTGATCGGAACAAGCTAAATTCCACCATCTGCAGCCAGCTTGATCTCACACACAGAATATGGAGAACCTTTCATGCCAAAAGGAACAATCTGTTCTTTGATCCCAGTTATTCCATTCCCTGGTAGGCCTATTATTTGAGGAAAGTGAAAGAGCTACATCCTTTTCCTGACTAATTTCCAGTCTTTGGAAGAAAATGGAGTTGCGATGTGAGAACTCCCATCTATCTGACTGTGTGCCTCTCACCTTATAATGCACTTATTTCCAGCTGATCTCTAACCTGGCTGGAAAAAGAAGTGGAGTCCTTCACTCAATGATAAACATTATCACACCTGTCACATCTTGGTGATTCTGAATCCCTATAGATTATCATCCAAACCTCATTACCTACTCTCTGCTATCTGATTCTTCATTTCCATCCCTCTCACACCAAAGTTTCATCCTAATTCCACTCAGGCCTTTCCCTGTGCCTTCTGAAATGCTTGTTCCACGGACAACAAACTTCCCTTCATGCAAAATCTTTTCCATTCCTCTGTCTTCTATCAGCCACTGAAACTTAATGACATAGCTTCCTTGGCCACCCCTTCTGGTAATGTCTGTATCTTTATCTATTCTCCCTAGTTCACTGGTTGAGAAAGGAGAACTGGAAAGCTCTTTGCTACCCATTGCTATATTTTTCCCCTTTCCTCCATCACTCTGTAACCTTCTCTTCCTCTGAAGTCTATGCTACCACCCAATCAAAACTCTGGAAGCCACTGTCTATAGATTCCAGGATCACTCCCCTTCTTTCCTCAAAGTGTTTACCACATGGACCACAATTTTTCTCTCCTCTCCAAATCTTGTCTTCCTACTGGGCAACTTAGAATCCATACTATACAATTTCTTAACTTACTTCCTAATGAGCTACTCTTCCACCCCACCTCTGCCACACAAAAAGATAGTTATACCCTTGATCTATTCTTTGTTCTCAACATGACTTATAAGTCCTTTCCAAGGCCATCTCCACTTCACTAGCCATTCTCTCCTCCTAATCTTGATACCTTGCTGAACCAACCGAACATTACTGACTATGCCTAATTGAGTCTCACTCTTGGGATTCCATCATTTGATGCCTTCATTCTTACACATGTGCTGCTGGACAAAGATAAAGAAAATCACTCTAACATTTTGACTGGGTCCACTACAAATTTATGCTACAAACCTCAAATGGTTTCTCACTGCAACTTACCATTATCCAATTCTGCACAGCTGCTTTTCCCTTACACTTCCTATGGCTTGCCTTACCCCCATTCTGAGAATCTTTCCTCATATATTACAGAAAAAATTAAAGCCACTTGCTGTGAACTTCTCCTCTCTTTATCATCTCTTATACTCAGATGCTTTCTGCCACTACCTCTTCCTTCACCTCTCTGTTTACTCTTTACTCCTTATCAATTCCATTTCCTTCAATAGACTGCCTCCTTCTGCCATTGCCATTCTTTCACTTATTTTCAATTCTCTCCTTATCTAGCTCATTCCCTACTGAGTGCAAACATGCCCATTTCTCCTTCATCCCTCCCCAAAACCCTCACTTGATCCCCACTATTCTTCTGCCCTTCACAGCTAGCCTCCTTAAAAAGACTATAATAGATGCTTTCACTTTCTCTCTCCTTCTCTTCTCACCCCCTAATAATTTAATTTTTGACCTTATCATTCCAAAATTACTTAATCTAAAGTTACTTAACTGTAAAGTTAAATGATTCCTTAATTGCAAAATCCAATAGCCTTTTCTCAGTCCTCATTCTCCTTGAAATCTCTGCAGACTTTAACACAGTTGATCATTCTTTTCCTTGTTACTCTTCTCTTTAGGTTTTCAGGACACCACTCTCTCCTAGTTCTCTTTCTACCTGACTATTCATTTTCATTTCCCTTTTCTGGATTCTCATCCAGATTACTAACTATAATCTCGTTAACCATAGGTGTCCCTCAAGGTTCTCTCTCCTGAGCCTTCATTTTATCTCCCTCTATACTACTTTACTTGGTGATTTCACTGGCTCCCATAGATTCTACGCTGATGATTCTCAAATCTACCTATCCTCCCCAAACTCTCTGTTGACTTTCAATTTGATACTTTCTTCTATGTTTTTGGGTTTGGGGATTTTTTGTTTGTTTTGACACTGCTTTCTCTCTCTACCTGTCTTACTCTCTTTTCTTTGTTGGATCTTCATTCAGGATAGGGCCACTAAATATCACTGCCTTTCAGACACCTAGAACTGAATGCTCAATAGACACTTTGAATTCAACATGTAAAAAGCTGAATTAATTATCTTTTTCTCCAAACCCTCTCCAACTCCTATCTTCCCCATTACTGTAAAAAGTAACACCATCCTCCCAGCCCCTTAGGCTAGAAACTTAGAAGTTATTCTTGACTACTTACTAATACTCACCTCCCATATTCAACCTGTTTCCAAGGCCTTTTAATTTTTCTCTTGCAGTATTTCTCAAATCTTTTTCCTTCTCTACTCTAATACTGCCACTACACTAGTGCCAGGCCCTGATCACCATATATATATATATATATATATATATATATATATATATATATTTTTTTTTATCCTGGGACTCCATTCTAGGAGCATAGGGCCACAACCAGTAGGCAATGGGTCGCTCAGGGTCACCCAGCTGGGAAGTGTCTGAGCCTGGATTTGAACCTAGGACCTTTCGTCTCTAGGCCTGGCTCTCAATCCACTGAGCTAGCCCAGCTGCCCCTACTTTAGGTTGCAGTTTCTTTAGCAGATGTAGTTTTTACAGGGTGGGGTTGCTAGCCCCACGCCCAACCCTCCTCCTTTTTCATCCGGGCTAGGGACCATCCTTAGCCCAGGAGTGGTAAGGGTGGGCGATAGGGGTCAAGTGACTTGCCCAAGGTCACACAGCTGGAAGTGTCCGAGGCCAGACTTGAACCTAGGACCTCTAGTCTCTAGGCCTGGCTCTCAATCCACTAAGCCACCCAGCTGCCCCCACCTTATATTTAGACTACTGTAATATATGCTGGTAGATCTGTCTGCCTCAATCTCTTCCCAATCCAGGCCCCACTGATGTAGTAAATGTGATTTTACACATGAACTCCAATGGTTCCCTATTGCCTCTATGACCAAATAAAAATATCTATTTGGCATTCTAAGGCTATCATAACATAACCCTTTTTACATTTCCAATATTCTTACACCTTACTTTTTGACCCAGTGACACTACCCTTTCTTGCTGTCTCAGAAATAAGATACTCCATTTCTCAGCTCTAGGCATTTTCTCTGGCTATCCCTCCATGTCTAGAATGCTCTCCCTCTTTGACTCTATGTATTAGCCCCTCTGGCTTCCTTTAAGGACCAATTAAAATTCCACCTTTTACTAGAAAACTTTCCCAGTCCATCTTCCTATTTAATCTATATGTAGCTTGCTCTCTCTCTCTCTCTCTCTCTCTCTCTCTCTCTATCTATCTATCTATATATATATATATATCTTTGCATGTTGTTTTCCCCATTAGAATGTAAGCTCGCAGCAACTGTTTTTTTGCCTTTTTTTTATCTGTACTACTTAGCATAATACCTTTTATAAATGGTTAAAAGATGTTTTTGGTTGACTGAAATCTAATAGTTGTTTCTAAGTCATTTTTCTTAAATTCTCTATAGCCTATGGCACTATTATTCTCTTTTCCTTGATACTTTCTTCTATGTTTATGTTTTTTGGGGTTGTTTTTTTTGACGCTGCTCTCTCTCTTGATTGTCCTTCTGTCAGACTACTCATGAATACTTTTTCTTTTTTTTTGTTGTATCTTCATTCAGGGCATGGCCACTAAATATAGTCCTGGGCCCTTTTCTCTAATTAAAATCTGTCTTCTCTGCTGACCTTTAGTCTCACATCTCCTACTGTTTATTGGATATTTCAAACTGAATGTCTTATGCAAATCCTAAACTCAATATATACAAAACTGAATTTATTTCCCCCTCCAAAATCTTCTCTTCTTTCTAACTCTATCTTACTCATAGGAATCCTCTATCTGTCAAAAAAACCTTTATAACTAGCCTCCCCACCTCACCTCCCATTTACAACCTTCTTAAATGTTAAATTTCTCACATAATCTATGATGCACTGACACTGAGCTCCCTATTGTTCCTCAAACAAAACACTACATCTCTAGATTTCAAGTTGTCATTTTTGTCTGAATTCTCATGCCTGCCTCTTGGATTCCCTGAATTCCTTCAAGTCCAGGATAAAATTCCACCTCCTACAGGAAGCCTTTCTTGAGCCATCCTCCCAGTGGGAATTATTTCAAATTTACTCAGTACATATCCTGCTTATACATCATTATTTGCCTGTTGTCTTATCCAACAAACTGAATTTCTTGAGTGTAGGGACTGTCTTTTACCTTTCTTTGAATGTCCACCTCTTGGTATAGTTTTTGCCATATAACAGACACTTAATAAATCTTTATTGACTGTTAATAATTGTATATTATATAAAAATTTAAAGTAAATATAGCTGAATTGTAGATAAAATAAATAAAACTATAATAGTTTTGTAATAGCCTTTTGGAATTAGGCAGAATAATGAAAAACAAACAAAACCACAAAAAATAAATAAGAAGCTAAGGGACTGAAGAGAATATTGGAAAATTTAGAGATATATCTATATGAATTACTAAATGAGCATAGAAATGAATTTGCATGCATTTAAGAGATGAATGGTACATTTTTTAAAAATTGATCATACTTTGGGGAATCATTAAAAATGTGAAAAAAAGAGAAATAATAAACACAACATTTAATGAGCATAATTATATCATATAAGTATATTACCGATCTCAAATTTGTGTTTTTTTAAAATGCCAATGAAGGCAGAACAAAATTAGTTGGAAACTCAAAAACTGATAGATCAAGGAACAAATTATAGAAATAATAGAAAATTTCATCAAAGAAAATAAAAATAGTGATAAAACATACCAAATTTAATGAG
Source organism: Gracilinanus agilis (assembly GCF_016433145.1). Lineage (NCBI taxonomy): Eukaryota > Metazoa > Chordata > Mammalia > Didelphimorphia > Didelphidae > Gracilinanus > Gracilinanus agilis. The sequence continues at coordinate 443,204,234 of NC_058131.1, read as the reverse complement.
ATGCAGCTAAAAGCAGTTCTGAGGGGGAAATCTACATCTCTAAAAGCAAGAAAGAATAAATAAATTAATTGGGCATGAACCAAAAGAAAAAAAAATTTAAACAAACAATAGATCAAAAACCTTCAACAAAGCAAAGAAAGTAGAAATTGTGATAATTTTAAAAGATTTAAAAACTGAAAGCGAAGAAAACTGAATACACAAAATTCCCAGGTAGTTTTAAAAAATCTCAATACCTAGTCTAATTTTAAACACAATTGAAGAGGAACTAAAGGAAATTATTAGAAAATTTTGCACAAACACCAAAAAAAAACTGATAACTGTTATAGATAATTTACAATTGATAGGTAGGCATATATAGTGAGTAGAAAAAGACAGACCAGCTTGGCTGACTGAGAACATTCAAAGCCAGAAAGTCAAAGGGGTTTTGTTCAGAGAGACTAAGCAGTGTGGCAGTTTCCTACTTTGGAGGAGAGGTATGAAGCTGGGAGCTGCTGTACAACAAGCCTTTGGATTTTTTGGGATCTCCATAGAGGAGGTGGATCTGCAAATCAAGATAGAAGTGGAAGACCTAGGTAGAGTCAGGATCTGTCCTGTAGTTGGTGAACAGCTCCAGGAAATCCTGTACTCCCTAGCCCTTTTGGATTATCTTGCTGACAACAGAAGTGTTCCTTTATCTAAACATCATCTGGCAGTCATCAAGGACCTTGCGTGAGATCCCCATAGCCCTGTCACACTCAGCTGAGCCATTTGTGGGCTGTCTATTTAGGTAGCTTAGGACTAGCCACCCCAACTGTCACCATTCTCTGGCAGTTAGTCCCTTAGAGGATAGAAAACCTTCTCCCTCCAATTCCCATCTTACCAAACCAATAAACTTTAACTTCCTTGTCATCCTCTCTCCCAACCATCAAGGATCCATAGAGAATTAATTATCCCTGGCTATTATAAAAGTTTCAGTTATTGTTTATTTCTCCCCAACTATTTCCCATTCCCTAATAGTGTTGTTTATGGGATTTGTGTGCCTCACTGTTTGTCCCCTGTATGTTAAGCTCCTTCCTTGTCACTTGTGAGCTGCCATTGCCTTCCCCATTCAGTTACTGTTTTTTCACAACCAAAGCAAAAATGAATTCTTAGGGAAATATAAAATTAACAGCACATTTTTTCCATGTTCCCCCTAATTTGCTTATGTTAGTTACCTTTTATGTCTAAACCATGTATACATTCTGACCTTATGTTGGTATAGTGTGGTCTATGCCTAATTTTTGCCAAACCATCTTCTAGTTTTCCCAACAATTTTTGTCACAGTGACTTCTTGCTCCAAAAGCTTGATTCTTTGATTACCTTTTATAATATTCAACTAGCATTTATTAAGTGCCTACTATGAACCACACATTGTACTAAGTGTTAAAGATATGAAAAAAGGGGGGAAGAAAGTCCTTGCTATGTTACTCACCTATTCAATAAATGCTAATGATTCCCTATTACCTCTAGGATCAAATATAAACACCTCTGTTTGGCTTTTTCAATTCTTTACAACTATATCTCAACTTATGCTTCTGGTCTTATTACTCTCCTTCAGGTTCTCCAGGTTACAGCTAAATTGGTCTCAATCATTTATCTATACCTCCTGTCTATGTGTCTTTTGTTAGAATTATGGGAGGTCTCTTGATCTATTTGAGATGGTAAATTGATGTACAGAGAGAAATAAGATGACCCTTCTCCCTTATAACAGTTGCCCAGGCAGGATCCTTCAGGTCTAAGAGGTATATCCCTTCAGGACCCACCTGGGGTTAATTGATATGTTGATTTGGGCTCTTTAGCTAGGATTGTATTCTGACTGCGATTTCTCCCTTCCCAAAACAAGCTTGGAAACTGCTTTAGGAAGGTACTTTAAACTTTATATTAAACAAGAAGGATAAGGGTAAAGGACTGTGGTATAGGAGACCCTATTCTAATGATTACTAATGAAATCTCAACTGCTGGCAGATGAAGAATCAATGTAGCTTCCCTCTGGTTCAGTCTGGCCAGGACTAAACCAGAGTAGGTAAACTATTGGGATATTTTGACTTCTTCTTCAAAAGATCTTCAGCCTTACAGCTGAGTTATTTCCACCCTTTCCACCCTCTTCTTCGTCTCCTGCCCACTTCCCAGATCCCTCCCGGGCCCTGGGAAACCTAGATATCTAGATGATGAAACTCCTAATATCTAGGGGCAGTAGACATCAAGGTGGTGGTCAGGTATAGGTTGGAACGCTATCTCAAGTACAGGAAGAGTCTGCTGAGACATGTTTGCACCCTCTCACTCCAAGACCAGGATCCACCGATCTCCAGCCTCAGCAGAGGTCAAAGACCCAGAATCCCTTCAGGATTCTCAACTGCCCTCCTCCTGCCTTTCACATGACTTCCCTGGGAACATTCCATCCAACTGACTTATTTGTCAATCAAAGGTGATCTTCAAGCTCCCAGAGATTCAATATAACACTTTGCAATAACTGTCCTCCTTCTTTAGATAAGGGCAACTAAGTGGTGAAGCGGATAAAGTACCAGTCCTAGAGTCAGGAAGACTGATTTTAATGAATTCAAATCTGATCTCAGACACAATACTAGTTGTGTGACGTAAGGAAAGTCACCTAACCCTGCCCTGAAAACCCTAGACAGGGTCATTAAGAGTTGGACACAACTGAAACAATCAGACAACAAGAAGAAAAGCTTTAGAATATACTTCCTTCTTCCTTCTGGCTCTTTGATCTGCACTTTCAAATTCTATGTGAAGACTTTCCTGATCTTCAGTGGTAGTACTTTCCTCTCAAAATGATTTCATTTCTATTTTATAAATATATATTACATACATACACATCTTTCCAACTATTCTAAGCTCTTTAAAAACAAAAGATGTTTTTCTTTTGATGATATTGAGAACCTAGCATAGTGATTGGTACATAATATATACTTAAATATTTGACTGATTCCAAAATATTGAAGACTGAAAATAAATTTAACAATCTAGAACAACAGTCGGCAACCTTTTTGGCCGTGAGAGACATAAACGCGTGGGGAAGGAGGAGGATGGAGGCGGAAGGTGCTGGAATATGGGGTGGGGGCTGAAGGCCCCCCTGGGGCACATCCTGGGGCTCTGCCCGGACTGGCAGGCCCAGAGGTGGAGCCAGATATGGCTCAAGAGCCAACGTTGCCGACCCCTGATCTAGAAATAAGAAAACTGTATGTACAAAACAGTTATCACTCTACTTCTAAGTGTTTCACTAAGATCAATGCTTATTGCCTTGAGCTATACTATACCATGAAAGTTCCTAACTACTCTACATTTTATGATTTGGGTCCTTTTACTTATAAAAAAATCTATAAATGTACTATGCCATTTCATCTAATCTTGTCAAAACACAAAGGTTTTATTTTCTGAAATATAAAAGTACTTACTTCATAGGAGCCCGAGCATAAACCTGAAGCCAGTCAGGGATCTCTGCAGAATGGTATGGATTTGCAGGTACCAGAAGGGACTGGCTTCTTTCAGTTTGCTGGGGTTGATATGTTACAGGAGGAGGCTGATCATACCGGGGTACACTATAAAAACAAGTTAACATTTATTTTATCAAAGGTCCTAGATCAATTTTTAAAATTACAAAGAATAACTACATTAATATTTAATGGCTCACTTTTAAAAAGCTATTCAGTGAGTTCTTAAGAATACATTTCTTGAACTTTCCTCCCTAAAAAAATGGATTTTTTTAATGAAAACTGATTAAAGTATCTCAATGTTTATCACAAAACTGCCTTAAATGTATTCTTTCAGCTTTTAAAGTATTTTAATCTGGTAGGTTTTTCAACTGTAATAAAAGAAGATTGAATTAGAGGATCCTAGATACCCCTTCAGCACTAAAATTTTTTGGCTCTATATACTACCTATATATACAAATTCTTAAAAAGATACCTGGAAAGAACTTTATTAAAGTGTCAGCCTGTAAAGTCAAAGCCTTTGGTGGAGAGAATTTTGAAAATATTCTGTTTTTAAATTTAGCAAACACCTATTAGATGGAAGTTCTTATGGGAGGAAGATTTTTATTTTAAGAGAGTAGAAAGTTGAGAGTAGAAAGTTGCTGCTTTCAGCAAGAATGAATTCATAAATACAGGAATACAGAGCTGTCTTATAAAGTTGTAAAATCTTGATCTTTTCACCCCAGACAGACACACAGAAGAAACTGATAAATCATTAATAAAGATATTAGAAGTAGAAAAATATGCTAAATACTTTCCCAATTTAAAAAACAGTGTAATACATGCAATTAAGTAAGTAAAAAGCAAGACTATAAATTCAAGTTCAAATGATTTTTTAATAATATGAGGAATAGTGTTCTATTTAGCACATAGTGATCTAAATGTTAAAAGGCAGAAGTGATGGTTAATAATAATCAGTAAGTTAGTTTCTTAGACACTTCTAACAAAAAAGAGCATTGTATAGTAAGAAGATTCAATCATAAGACTTCATATGAGATTACTGAAAGCAGCTAACAAAGGAAATAATTTTTAAAATAAAACTTTCATTTTATTTTAAATTACTACTCTATTAATAAAGTTAAGGACAAAAATAAAATGCTACTTCTTAAATGAAACTGTCTAAGCCTCAAAAAGCTTTAAGATAACTTAAATATTTGCTAATACACAAATCATAGATTTAAGTAACACTATATACCATTTAACCATTCTGTACAGGAAACAACCCCACCTTCCCCCCAAGAAACACAAAACCAAAGGAAAAAAATATAAGTACCACTGATACTCTACCTAGGAGCACATGGATGTTTATATTGTGCTCTCTTATTTAGATGATCTACATAATATACTCCAAATTCTGATGACTCAACTCTTTCCCATCCTGGAGGAAGTCCCTCTCTTTCAAGAGGATGGCTCCAATGAGTTGTGTTTGTATTATGATCTATGTAGTATTTTCTTCCTCTGATTGTCCAGTCAACAGACCAGCCCTGAGGAAGAGGTATATCTTCAGAATTGTGGTTTAAATTCCCTAAAGATGTAGCAACAACCTTCCCAAAGGCTGAAAAAAATAAAGAGAGAATAATGACAAAAGTTAAAGTACTTTAGGAAAAAAAGTAACATTTTCCCTTAGAAAAAAATTACAGAATTAAATTCAGTATAAAATACTTTTCACAAACCTAGCAAATTACCCAATTTTTTATCATTTGAAAGCATAAAGTGGGTAAAATTGCAAGGATTTAACAAAAATTTGTATTCTTTCCTTTTTAAAAGGGAAGTTTTGAAAATCTATTTCAGTCTCACCCTCCATCCTTTGTTTGGGTTAAGAACAAGGCCAGGAACTTATTTATATAAGGAGGATACCTCCTAGCTCCGTGGATACTTGCCTCTTGTCCCACATTACTCCTGGAGTCTGGAAGACTGGCCTGTCATCTGGACTGAGGTCAAGTCTGTCCAACCAGGGAGACCCAGAAAAAGTGACATCACTGGGAGAATAAGTTATGGATTGAGGAAGCAGCTCTTGTGTTTCTAGCCAAGCAGTAGAAGCACAAAAGGACATGTGGTATGCAGTAAGCTAAGGTTAGCAAAGTGATCAGCCATGTTATGTGCCTTTTTTCTCTCAAAGTTGCTTTTATTATTTAATAAATAATTATAAATTAACATATAGTCTCCAGAGAATTTTAATCTTAACAAAACTTTACACTTGACTGTTCATTACCACTAAGTGATTGCCATTAATTGGTCTTTACAAAGTACTGTGGTGATATAAATTACTAGAGGAAAAAAATCAGAATAAACAACTCTTTCCAATTAAAGGGGAGAATTCACTAGTCTACACTTTTTAAATGTCTTGGTGAGCATTTAAAAAATTTCAATCATTCCCTTGCAACACTAATAATTTAATTATATGATATATGATCTTCAATTGCTTTAAGATTCTGTGATTTATCCTTCAAGAATATACAGAAAACAACCCTCCTGTCCATTGATGAAGTATAGTCAGTGAGGAAATTTATCACCTCGTGCCCAACTTTCTAAATTACTATTTAAAATTTTAGTAGTTAGTCCTCAGACAACAAACATAAGTATTAATAAGTCTAGACTTTATAGCTTACCTTCCAGAGTTTGTACTCAAATTGGTAGTTTTTGAGAACACAGAAATACTTCTATGTCCTCTACACAATCAAATATGGACTTTCGGAGTAGAGAATATTTGACTGACATGGGAAAAATTGGCCCATAAGTGATTCTTAATCCATCACTTTGAAACAGTATAGCTATCTATTTCTGGATCTTAAATAAAAATTATAACCCCAAAGACGCAGGAAAGAAAAGTTTCTTTTTTAAAATGGATTCTACTATGTATTATTATTATTATTATTATTATCATCATAAAGTGTCGTGAAAATTTGTGCTTGCAATGTATTATTGTAGGTAAATTTGCTCTAAGGGGATAAAAGGAAGGAATAGAGTATACTGAGGAACATTCCTCAACTTCCTTTGCTTGATCTACATCTAGTACATACCTGCTAAACTAGAGTATCTCCTAGAACTTTGTCCTGAATTCTTTTCTCTATATATACATTTTATTTGGTGATCTCACTAGTTCCTATGTATTCACTTATTACCTCTATGCTGATGATTCTCAATTCTATCCAGACCTAACTTTTCTGCTGTCTTACATTTCTAGCTGTCTATTAAACATCTAGAAATGGATATTCTATAGATTTCTTAAATTCAGTATGTTCAAAACTGAACTCATTATCTTCCCACTCTGGTTCATAATTTAGTTGCATCCTTCACTCTCATTTTCTCATAAACAACACCTCCCATAGCCAATCTATGTCCAAGTCCCATCAATTTTAGCTTTATAATATCTCCTACATAGCTCTTTCTCTCCTCTGACACCTTACTGCAGGGCCTCATCCCATTACATCTGGATTACTACAATGCCCTGCTCATTGGTTTCCCTCACACAAGTCTCTACCAATTTGAGCCCAGCTGTCAAATTATTTTTCCTAAAACTTAATTCTGACTATTACACGCTTCTATTCAATAAGCTCCTGCTACTTCCTTTCACCTTCAAGATCAAATATAAAATTCCTTGCTTGGTATTCATCTCCATATTTTCTGAGACACTATTCTCTTTGCTGTCCTTTGAATATCTCTGTCTCTCTCCTCTAGACATAGCCTGTATTTCATGCCCAGAATGCTCTCCTCCTTCATATCTGCTTCTGCTTTCTTGGCTTCTTTCAAGTAAAATTAATTTTTTTCCAAACTAAAATCTCACTTGATTATCTCTAATTTATACTGAATATAGACCATTTGTACCCGGTGGTCTTCCCCATTAGATAATGAGCTCCTGGAGAACAGAGGTTGTCTTCACCTTTCCTCGTATCCACAGCATTTCTTAAAGTGCCTCACATACAGATGGTGCTTAATTTTTATTTGATGACTGACTGGACTTTCACTTTATTGGTATAGGGAATTTCCAGGTAAAATATTCTCCTCTACTATAGTTTATAATATTAAAGAACTGTGCAGTGTACAAAGAAGTGAAATTACTTGCCAGGATCACACAGTCAATAATACATCAAAGGCAGAACTTGAACATAGGTCCCCCTGGCTTTGAAGTTAGTCTTCTATCTATTTCACCATTCTACCTCTCTGTTGTGCCCTGGTTAAGGAAAGAGTAGGGCAAAAAGGGAGAAATGAAATAAAAATGGCAGATCTAATGCAACATTCAGAGATTCAATAATTCAAATTGTATTCTTTTATCCAAGAATCTATATGTACATTTAAAAACCAATGCTTTAATTAATTAATTTAATTAAACTTAAATTTCAATTTCCTCAGAAAAATCCTTAAGTCAATATGCATGTGTATGTGTATATATATAATTTTTAAGTCTAGCTTTATTTAAATGTGCTGTCAGAATTTTAATTTTGCTTCTGTTAAGTAGCTTATTTCTATGATGTTTTTATGTTCACTCCTGTATTTGAGAAGTTTTTAGTTTCTACATCCAAAATTATTGGATGGGATTCTATGAACTCTAAAGTCCCACATCCAATCATGACAATGATTCTATTAATCCTGTGGTTGATTTTAAGTGATACTTTGCAAACAAAATAAATAAAAGTTACGGTGGCTGACTACCATCCATTTGCAGTGTATGTATCTTATATGAATGTGTTGTCTCAACAATTTAAACATTAGCTGCCTGAGGACAAGAATTATTTTAACTTTTCTGTGTATGCTAGCAATTAACACAATGCCTGGCATAAATGAAGTTTTGTTTTGTTTTGTTTTTTTAAACCCTTGTACTTCGGTGTATTGTCTCATAGGTAGAAGATTGGTAAGGGTGGGCAATGGGGGTCAAGTGACTTGCCCAGGGTCACACAGCTGGGAAGTGGCTGAGGCCAGGTTTGAACCTAGGACCTCCTGTCTCTAGGCCTGACTCCCACTCCACTGAACTACCCAGCTGCTCCCATAAATGAAGTTTTGAATTGTTGACTGTTGACTTCCTAAAAGGTTAAATTGTAATACTATCTACTAGAGTTATAGTTCTACTTTCAATTCACTGGATTTTACCTATTCAACAGCAAAATATTGCATTACAAATTCAGACTCTTTCTTCTGGAAAATGTGAGCAGTTTACAAAGGAGTATGTAGAGTTAAGGGTGTGCAGTTGTACCAATTTACTCAGCATATTTTTAAAGTACAAAGAAAAAAATCAATGTGAGTTGACAAGAAAATTTACATTTATACCAGAATTAGAAGCTTTGCCCCAAATACTTCTTTTAAGTTAGCATATGCAATTTGTTATCCTCCTAAAAATATACAGTGTTTCTAAAACTGTGCCGTGACTGAATTTTTGACTTTAAATAAAATGGCATAATCCTTGCAGACAAATTTATTAAGCCTTATTTTTCAATTCAAACAAAAAGGTAATATAAATATTTGTACCAAAAACAAAATAAATAAGTAAAAACTGATAATTTTACATACAATTTTCTGATATGTTGATTATATTACATATAAATTTTAATATTTAATGATCAATTAATAAGTCGATGTTTTGTCACATATAATTTTGAATATTTCTAATAGTTCAAACAGCATAACAGATGGATCAAAACTGTCAAGTAGATTGGATTACTATGTTCTTATCTATCATTTACAATTTTTTTCCTCTAGGCAAACATATGTTCTAATGGCAAACAGTTCTAGAACTGCTGTTTTAGGGCTATTATGTGCCCCATAACTGATTAATATTAAGAGATACTGGATTTGGAAGTGGATGCATGTTTGGACCAAAAGGAAAATAGATATTCTATAAATTTGCCACAAAACTTTAAAAATACAAGAAATGGGAAAAATATGTATAAAATACTTTTTCCAATGCAGAGATCAATAGAAGGACCACCCAGAACACTGCAAGAATCCAAACCTAGTAAAAAATTCTGCTCTGTCACAAAGTCCAGGAAAAGGGCAGCCCTTGAAGCCAAAAGCAGAGCATAGCACAGGGGGCAGCTCCAGAGCTGTATGACAAGAAAGAAGGTCAAGAGAGATCACAACAACAGAGCAGCCCCAAAATCCCACATAAGAGAGTACAAACTAATCTTGACCACCAAACTTAGGATCATTCTATACAGGAGTAAAGGAAAAAAGCTTGATCTAAGCAAAAGACCCTATACTATACATCAATGTTTCTGAAATGAGTAGACCAAGGAAAACTCCAAATACTAAGAAATGCACTTGAAATAAAAATAGAGTTAAAATACAGGGAAATAAATAATAGGCCAATAAATAGTGATACAAAAAATTTAGATGAAATATTAGGAAGATAATTATAATATCTATATAAAACTCTAATATATGTGTGTATGAATATACCCCTATATATTATATATGTATATATGTGTGTATTTATACACACACATACTATAACTTGTTTAGATTTATATCATGAATACAGGGATGGTTCAGAATTAGGAAAACTACAAGCATAAATGGAAATATTAATAACAAAATCAACAAAAATCATATGATTATTCCAATTGATGCAGAAAAGGCTTTTGACTAAATATAATGCTCATTCCTGTTAAACACAGAAAGCAAAGGAATAAAATGAGCATTCCTTAAAATAAGTAGTTATCTATCTAAAACTAAGAACCATTATACACTAGTACCTTTTTCAAAAAGATCAGGAGTGAAGCAGGGATGCCCATCATTGCCATTACTATTCAATATTTTACTAGAAATACAAGATATGGCAATAAGACAAGAAAATAAAATTAAAGGAATAAGCAAATGCTGAGGAAATAAAAAAATTACATTTTTTGCTTATATGATGATTTAGTATATATTTAACATTATGTATATTAAATATACATATGTATATATATATACGTATGTATACACACACACACACACACACACACACACACACACACACACATATAATTTAATTAATGTATAGCATCCAGCTCAGGTCAGTTTAAGCTACCCAAAAGTCAGTAGGAGCAGAGACCAAGGCTGGTTAAAAGTGAATACCCAGGGATAATGAGACACTTCAAGATCAGTTCCCAAGGAAACAACAATCAGAGGATAGGAAGTCAAAAAGTGAGCAATAAAGAAAATAAAGAGAGCAAGAAGGGAACAGAAGGTTAAAAGTACAAAAGATTTAAGGAAAAAGAAATCTCAAAGACTTTGACTATAAAACAGATAAATCAACAGGAAAAACAGTACCAGCAGAAGGAAATAAGGCTTCCAAATCTAGTAAATAAGATTAGGCAACTATGAATAAATACTGCAAAATGAAGGAAAATTATCCACAACCCTTGATGAGACAGAACTGTGGCATTTAAGGAGAAAATGGAAACCATAACATACTTTCTTAGGAGGTTCAAATAAGAAATGAGAGCTCTAAGAGAAGAATTTATATACTGCACAGCAAAAAACCCAAGCTAAATATAAAAATTTGAATGTATGCCATGGTAAGCCTCATCAAAAAAAGAAAAAAAAGTAGATTTGGTTGGAATCCAAGTCTGTTGAGGTGAAAATCAATCTAGAAGAGAAGCAAAAAACAAGTGCTTATTCTGCAAGCTAAAAACATGTGCTCATTCTGCAAGCAAAACATGAATCTCAAAGACAGACTGGACAGAACCCCTAAGAAGCATAAGTCTTCCAGAAAAACAAGACAGTACACAAATCCATAAGATCATAATGAAGCAAATAATGACAACTGCCAAGAATTTCTGAATATAGAAAATGAAATTGCAGTGAAAAAATTCACAGATCACCTCCAGAAAACAATCCAATACACCTTCTTCTCAGCAGCACATGCATTCACAAAGATTGACTATGTACTAGGGCAGAAAAACATGGCAAACAAATGAAAAAGAGGAGAAATAAATGCAACCTTTTCAGATCATAGTGCAATAAAAATAATAATTAGTAAGGGTACATTGAGAGGTAAATAAAAAATTAATGGTTAAAGAACAAATCATAGAAACAATTAATAAGTTCACTGAAGAGAATGACAATGAGGAGACATCATATCAAAATCTATGGGATGCAGCAAAAGCAGTACCTTAAAAGGGAATTCTTTGTTCTCTTTGAGTTTACACTTGTGAAAGGGAATCCTTTATTCTCTTTGCCTAGTTGGAGCTAATACTTTTGTCAACAATAACTTAAGTACCCCTACTTAGTACCTCAGATACTGTGAAGACAGGATTAACTCTCCTTTGTCTACCTTTTGATTAAATCAACAAAAACTTGAACTAGGTGGAGGAGCTCACAAACCACTTAGAGAATTCACACCCTCAGAAACTCAATCAGCCAGCAATCTGTGAACCCTTTTGATGGGTATTCACTCCTCCAGAAGGTGAGAACTGGTTCCCACAAACACTGCCCTCTGGGCAGTGCTAGACAATTTAGAAGATATGACTGGCCCCTGTGAAAAGGGGAAGAGACAAGAACCCAGGATAAAAAGGTCCTGAATTTCTAGGGTGGGGGATGGAAGTCAACTCTAAGATGGAAGTCTTTTTATGATATGGGATTATTTAAGTACTCTATTTCTTCTTCTGTTAATGTAGACCAGTGATGAGCAAACTATTCCCCTCAGGCCAGATCCAGGATACTTACTTAGTGATACTTAAATAATCCCATATCAGAAAAAGAAATTGAACAAGCCATCAAAGAACTCCCTAAGAAAAAATCCCCAGGGTCAGAAGGATTCACAAGTGAATTCTATCAAACATTTAAAGAACAACTAACCCCCATACTATACAAACTATTTGACAAAATAAGCAAAGAAGGAGTTCTACCAAAATCCTTTTATGACACAAATATGGTCCTGATTCCAAAGCCAGGCAGACCAAAAACAGAGAAAGAAAACTACAGACCAATCTCCCTAATGAACATAGATGCAAAAATCTTAAGTAGAATACTATTATCAGGTGGGATTTATACCAGAAATGCAAGGATGGTTTTGCACATAATTTACCATATCAACAACCAAACCAACAGTAATAACATGATTATCACAATAGATGCAGAAAAAGCCTTTGACAAAATACAACACTCATTCCTATTGGAAACACTAGAAAGTATAGCAAGAAGGAACTTTCCTAAAAATAATAAACAATATATATTTAAAACCATCAGCAAGCATCATCTGCAAAATGGGGATAAATTAGAAGCCTTCCCATTAAGATCAGTAGTGAAACAAGGATGCCCATTATCACCTCTACTATTTAACAGTGTACTAGAAATACTAACAGTAGCAATCAGAGAGGAAAAAGAAATTGAAGGGATTAAAATAGGCAATGAGGAGACTAAATTATCACTCTTTGCAGATGATATGATGGTCTACTTAAAAAATCCTAGAGAATCAACTAAGAAGCTTATAGAAATAATCAACATCTTTAGCAAAGTTGCAGGATACAAAATAAACACACATAAATCATCAGCATTTTTACATATTTCCAATACATCTCAGCAGCAAGAGTTAGAGAGAGAAATTCCATTTAAAATGACCCTAGATAATATAACATATTTAGGAATCTATTTGCCAAGACAAACACAAGAACTATATGAATATAACTACAAAACACTTTCCACACAAGTAATCTATCTATAAGAAGGCTGAAAGGGTAAATTGGGGACACAAGAGCTTTAAATACCAAACAAGGGAATATATTTTGCTCCTGGTAGTAATAGAGAGTCACTGGAAATTGCGATTGCTGGGAATTTTGGAGTCAGCAGTTTCAGTTGAGTGATGAGGAAGGAAGCCAGATAAAAAGAGATGAAGTAAAAGTGGAGTTAATGAATGTAAGAGTATTTTTCTAGGAACTCAGCTGAGACAGGGAAGAGGACTGGTAATTGCTTGAGGGATCTGGAAGGAATTTTAAAGGATGAGGGAGACCTGGGTATATATGTTGGCAGAAGAGAAGCCAAAAGATAGGGAGAGACTGAAGATTAAAGAGACGATTATTTTGGGTACAAGTTGTTGAAGGAAATATGAAAAATAAGGAATGAGAATAGTAGTAGAATTCCTTGGTATAGATGTCATTTTCCAGCACAGACTAGACTAAAAGAAAAAGAATAAAATAAGTGGATTTGGAGATGTGAATTTAAAAACAAAATAAGAGCTCCCTAGGAAACAGGGAATGGCCCATGTTTTCTCTCTAAAGTATGAGACAAAGTTCTTTGCTAAGAGTAAGATAAAGTAGTGTTAAGAAGCTTAAGGAGAGAGGAAAAGTTTGGAACATCTTCTGTGGAGAGTGCAGTAGAGAATCATCTAGGAAAAAGAGAAGAGGCAGTCAAGGCTCAAATGAAATTAAATATCTAATTTTTTTGATCTTCTAAAATGTTTTTATGTTAGCACTATAGTTAGCACTACTGTTGTTTCAGTCCCTAAGTGAGTTTAGTATCATCTAGAAGATTTTATAGTTTTATTTTAAAGAAAACCAGTTTGATATACAGATAGTAGTGGGAAGTACATTGTCTTTTACATGTGGAAGAAACCAAGAAGCCCTATTTTGTAACTATGTTATGGCATGTAATCTTACATTGAGTGACATTTCCCTCTCATCATGCTGTTTTCATTTCTCCTCCCTAAAACAACAACAACAAAAAATATCATACCTAATTTCTGCTTACTTATTGTCTCAAGGATAGATCTGGAAATAGAAAAAAAAAAGCTTACTGTCCTTAATCATATTTTACATTTGTATGAATTGATTTAGTAAAATATTAAACTCTTAAAAAATGAAAACAAGAAATTAAAATCAGTCAACACGGTTGTGACTGTCTAGTGTATTTTAGCCAAATGTGAGTACAAGGAAAAAAGATGGTAGGATTTATTTGGATTGGGGCTTGGCAAAGTATAATCAATAAAAGAATAAGGATGCTCGTGAGATTTGAGAGCATAAATAGTATAATACTGCACTAGTTAGACACAGGGTCAAGAGTAGAAAAGAGAGGAAAGTAAAGCTGGAACAAATGTGAAGATTTGGTAAAGATGAAGATCAGTTTTAGAGGGAATAGGCATAGAGAGAGTTGGGATAATAAGAGTTTATGGTCATATAGCAGAATAATTCTAAAGCATGCAAGTGAAACATTTATAGAAAGTAATGGAGATCAAAGATTGTAGCATTGTGTATAAGGTGAAATAAAAGAGTAACTCACAGGAGGAGAGTAGATTGATGAACTAGAGCAGTGATGGGAAAACTTTTTAAAGAGGGGGCCAAAGGAAAGGAAATGCTCATCTGTCAGTCAGTTTCTAAGGCAACTCTTTCGAAGTTTCATTGTACAGATTAGGAATAATGTTGCATGACCAGATAGAACAATTCAGGGGGCCACATCTGGCCCATGGGCCGTAGTTTGCCCATCACTGAATTAGAGGCTGGAGCATTTGAAGAAACCATCACCATGACAATCAGTTCTGTTATAGCACGTGTTATAGCACATGTTTTATAAGTATGGTGCTTTTGGGAAACACATTAAATTAAATTAGAACTGACTCTGAGAGTGAATAGGATGGAGAAGACTTCAAGAAAAGTATTTTACTCCTTGATAATATAAGTATCTTTTTACTTCATCCTGGGAATTCTTGATATGCATACTTGACAATTAGAATCTCAAAACGGAACTGATTTATTTTTGCTTTCTAATTGAAAACACAGTGTTCCTATAGTATAACTTCAAAGTAAAATCCCAAAATATAAGGTAATTTTTTAGAGCTTTAATGGAGGATTTTCATAAAAGTATATTAAATCCAGACTTATGTCAAATGGAAATAATAGGATTACAAAAAGGAATCTACCAGACAGCTGTCCTTGACCTTGAAATATTGAATATTTCCCAATAAAAATATCATTCCTAATTGTCCCTAAAAATATAATTCCTAAACGCTAAACATAATGTTGAGCTTCAAACTTGTATTCATTTCCAATAGAGGCAGTACTAACAGTACAAACAGGGCACTAATAAATATTTATCACTAAATCTCACTGACCCAATTAGCAGAGGAAGAGATATTTGACAGTTAATATTTAGATTAGCCTGATTTTCTAAAGTTGAGGTCAGTAAATATTCCTCCCCTATTGAACTGAGTTTTCCTTACTCAGTAAGATAAGAGGAATTTTTCTTAGCTAATTTCCTTACTTATCACTTATCACTGATATTCAGAGTTTGAAACATAGTCCCTGAGTGTTTTTCACACCTGAGTATAAATTCTGTTTTCCTTATATCAAGTGATATTATATATTAATGACTGTCAAAAATTCATCTTTTCTGGTATGAGACTGAATGTGTCATCCTTTTTGAAAGTCGGGCCCAGGAAAAAAAAAATCTTGAAACATGAGGTAATATGCATCAATAAAATAGGAGCTCTGGAACTCCAGGAAAAAAAACACAATTAAGTCTGGCCACTAAAATCCAAAATAAATAAATAAATAAATATGTGGAAATAAGCAAGCAAAGAAGAAAGAACCCAACTATTGAGAGCTGTTATGGGGACAAAGAAGATCTTGGCTCAAAATCAGAGGACAGTGAAGTAAAAATACCTGCTTCAAAAACAGCAAGGAAATGTTGTGGAAGAGGTTTGTGGAAGAGCTTAAAAAAGGCCTTAAAAACCAAATGAGAGAGATGGAGGAAAAATTAGAAAAAAAAAAAGAGCAAAGATGAAAATGCACAGAAATATCATTGCTAAATTCTGTAGCCCACAGCTTAAGGAGAAAATACTATAAGCAACCAGAAAAAAAGAAATCCAACAACAGTGTAAATACTGTCAGAATAACACAACATTAGTAGCCACAACATTAAAAGAATGCAGGACATGGAATGAAGAGCAAAAGAACTGAGCTTACAATTAAAAAAAACCACCATATTCAGTAAAGATGAACACAATTATAAAAGAAAAAGTAGATATTTAATGAAAAGAGTTTCAACTATTCCTGGAGAAAAACTCAAAACTTTGCAGAAAATGTGATCTATAAGAAACATACAAAGGTAAGGAAAGACTAATCATAAAAAACCAAAAAGGTCATATTTTTTTATTTTGCTCTAGGAAAATGTTATCTAGGGTCCCTGCAAACAGCATCATTGTATGGGTATTTTGAAGGGGTGGGTATGGATATAAAGACTTGAGGACAAAGGAAGGTAACAGAATTAGAGGAAAAGGTAGTGGAATAGACCAAAAGGAGGCAGGGTGAAATCTCATATGGAGGAAGAATAAGTGGAGGAATTGCCACAGAGAAGGGGATATGAGGAGTGGAGAGCTAGGACTACTAGCATCCAACTCCTACCAGACCTGGGATAAAGATACATAAACATACACAATTAGAAAGGTAAACATTTTTTCTAAAATACAGAGTAACAGGAGGGAAAGAGGATGGAATAACAGAGGAGCTGGGAAGAGAAAGGAGCAAAAAAAAAAAAAAAAAAAAAGGAAGGTAAGGAGGGATGCCTAGAAAGAAATATATATCAAGAGTTGTGGGGGGAAGGTAAGGTGAGGAGATAAGGGAATCAAGACATAGGCAGTCACATGAAATAAGAAAGGGATTGTGGAAAAGGTGGATGGAATAAGAAATAAAAGGTAAAAGGCGAAAGAAAGGCAAGTGACCTTTGTGGAAAGGTGGGGCAATTTGGAACTAGGAGGGCAAGGGGAGAGGATAAGAGAGGATTTGGGGAAAGATAGGTGAATAGAAGAGGTATTGGGACAAACATTGGACATCCGAGGATGGATATAGCAGAAATAAAAGAAGAGGGGGACAAACAGTGAGAAGGAACAGAGTAGATGGAAATGCACAACTAGTAACTATGACATTTGAGTATAACAAGATGAACTGACATGTGCAAAGAAAATGGATAACAGAAACAATAAAAAACCAGGACCTGACAATTTAAGATTTATAAGAAACACACTAAAAATGAGAGGCAGAGTTAAAGTGAGGGGTGGAGCAGAATATACTATGCCTCAGCTGATCCAGAGAAGGCAAAAGAGCTGGGGCTAAAATGGATATAACTAGAAAAGATGAACACGGTAACCATATTATACTGGGGTAGGGGTTTTTTTTACTATGGATAATGAAGCATTATCAATATTGGACTTTTATGCATCAAGTATTATAGTACCCAGAATTTTAAAAGAAAGATTAAGTGAGATATAGATGGAAATAGATAACAAAATAATACTAGGTAGGCTGACTTTAATTTTCCCCTCTTAGAACTAGATAAATCTAATCCAAAAATATATAAAAAGTTGAGATGAAGAGAACCTTAGATAAGACAGACACTTGGGGAGCCTCCACACATATGCATGAGATTAGTAGCTGATCTAAGCTTAAGCATATGCAACCTCCAAACATGGTGGGACAACAATGTGTTAGAGAGTATAAATAGTCTGCAGAAGTCTTACCTTAACACTCATCATACTACATAACACATCATACTACAGAGTTAATCTTGCATTTCTGAGGTGTTGTGGCAATGGAACAAAATTTCCACTAAGTATGACCAAGCTGGAAAGACTTGTTTTGGAATAAATATGGTCCTGACAACAGATTGTGTTTGCTGCCTAAGGACAATCCAGCAAAATATGGTCCTGGAAATATTTGTTAAATTAGAACCAGATGGGTTAAAGAGATCAAATTAAATCTTGATAGGAACATGGAAAAAGAAGCTTAATATTACATTGCTGGAGTAGCTGTGAAATTTTGTTTTTAGAAACCGTAAAGCTGTTCATGCTCATTGGCCTACAGACCCTATTACTACAAGTAACCTATAAGGGCATTATTGAGAGGGTAAAAAGCTGTGCTTATAGGAAAATATTCGTGGAAGCTTTGTTTATTATGACAAAATAATTGGAAACAATGCAAATGCCATAAGTGGCAGAAGAGATTGTGATATTTGACTGTAATACATTGTATTATGTTATTAAAATGACAAATATTGGAAATAGAAAATAAGGGAAATATACGAAAAAAGTGAAAGATAGAAAAAAGGGAATAAGAATACATACTTTTATTACATTTTTAAAAATCTATGCCCCAGGCAAAAGAATAAGCCAACAAAAAGTTGTGTTGTGGCTGACCCTAAATGGCCAAAACTCTGGCTTTAGCCCTCCTGAGCACAAGATCAACTAACCAACATATAGAGTGGCCTTACTCTTCATGAAATATTAATGGGTAGATTTATGAGACCTATATTAAGATATGTCACCCCAATTTTCTGATTACAATTAGTAGATATTGTTTTGAGTTATCATAAAGAATTAAAGAAATATGTCAAATTTTCTACATTTGCCAGAAAATTAGAGAGAATTAGTATCACTGCAATTTGTCCTACTGACTAGAATTCTGCCAGAAAGTTAAGTAGCAAGCACTACCAGCACTGCAATAAAATTCCAACGTCTCTCTACTTGGTTCCATATTTCACACTGTAAGACAACCACTACCTGCTTCTCTGTAACCATCCCTGTAGTACAATATCGAGTTATGTCTACCAGTAAAATGATATTGCCACAGCAGTCCTACTATACTTTTACATAAGAGTTAGACATGGCTTATTTTCTTTGTTTTTCAAAATCAGAAAACTAATCCACTATAACAAAATGACTAACAATGTCCTGAACAAAAAAAATTCAAACCATTCGTAAATTAATACAAGTCTTTTCTATATGTCAAATCAATCATTCTATCTTTCTCAACTTTTATTATACATCAAAAATAAGAAAAAATTTCTGAGAAAACAACTGCTGGAATATTACTTGCAATTTAAAGAACTGATAGAATATTTAGCAAAATTAAGACACTATGTCTAGATTCATAGAACAAGTACATGATGACACTCCTTCCCAAGTTTAACACAATTAACAGCAGAAATGGTTGCTATTAGAACAATGACCTGTCAGATTGTTAAGATCTGAATCTTTCTAAATGATGGGTATTTTCTCATGCACCTAAGTAGACATAAAGAATTCTAACAGGGGAGAAAATATTGTATTTAGATAAAAATAAAAAAGTAGCTCCATATAAAATAGAGGCAGTTAGGTAGGTCAGCCAAGATTTAGGAAGACCTGAGTCTAAATCTGGCCTCAGTTGATGCAAAAATCTTAAATAGAATACTGGCAAAAAGACTCCAGCAAGTGATCACAAGGATTACTCATTATGATCAGGTGGGATTTATACTAGGAATGCAAGGATGGTTCAATATTAGAAAAACCATTCACATAATTGACCATATCAACAAGAAAACCGACAAAAATCACATGATTATCTCAATAGATGCTGAAAAAACCTTTGACAAAACACAACACCCATTCCCACTGAAAACACTAAAAAGTATAGGAATAGAAGGGCCTTTCCTAAAAATAATAAACAGTATATATCTAAGATCATCAACAAACATCATCTGCAATGGGAATAAATTAGAAGCATTCCCAATAAGATCAGGAGTGAAACAAGGATACGCATTGTCACCTCTATTATTTAACATTGTACTAGAAATACTAGCTGGTAGCAATTAAAGAAGAAAAAGAAATTGAAGGTATTAAAATAGGCAGTGAGGAGACTAAATTATTACTCTTTGCAGATGATATGATGATCTACCTAAAAAATCCTAGAGAATCAACTAAAAAGTTAGTGGAAATAATCAACTTTAGCAAAGTTGCAGGATACAAAATAAACGCACATAAATCATCAGTATTTCTATATATTTCCAACACATCGCAGCAGCAAGAGTTAGAGAGAGAAATTCCATTTAAAATCACCCTACACAATATAAAATACTTAGGAATCTATCTGCCAAGAGAAACACAGAAATTATATGAACACAACTACGAAACCCTTTCCACAAAATTAAAACTAGATCTAAATAATTGGCTGAACAAATTGTGGTATCTGCTGGTGATGGAATACTATTGTGCTCAAAGGAATAATGAACTGGAGGAATTTCATGTGAACTGGAATGACCTCCAGGAATTGATGCAGGTGCTTATGGCATCAACTAAGATTTTTGACTGAAAAGGAGATACACAAATACAGAAATAACATATAGTAACCACTTGGATGTGTTGGACTTGTCGACATGGAATCTAGAAACCCCAAACTTGTAGCCTAATAAGATCTGGTGAACCCCAAGTTTTAGAACTAGCTTGTAAGTTGGAGACCCCAAAGCTTGGACTTGTTCCCTGTTATCTTGAGAATCCACCTTGAAGGGAATCTCAGGCTAGCAGTTTCAGACTGAATGGACCCTAAGGTAAATGCTAAATATCCTTTTGTCTTAGGTAGCCATCCCCATTATCAAAGACCCTTTTCCAGGAAAGACCCACACCAGGGCAGGGACCACCCTTTTAGTATCCACTGTAGGTAGCTCCTTCCGTTACACCCTAGCCTCTGGCTATGATTCCTTTCCAAGCTTGATTGTATCCAGTCAGTATAGTTTGAACACTCCCATTTCTTTGTAGTTATGGTAATGTCAATTATCTTTCCCTGCCCCAGGATCTTCCCAAATGGTTTATAGGTTCCCCAATTTCTTTTGTTCCTTGGAGTCATCATCTAGCACAGTGGCACTCCCAGGGGATATGTCCCCAGAGTCCAGGGTATAAATCCTGTAAAAGTTGTGGCAACAGACTCTGAGTAAAGGGCCAAATATTGGACTTATCCCTATCCTGATTAAATAGAGGTTTTTCTAACTACTTTGGTAGTTCTGTGTTATTTCCAAGTTAAAAGTCAAGGATAACATGAAAATTATGAACCTGAGAAGACTGAAAAGATGGTTGTATCCTTAACAGAAATAGTCTAGAAAAGGGCTGTGGGGCAGAAGATAAGAGTTCTCTTTTGGACCTGTTACATTTGAGATACCTATAGTATATTTAATTCAAAATGTCCCCCAAAAGTTCATCAGAAATGTAGGTCTAAAGCTCAGAAAAAGGAAGCATTAAGGCCAGCTGGGTAGCTCAGTGGATTGAGAGCCAGGCCTAGAGATGGGAGGTCCTAGGATCAAATCCAGCCTCAGCCACTTCCCAGCTGTGTGACCCTGGGCAAGTCACTTGACCCCCATTGCCCACCCTTACCACTCTTCTGCCTTGGAGCCAGGCGGAAGGTAAGGGTTTAAAAAAAAAAAAGAAAAAAAAAAGAAAAAGGAAGCATTGGACTCCCAAAAGATGTTTGCAGAACAACACTTCAGGGATCAGACAGGTAAGCAATAGAATCTACTAAAAAAAAAAAGAGAAAACAGAATTGAGATGTTCAAGAAATGCTGCAGAAATAGGATGAGAAATGAGATAAAGTTATCCTAAATCTATTGGGAACTAAGAGATCACTGGTAACTTTGGAAAATATTTTCAGTTAAATGATGATTGAAAATTTGAAAGAAATGAATAGAACAGAGGCACGGTGTACAGATAGCTTTTTTGAAGACATTAACAAAGAAAGGGTGGGAGAAGTAGGATAACTGGTTATGTATATGTGTACTCTTGCAACAATGACCAATATGGAAGTGTGTTTTACATGATAATAAAATAAAAAACTTTTTAAAGGGTGGCCTAGGTAAGGTAAGTGTCAACATGAAATCTGGAAGCCCCAAATTTGCTCATTTCCCTTGAGAATTTGCCTTAAGGGAAATTAAGGGAAGTCTCAAACTTAAGAGACAGGTCCTTGAATATTGGCCACCACACAGGGCTAAGTGCTAAATACCACACAGTCAACCCTGGGAGCTCTAGGAACAATGTCTCTGATCACCACACTAAATTCTCCAAAGAATAATCGATCATAAGGATCTTATATACCTTTTGGGAAATTAAGCACAACAAACATACACTGACAGGTTGTAAGCAGGCTTGGGAAAGAGGTTGTAGCCAGAGGATGGGGTAACAGGGAGTGGTCTAACTTACAAAGGGCACAAAAAGGATGGTTCCTGCCAGGTGTTAGTCTACTTGGGAAAGGATCTCTGATACAATGGGGGAAACTTCTAAAAAGATGATTGAAGAATTGAGCATTTCTATTACTCCTATTCAGGGCACTTGATGGATGCTTGGTAAATCCCCTGTTCAGTCTAAGACAATGGTTCCCAAAGTTTTTTGGCCTACCGCCCCCTTTCCAGAAAAAATATTACTTAGCACCCCCTGTCACATACTATCACCACCCCCTTACAGTTATTCACCGCCCCCAAATGCACCTGTGGCCATCACCGCTGTCCTGGATCGCTGCAGCACCCACCAGGGGGCAGTGTAGCCCACTTTGGGAATCACTGACAAAAGTCAGTTTTAGACTTCCCTTAAGGCAAGTTCTCAAGATAAACAGGCAAACTTGAAGATTCCAGAATTCACATCGACAGGAAAGTGATACTTTCAACATCTTATGCTTGAGTAAAGTGGGAAATAATGAAGAGTGATGTCAAAGATATTTAAGGTGAAAAGAATGGGAGATGGAGCTTGAAGCAAAGAATCTTGATTTTATTGGCAAAATATTAGTTGAAGTGTTCACTGAAGGTGTGAGGGGTGGAAAGAAGGAAAGATGTTATGGGAGATTTTAGGAAACAAGAAAATTTCAAGAATTTTACTGTGAATGGAATACAGAAACAGGAACAGAAAGAATGCCTTGCTGCAGGGAAGGTTCATTTCATATTAGATAAATGGGCAGAGCCAAATGACTAACTCTATTCCAAAGCATATGAGTAAAAGTAATAGACAATGTTGGTTGGTGGTTGTACTTCATACTCAAAAGAGGACCAAAATGTCTTCACTATGTTAGGATCAATGTACAGTGTGTGTCTGACTGCAGCTGATCAGGCCAATACAAGATTGGAAGGCTCTACCACAGTCCAGACAAACAGCCTTTATGAACACTTGGGAAGAAGACATCTCTAAATTTGCTCAACTCACATTTCTTTTGAGCTACTACAATTAAGCTTTGCTCATAGAACACAGCATCTTCTTTGATGTAGACACAAATTGCAGGACAATCCTGTGTCAATGGCTCCCATGTCTCCCAACTGATACTAAAAATCTTCAGAGACCTTGACAGTATAAGAGGGAGATTTTAGATATTATAAAGATATATTATAAGTGTGGCCACCAGGAATCAATAATTCAGATTGATTCTACAATTAAAATAGACCCAAGTCAGGATCGGGTTTAAGGTAGTTTATTTACAATTATGAAGGTAAAAGGTAGGGAAATAGAGAGGGAGAGACTAGTTCAGGCCTGTAGAAGCCTGGATGGAGAGAGAAGGTTAAAAGGCTAATTAAACTAAACTACAAGTCACAAGACCATAGCAATCAGAGAGGCTTTAAGCCTACTTAAGGCAGAGTTTGGAAACGCCAAGGTAGGCCAAGGAAGTCAGCCTAACTTACCCATGTGACAATTCAGAGTGGAAGCAGTCTGAGGTCTCAGCCGAGAACCTTCAGCACCAAGTTCAAAGCAGGAACTGCCTCAACAGGAAGTAACCAATATACTTGAAAAGATAGTGTCTCTCCTCACTTCCTGTGGGTCCACCTCTAATTCAAGTGGACAAATGGCAGCCTCTACACTGATTTGGACTGCCCAAAGGGCAGTTCCTTGTTCTTGATTTGTTACTTATTGTCACATGTGGGTAACTCATCTCCCCTCCCACTAAGGGAGGTGGGGATGATATCATCTCTGGTAAGTAGAGTTTTGACTAAGAATGGGCTACAGCTAATTCCATTTACACAACAGTATCCTTGTATTCCTTCTTCTAACCTCTGTGAGACCCTTGCCTTGTGTGAGTTCTCCATAAAATAGTCTTTTAGGCAAACCTAAATTGAACAGTGTCATGGCCATTCCATCACAGTATTCTCTGCAGTAGAGTCTGAATGCTTGGCAGTTCAAGCCTGAGAAAAGACCTCAGTGTCCAATACCTTATCTTGCCAGATAATCTCCAGAATTTTCCTAAGACAATTCAAATGGAAGCAATTTAGTTTACTACCATGGTATACTGTTCAGGTTTCACAGGCATACAATGGGGTCAGCACAATGGTTCTGTATATCTCCAGTTTGTTTGACAGCCTTAATACCTCTTTCTCCCCACACTTTCCTTAGGAGCCTCCCAAACACTGAGCTAGCTCTGGCAATGTGTGGCAACCTCATCATCTATATGGACATCCTTATTCACAGTATTCAAAATTTCTCCATTTGCTGTAATTGATGATTTTGCATATGTTTGGCATGGTGCTGGCTCGTGAAGAACCTCTGTATTCTTGATGTTAATCATCAGGTCAAAATTAGCACACATGGTAAAGAATTGATCCATGCTATGCTACATCTCAGTATCAGAGGTTGCATTCAGTGCACAAATATCTGTGAACAGAAAGTTGTGCGCAACTATCCCTCCACTTTAGTCTTGTAGCCTTTTCAAGTTAAATAACTTACCATGAACATGGTAGCTGACTTTGATGCTGTTTTCATCATCACTAAAGGTGTCTAATAACATCACTGAAAACATCATACTAAAAAACATGGGAGCAAGACCACAGTCCTGCCTCATTGCACTAGTGCTTGGGAAAGCACAAAACCAATCTGTTATCTAGAACCAACAAGTATGCTCTCATGGAGCTGTCATACAAAACTGATGAATGTCTGTACTCAAATTCTGCCATGATCTTCCATAATCCTTTATGACTGAGGGTATCAAAGACTTTGGTCAGGTCAACAAATATTGTGTACAGATCTCTCTTCAGTTTTTGGCATTTCTTCTCTCATGATCAATGTAGCTCCTGAATCTAGTGTTGAATAGTTGAGATACACCATAAATCTTTGGCCCATAAACAGCCTTCAGGGCCTCACAAAAGCACATTAGTTTATTACTATCACTATAAAACTGAATTTCATCTGCCTTCTGTAAGGATGGATTTTTGTGCAGAGGAGATGGAACCAAAGGAGGAGAAGACAGTTGCTGGCAGTTGAAACCAGCAGAGGATTCTGGGGAATTTTTCCCAGGAGGAGGGAGAAGAGAGGTCTTCAGACTGAGGGTTGGGAGGAGTGAGGAGGGAGAAAATCCAGCTCTGATCAGTCCAGTGGGCTTCCTGAGGATCTTTCTCTTGGAAATTGAAACCCTGATAACAGCCATTTCATCACAACTCATCCTTCAAGACTACAACCATCTAGTCAGCTAAGATTTTGGACTCCAATGGGAACAATCTTAGTCTCCTTCACCCATTAACCATCCTTCCTGAGAGACTCTTTTCAGTCAAAGCTTACAATTATAGGAAAGGATAGATACAGAAAACAGAAATAGAAACAGAAGGGGAAGGAGAGTTTGAAGCTTAGGAGTTAGAAGCACTAAGGTTCCTTATATAAGTGACAGACCCCACAGGAATAGTGAGGAGGGCACCCCCAAAATCCCTCTGCCCTTCACCCCTTTCCTCAATCCCTGATTTGTGAATAATAAAAGCCATTTAACAGTCAGATAGCATTCCAGTGTGCCTGAGAGACAATAAGGGAAAGGGGAATCACAGCCTGGTCTGGCAGCCCTCATCTTTAAGCCAGACCACCTGCTATGAAAATAAATGACCTCGGGGGAGGTTTGAGTGAACCCCATCCTTATTCAGGATTGGATTGGGGTACCACATACCTCCCTCTTGTAAGGAAGTGTTGCCCCCAACTCTTGCAGGGCAAAACAACCATCTAGGTCACCCAGTTTTGGGGTGACACCCCCTTAAAGTCTCCCAGTATGTATTAGGCCCCAGGGACTGGAGGAGTCACCACACAGTGTCTGTCTGTCTGTCTCCACCCCCCCCCCCCCCATACCAACATCCATTCCAGGGGAAGGCCTTCTTTTATTATTACAATTTTGGCAGAGCCAGCTTAGGTAAAGTGCCTAAATAACTCCTGTGGTCAAATAAATAAATAAATGAAAATCAAAAGCCTCTATGAGAACCAGATGGCAGCCATTTTTCTCCTATCTACAGCATAGCAAAGGGCACAAGCTTAGACAAGCAAAAGAAAATTTAAAGGCACAGTACCAGAGAAATTTTACATTCAAACTGGTACAACGGATGCATCAATGGGAAAAACAATGTTTACCATGATGGGAATCCTTGCATTACTATGCCACTTTTGTACTATGATTTATGATTTGTGGATGATAGTGATCCCAGGTTATATAATGGGAATCATAGACATATATGATTCCTGCCAATGGTTGAAGCTAGAAATAGGTAGGGTCTTTGCTTTCATACCAACCACAACAATCATCTCATTCCTCCAATTCTATTGGTCCTTAAAAAATTTAGTGCACAAATTTCTAGGACACAAGGATGACAGTATTGTATTGATAATGGCATTAAAAAAGGAAATAGCAAAGTTACTTGAAGAGAACACTCAACTGAAAAGGGGAAAAAGGATCACAGTAGGGGACAAAATAGAAATAGCAATACAAACATCTGAGGCATATAGAGACACAGCAAAGACAACAGAGGAAGGGGTAACAGCCCCAGCAGTACCAATATTACCAATTATTGATCATGCGATTTTGCAGCCAGATTCTGGGGTCCTCCATATAAAAAGACATAAGCCATTCACTGATGTGGCTCTTGACCCCCTTAAAAAACAAATGCCTGCCTTTTTTAAAAATCCCTTCAAGGCCATAAAAGAATTTAAGAGAGCATTAAGGCTTTCTGATCCCACATTTTCAGACAATGAAATTCTTCTATCTGAATTATTTATACCAGCAGAGAAAGCACTATTTACTGAGGAGACCCATAGGAATACAAACTTAACATCTTGGCCACAGCATTATGAAGCTCTAGAATTAAACAGCCATCAAAACCTAGTATACTGGGGCAGCTGGGTAGCTCAGTGGATTGAGAGCCAGGCCTAGAGACGGGAGGTCCTAGGTTCAAATCCGGCCTCAGACACTTCCCAGCTGTGTGACCCTGGGCAAGTCACTTGACCCCCATTGCCTACCCTTACCACTCTTCCACCTATAAGTCAATACACAGAAGTTAAGGGTTTAAAAAATTAAAAAAAAAAAAAAAAACCTAGTATACCTAAGAAGAGCTAGGGAAGATCTTATAGAATCTATGAAATCCTTTGCTAAGAGACCCAATTCCTGGGGAAAATTCAAAAAGTTAAACCAGGAGATAAATGAGCACCCCTCAAAATTTTTAGATAGGCTTGTTGAAGCTGGGGAAACAATTTTAGGGTTCCAGGACTTAAGTGTACCCAACCTGCAACACATAAGAAGGCAGTTTATTAAGGGCAGTTCCCTACCAATTAGGACATACTTCAATCTGCATTGTCCAGGGTGGGAATCATTAAATTTGAAAGACCTATGTAAAACTGCTGCATATGTTCACTTGGGAAATCAGGAAGCCAAAGAATCCATTAGAGAAGACAATATCATAAAAGATTTAAAGGAGCAATTAAAAGAGGCTAAATCTACCATCAAACAAAAAGAAATAGAGGAAATAAAAAACCTGGCAGCCCTGCATGCATATAAAGCCAGACCTCAGTACCAACAACCCAGACAAACTAACAATAACTTTAATAATAATATAAAGTGTTTTCTTTGTGGGAAGTTAGGGCATATAGTGAGATTTCATCACCTTAAAACCCAACTTAACCACAACAACAACAAGAGAAGCAATTACAATAGTACATACACAAATTCTAGATACAACACTTACAAGACAGAAAACAAATGTTGTGATCACAATTGTGCATCATCCACTCAGCATGCATCCAACCTACAGACTATGGAAAATTGCAGGACGAAAAACCACATTATTCCCAAGTCCTGACAGGAAAACATGATACCTTATGAAGCCAAGAAACAGCCTGGGCACATAAGGGAAAGTCCAAACGGTGTAGCAATGGGGAAAAGACATGAACACTATGAGTGGACTTGGGCATGGAAATACACTATGGGGATGGAAAAGCAAAGATTAAATCTAGGGATCAAACAGAAGAAAATCAAATGATCAGGGACATAATAGAAATCAAAAACAGAATTTATGGAATAAAAGACATTGATTCAAAGAGAAAGGAGAAAACTACACATGCATTTATACCAGACTTTAAACCAAACATAATGATTAAGGCACTAACAAAAGATAGGGAAATTGCATCATGCAAAATACCAACAACAACAGATTCAAACTTAAAATCCTCAACACTTAATGACAAGAATGTTCCAGATATACAAAATCATAGCATAAAGATAGAACATACACAAAAAGATCAACTTTGTGTGGACAAATCCAAATGCAATAGTACAAGAGATAAGCTTAAATGGGTGTTCTGTGCAGTTTCACACACAGACAGGCAATGGCATGAAAGAAACTGCAAAACTTACAATAAAGACCATTGGGAAGGAAAGAGCATTATCCTTAAGCACTGACACAAGCAAACCTCCAAGAGAGTTGGCACACGAAAAGGTTAACAGAGAAAAGAATTGCATTGACATACTAGGATATTCAAACTTAAAACCAACAGTAAAAGAGTTTAAGCCTAAAAAATCCCTGAGAAAAACCGTAATTCAAAAATCCATCCTTACACTTCTCACTGAGCTAATAATCTTGCATCTCTCTAAATTTCATTTGTACTTTTCTTTTGATGGAGATAAATGCTGCCTTATTCAAAATAGATAAGCTATCTTGCTGGTAAACCCTGTAGCATTCTCGTTTTTCATTTAGTAGATTCTGAATTTCCCCATTATTTTCATCAAACCAATCATGGTGTTTGTTTTGGCTCACAGGAATAAATATGGTGATGTACACCAAATCTCTGAAAGTTACCACTTCTTTTCTGCTTCACTGTTACCAACTATGAATTGACTAAGCTTTTCATCCAAGTCAGCTTAGAACTGTTCAAGCACTGAAAAGCACTCCAATCTGTTGACATTCAGTCTTCTAGCACTTGTCTTGCCTTGGGGTCACCACTTTTGTTGAATGTGAGTTTGGAGAGGATTAAATTCAACACTGAGTCACTCTTAAATCCTGTCTGTCTCTTTCTTACAAAGACAGTCTATTAAATGCCAATATTTACTTCAAGTTCAAAGTTCTATTTCATTTAGCTAAATGGAAGAGTGTTGGTGACGAGATAATCACGAGATGTTTAAGTCCTCAGATGTCAGTGACTATTGCTGTTGCTATTTCCAACTTCATTCCTCTCAAGAACTACCTGCTACATCTGATAATCTATATGTACTTTGGCATTAAAGTCACTGAGAAATATAAGCTTGTCCTCTTTTAGTACACTGTTGATGAGGGTCTCCAGGTTTTCATAAAACTTTTCTTTGACTTCATCAGGGTTCATTATGGTGGAAGAATACACACTGATGATGGCCATTTCCAGCAATTAGTAATTACATTATCATGAACCCATCCTTTACTCTTTCTGGGAGGCATTTAAGATTGTTGACTAGATTAGATTTGATTTAGAAATCTTTAGAAAGGAGAAGAAACAGCTTGGCTGTCCTTGGCTCTCTCCACGAGGTCCCGGGTCCAAATAAAACTTTCTTCCAAGATTCTAAACTCCTAACTGACATTAGAACTCAGAAAAAGCCTGTAAAACTGCTATGACCCCCCTTTCTCTGTACTACATCTTTTAAGTCTAATAGATTTAATGTTGTCCATAGGTGTGCACACATTCCATGAATCAATGATGAGAGGAATCATCTCCAAAAAAGTTTTTGTAGAACTGATAAGCAAATTGAACATCAGAAATGACCAGATTGTAAAGGAATACCAGAAGATTATGGCCAAAAACCAGAAGATTATGGCCGAAAACCAGAAGATTATAGCCGAAAACCAGAAGATTACAGCCGAAAACCAGAAGATTACAGCCGAAAATCAAAAGATCATAGCCGAAAACCAGAAGTTTATAGCCGAAAATCAATCCCTAAAGGCTAGAATTGAGCAAGTAGAAGCTAATGATCTCTCAAGACAACAAGAACAAATAAAACAAAGTCAAAAGACTGAAAAAATAGAAGGAAACATGAAATATCTCAATGAGAGAGTGACAGACCAAGAAAACTGGTCTAGAAGAGACAATTTGAGAATAATTGGTCTTCGAGAAAAACCAGATATTAATAGAAACCTGGACTCCATACTAACAGAAATAATTCAGCAAAATTGCCCTGAAGTCCTACAACAAGAAGGCAATATAGACATTGAAAGGATTCATAGAACACCTGCGACATTCGATCAAGAAAAGAAAACACCCAGAAATATAATTGCCAAATTCAAGAGTTTCCAAGCAAAAGAAAAAATCTTACAAGAAGCCAGAAAGAAACAATTCAAATATCAAGGAGTACCAATCAGGATCACACAGGATCTGGCAGCCTCCACGCTAAAAGATCGCAAGGCTTGGAATACGATATTCAGAAAGGCCAGAGAGTTGGGCCTCCAACCACGGCTCAACTACCCATCAAAATTGACTATATATTTCCAGGGGAAAGTATGGGCATTCAACAAAATTGAAGAATTCCAGGTATTTGCACAGAAAAGACCAGGGCTAAATGGAAAGTTTGATATCCAACCACAAAAATCGAGAGAAACATGAAAAGGTAAATAAGATACAGAGGGGAAAGAAAGAAAACTTATAATTTTTAAATTTGCCTTTTTAAGGGCCTCAGTGAGATCTAATTATCTGTATTCCTATGTAGAGAAATGTTATGTATAATTCTCTGTAGTGAACTCTATTCACTATTATAGTATTCACTATTATAGTAATCAGAAGAATAATTCACAGGGTGAGGGTGGAACACTAAATAATCTAAGATGACATGGGGGATGGGAAAAAGGGGGTGAATAGCAGGGGACACCAAGAGAAACTTGAGTGAATAAGAAAATAGGATATTCTATTACACACAAAGAGGTCATGGGAGGGAGAGGGGACAAATACTATTATAAGAAGGAGAGGAAGAGAGCATTAAGAGGTAATAATCAAACCTTACTCTCAGTGTAATCAACCTGGAGAGGGAAGAGTAGCTATACTATCCATTGGGACATAAAACTCTTATCTAACCCTTCTGAGAAAGTCAGAAGGGATAAACCAAGGGGAGCAGGGGAGTGGGGAGGTCAAAAAAAGGGAGGGGAGAAGAGGGAGGGAATTCATAAGGCCTTTAAAAACAAAAAGAGGGGGGAAAAATAAGGGAGGGGGTAGAAAGGGAAGTTAATCAAGGGAGGGGATAAGGGATAGCAGCTCAATAGCAAACCACTGATTTAAAAGGAAAAAGTATAAGGAAAAAGCGGGTAGGAAGAGGGGAGGATTCGAAAATGTCAGCAAATGCACAACTGATGATTATAACTCTGAATGTGAATGGGATGAACTCGCTCATAAAACGGAAGCAAATAGCAGAGTGGATTAGAAACCAAATTCCCACCATATGTTGT
The DNA here is from genome assembly GCF_016433145.1 of Gracilinanus agilis. NCBI lineage: Eukaryota > Metazoa > Chordata > Mammalia > Didelphimorphia > Didelphidae > Gracilinanus > Gracilinanus agilis. Next base: position 443,172,366 of record NC_058131.1, on the reverse strand, counting down.
CCACAAGAAACACATATGAGGCGGGTGGCCATACACAAGTTTAAGGTTCAGGGTTTGAGCAAAATCTTTTGGGCGTCAAATGAGAAAAAGAAGGCAGGAGTGGCTATTATAATTTCTGACAAAGCCAAAGTAAAAATAGATATGATTAAAAAAGACAGGGAAGGTCATTACATCCTGATTAAAAGCAGTATAAACAAGGGGGAAATAACACTGCTCAATATGTATGCACCAAATGGCATAGCAACCAGATTCATAAAGGAGAAACTGGCAGAGCTCAAGAAGGAAATAGATAGTAAAACCATACTAGTGGGAGATCTAAATATTCCTGTCAGATCTAGAAAATCAAACCAAAAAATAAATAAGAAAGAGGTAAGAGAGGTGAATGAAGTCCTAGAAAAATTAGATTTAATTGATATGTGGAGAAAAATAAATAGGGACAAAAAGGAATACACCTTCTTTTCAGCTGCACATGGCACATTCACAAAGATTGACCATGTTATAGGGCATAGAATCATTGCAAACAAATGCAAAAGAGCAGAAATAATAAATGTAACCTTCTCAGATCATAATGCAATAAAAATAATAATTAGTAAGGACACCTGGAAAGGAAAATCAAAAACTAATTGGAAATTAAATAATATGATTCTTCAAAACCAATTTGTCAAAGAAGGAATCATAGAAACAATCAACAATTTCATTGAAGAAAATGACAATGATGAGACATCCTACCAAACTATGTGGGATGCGGCCAAGGCAGTACTCAGGGGGAAATTTATATCCTTGAGTGCATATATTAACAAATTAAGAAGGTCAGAGATCAATGAATTGGGCATGCAACTCAAAAAATTAGAAAGTGAGCAAATTAAAAATCCCCAGATGAAAACTAAATTAGAAATACTAAAAACCAAGGGAGAAATTAATAAAATCAAAAGTAAAAGAACTATTGAATTAATAAATAAGACTAGAAGCTGGTACTTTGAAAAAACAGATAAAATAGACAAAGTACTGGCCAATTTAATAAAAAAAAGGAAAGAAGAAAACCAAATTGATAGTATCAAAGATGAAAAGGGAGACCTTACCTCTAATGAAGGGGAAATTAAGGCAATCATTAAAAACTCTTTTGCCCAATTATATGGCAATAAATATAACAATTTAGGAGATATGGATGAATATTTACAAAAATATAAACTGCCTAGATTAACAGCAGAAGAAATATAATACCTAAATAATCCCATATCAGAAAAAGAAATTGAACAAGCCATCAAAGAACTCCCTAAGAAAAAATCGCCAGGGCCTGATGGATTCACAAGTGAATTCTATCAGACATTCAAAGAGCAACTAATCCCAATACTATACAAATTATTTGATATGATAAGCAAAGGAGTCCTACCAAATTCCTTTTATGACACAAATATGGTACTGATTCCAAAGCCAGGGAGATCAAAAACAGAGAAAGAAAACTACAGACCAATCTCCCTAATGAACATAGATGCAAAAATCTTAAATAGAATACTAGCAAAGAGACTCCAGCAAGTAATTAAGAAGATCATCCACCATGATCAGGTGGGATTTATACCAGGAATGCAAGGTTGATTCAAAATTAGGAAAACCATCCACATAATTGACCATATCAACAGTCTAACAAACAAAAATCACATGATTATCTCAATAGATGCTGAAAAAGCCTTTGACAAAATACAGCATCCATTCCTATTGAAAACACTGAAAAGTATAGGAATAGAAGGACCTTTCCTAAAAATAATAAACAGTATATACCTAAAACCATCAACAAGCATCATATGCAAAGGGGATAAATTAGAAGCCTTCCCAATAAGATCAGGAGTAAAACAAGGATGCCCATTATCACCTCTATTATTCAACATTGTGCTAGAAACACTAGCAGTAGCAATTAGAGAAGAAAAAGAAATTGAAGGT